>NC_083384.1:13920937-14245000 GCF_031755915.1 Ziziphus jujuba
TTGAGATTAGATACCGAATATAGAATTCTAATTCAACAAGCATTTATTGACCAATTTATCTAGATAAGTATGTTAAATGAGCTTAACTTTCATATGGTTGTGGTCATTGATAGTTTACTTACTTTTAAAAATTGAAAGCCTATTAAATTGCTTTTTTTTAAAATAAAAAATAAAAAATAATTGAAGAAATAGGCGACGCAATTCAATTAAAACACGTCGCCTATTCCATTTTCTTTTTTTAATCTTTATTTAGTTTTGTTGATTGGTCATCTACAAATTAAAAAAAAAAACAAAAAAAAGCATATTTGCAAAACTAAAAAATTACTAAAAATAACTTTCAAATTGAAAAAAAAAGTTAAAAATTGGTTGGGTGAAACGGCGACGCAGTTGTTTACAAATGAGTCGCCTTTTAGTATATTTAGCGACTCTTTCTTAAAAGACTGCTTCGCCTAAACTACACTAGCTAGTTCTTGTTGTATTATTACATCCAAGTGATTTGGCCTGATGGTGTGGTGATTTCTTGAGAATATAAGAGGTCCTAGGTTCAGTTGATGTTATGACCCTATTTTGATTTTTTTTTTTAAATGTTTAAACAAAAAAAAATTTTAAAAAAAAAAGTAACGCATTTGTCGCAGAATGCATCGCTTCTTCATCTATTTGGCGACGCATTGTTAAAATAATGTGTCGCCTAACCCTATATTAGCTAGTTTTGTTGTATTAGTACATACAAGTCATTTGGCCTGGTGGTGTGGTGATTTCTTGATAGTGTAGGAGGTCATGGGTTCAATTCTTGTTATGGTTTTATTTTGATTTTATTTTTTTAAAAATATTTAAACAAAAAAATTGAAAAAAAAAAAGAACAGGTGACGTATTTGTTGAAGAATGCGTTGCCTGTTCATCTATTTGGCGATGCATTCTTCACATAATGCATCACCCAACACTATATTAACCAGTTTTTACTGTATCAATACATATAAGTCATTTGGTCTGGTGGTGTGGTGATTTCTTAAGAGTATAGATAGTCTTGGGTTCAATTCTTATTATGGCCCTATTTTGATTTTATTTATTTTTAAATGTTTAAACAAAAAAATTGAAAAAAAAAAAAAAGAATAGGCGATGCATTTGTTAAAGAAACCATCTCATCTATTTGGCGATGCATTCTTAACATAATGAGTCGCCTAATACTATATTAACTAGTTTTTGATGTATCAGTACATATATGTCATTTGGCCTAGTGGTATGGTAATTTCCTGAAAGTGTAGGAGATCCTGGGTTCAATTTTTGGAGACGTTTAAATAATACGTCGCCTAACACTATATTAACCAGTTTTTGCTGTATCAGTACATATAAGTTATTTGGCCTGGTGGTGTGGTGATTTTTTGAGAGTGTAGGAGGTCTGGGTTCAATTATTGTGCCCTATTTTGATTTTATTTATTTTTAAATGTTTAAACAAAAAATTTGAAAAAAAAAAAGAATAGGCAACGCATTTGTTGAAGAATGCGTCGCCTTGCGTCGCCTAACACTATATTAACTAGTTTTTGCTGTATCAGTACATATATGTCATTTAGTCTAGTGGTGTGGTGATTTCTTGAGAGTGTAGGAGGTTCTGGGTTCAATTCTTGTTATGGCCCTATTTTGATTTTATTTATTTTTAAATGTTTAAACAAAAAAACAAATGAAGAAAAAAAGAATAGGCGATGCATTTGTTGAAGAATGCCTGTTCATCTATTTGGCGACGTATTTTTTAAATAATGCGTCGCCTAACACTATATTAACCAGTTTTTGTTGTATTAGTATATACAAGTCATTTGATCTGGTGGTGTGGTGATTTATTAAGAGTGTAGGAGGTCTTGGGTTCAATTCTTGTTGTGGTTGTATTTTGATTTTATTTATTTTTAAATGTTTAAACAAAAAAAATGAAGAAAAAAAAGAACATGCGTAGCCTGTTCATCTATTTGGTGACGCATTTTTTAAATAATGCGTCGCCTAACACTATATTAACCAGTTTTTGTTGTATTGGTATATACAAGTCATCTGGCCTGGTGGTGTGGTGATTTCTTGAGAGTGTAGGGGGTCCTGGGTTCAATTTTTGTTATGGCTCTATTTTGATTTTATTTATTTTTAAATGTTTAAACGAAAAAATTGAAAAAAAAAAAAAAAGAGGCGACACATTTTTTGAAGAATGCATCGCCTGTTCATTTATTTGGTGACGCATTCTTTAAATAATTCGTCGCCTAACACTATATTAACCAATTTTTGTTGCATTAGTACATACAAGTCATTTGACTTGGTGGTGTGGTGATTTCTTGAGAGTGTAGGAGGTGCTGGGTTCAATTTTTGTTATGGTCATATTTTGATTTTATTAAAAAATCAAAAAAAAAAATAGTGAAGAGAGAATAAGCAACGCACAATCTTATTGGTGCGTCACCTTTTAACTATATATATATATAAAAAAAAAATCTCAGTTTTGGTGCACTAATATTTTTATTGATTGTTATTATTAGAATAAAATTAAATTGATTAAAAGATTTTAAAAAAAAAATGAAGAGAGAACAGGCGATGCACAATCTTATTGGTGCATCACCTGTTAACTATATATATATAAAATAAATAAATAAATCTCAGTTTTAGTGCATTAATATTTTTATTGATTGTTATTATTAAAATAAAATTAGATTGATTAAAAGATCTAAAAAAAAATGTGAAAAGAGAACAGGTGACGCACAATCTTACTGGTGCGTCGCGTGTTACACATATAACTAAAAAAAAAAAAAAAAACCTCAGTTATGTTGCTCTAATATTTTTATAGATTATTTGTTGTTGAATTAAAATTAGATTAATTAAAAAAAACTAAAAAAAAAGAAGAAGAGAGAATAGGCGGCGCACAATCTATATAGTACGTCGTATATTTATTAAATTTTTATTGACGTATTAACCTCAGAATCGCAGTTTTATTTTTTTAAACGTGTTTATTTTGTAGCGACGTTCATAAATATCACAAATACACATATGAATAGCTTTCTTACTTCACAATTACACGCCATGCCTACGAATACGAAGAACTTTCTGTCATAGGTAGGCCTATGAGCTAGAAATATTTTTAGACTGTGGGGACAAATTTTTAAATATTTTTTTTATCGATATTATTATGCTAATTGAATATGATATTAATATTTCATGTCAAACAATTTATACATAGTTTTTACATAAATACCAACATAAGATCTTTTTTAAAATATTTATGAAAAAAAGTAAATATTATTGTACTCACATGTAGATCTTCACAGTTTTAGAGGGTAAAAGCTTTGATAAGTGCTTCGTAATAGCCAAAACTACTGCTATAGGTTGTTAGCGCCAAGCTTTGACCGTGATATATATATATATATATATATATATTTTATTTTTTCAAAAATTATGGTCATAAAATTAATGATCCATTTTTGTGGAATCTAAAATCCATATCAGTAAGATTAAAATAAACAGTAGAGATATTTTAACATAATAGAATTAAGATTAATAATAAATAGTAGAGATATTTTAACATAATAGAATCAAAATCAATTTGAAACTTGCTTATAACAATAACACAATCCAAACTTTTAAGTTTAAAATCATTTTGGTATTTGTTAAACACATGTGGGTGTTTTCTAAAAGATGAATAATTTATAAGAGATAAATATTATTTACCACCATTGATGTATTTAATAAAACTTAAATATTTAATGATAATTTATATGATTACCATTAAAAAGTTTACTTGTAAAATTTTAAAATAAAAAATAATATAATTAAATATTAAATTAAAACTTACCATATAAATTAGTAATTGTCACTAAGTAATAACAAGCTGTAAAACTCTTTATAAGGGCACATCAAGTATGTACTTTCTTGTCTGTTTTTTATTGATACACAATTTACATCTCATTTATACAAAATACATATATATAAATAACATATTTTTCAATCAATCTTTCCTTTTGTTCTTTTGTTATTTTGCATATTGTGATAAAGAAATAAAGAACTGAACAAATTCATCAAAAAAAGAAAATAAATAAATAAAGAACTGAACAAATAAAAAAAGGTATTTCTTCAACCCAATTAAGTTTGTTTTCATGGCAACTGTATACGAAGAGTGATGGAACAGGTAGGAAAGAAGAATCGAGAGTGGAAAAAAAAAAGTAAATTGTGAATCAAAAGTCATCCGTGAAGTTGGGGGGAATTAGGTGGGAGGGTGGAAAAAATACATGGAAAGGTGAATCACAAAAAATGTTTTAGACAAAATTACCATACTAACCAAGTATTTTAATTTATTTTATTTCTTTTGACAAAAGTAAAGGTGTGGGGGCAAAATTTAATGGACAAAATTATATCCCATGAATTGCGGGCAAATCAGGCTGTTTCCGCCATATAAGTATACCGTCAACGTGGATATTGCTATTGATTTCCATGCGTAAACACTTTCCCTGGCCAAGCTTACTCTGATATTTCTTCTGAAAAAGTGATCTGCATTGAGGAGGGCCCCTACACGTCATTTCCACAGCTATAAGTGTTTTTTTTTTTTTTGGCATATATATATATATATATATAATATTTTGATTTTATGATGTGGGAATATAATTCAAATCAGTCATAAATTAATTATTTTTATTTCAGTTTTCCAATTAAGACTTTGACAATGAATTGTATCGGAACAGATTCATATAGTATTCATATAAAAAATTTCAATATCAAATATGATTTGTTATTGGCATTTTAAAATTTGACATTGACATAAACTTGCCGAAAATAAATATTATATGTCAAATTTTAGTATTTACTATAAAATAATACATGCTAAAAAATAACATTATCAAATCATAAACGATGACAAAATCCACTTTTATCGATTAAAAATAATAATAATTTTAAAGCTCTTTTATTTGTTATTATTGATAATAAATATTATTTTATGTGGTAAATTTTAATTAGAATATTTAGCATATATATCTAATTAATGGTCATTTACTAGTAATGACAAATAACATTATTTATCAATTTAATATTAAATGGTGAGCAGCAACACAAACTTTATTACAGTGTTGTAACATCCCGTCTCAAAGTACAACGAAAATTTTCCAACTTTGACCGAAGTTGACCGTTGACCGTTGATTTTGACCGTTGACCGTTGACCCAAGGGGTTAAAGTTGACTTTTTGACTCGGATGGAATTCTAGGTTGACTGAGGTACCGTTACGAAGTACACGTTGGCACGAGTTCGTAAACTAGTAGCACGTCGAAAAAGGAGCTACGGTTTAAAAGTTATGGGCAAAACAAGTTGAGATTCAAACTGTCCAAAAAGTGCTGGGAGTTGACTTTTATGGTTGTAGAATTTTGTTTTGACTTTTGTATGGTTGTAAAGTGCTCGTCGATACGAGTCCACAGACTAGCGGCACGCCTAATTTGGACGTACGGTTAAAAAGTTATGGACGTGTGAAGTTTTCCGAATACCATAATATTTTAATATATCTGGCTTGAGTGAACAGTGATGCCACGTGTCGACTTCTGAGAGGTCCACGTGGGTGAACAGTATCACCCATGGTGGGTTTTATTTTGGCAAAACGGCGGGGGAGGAGAGAGAAAGGGAGAGAGGAGAGAGAGAGCTAGAGAGAGAAACGACCGGCCATCGCCATCTAGCCATTTTTCGGCCGAATCTTGCCACACGTGCCGGCCAGACAGGAGCGCCTCTCCATTCCCGGCCAACCCCCGAAATTTCACGGCCAACTGACCGGTGACACGCCCGGATTGGAGCGTTTTTCGACGACGGCGATTTTTCCCCTCCACCACCGGCCACCGCCGTTTGACCCATTTCCGGCCATTTTCAGGCCACACGCGCCAGCCACCCCTCACCACCTCCTCATTTCTGGCCAGCCCATCAAATTTCACGGCCACCGGACCTCCAACGCGCCGGGATCGGAGTATTTTCCGGCGAGGGACCGAAAATCTTCAAACCCAGATCTCTTCGCCGTCCGGCCTCTGTTTGCCTTACCGCCGGTCCCGTTGGAACCCTCTCCCTTTGATCTACAAAACCTCCAAAAATCTCAGCCATCGGCCACCGGACGCCCCGTCGCCGACGACGGTTGCCGGTGACCATGGCAGCTCGCCGGAAAATCCAGTTCCGGCGAGTACCCAGTTGCACCGCCGGTCCCTCTCCACTAATTCCGATCTCCTGAATCCAAATCCGATGTTCTTTTTCCTCTAATTCGTGACGGTTTGGGAGAATCGAGGCTCTAAAGGCCAAGAGCGTTCCGGTGAGATTTCGGCCACCACCGGTCCGATCTCCGGGAAGTAAGACAGGATTCGTGATCCTCGTCACTCAAGCTTCGATTCGGAGCACGGATGCGTGGTGGAATTGATCCCATGGAGGATCTTGATTTAATGGCATGCTCCAGGTGAGTGACCCACCTTCAAATTAATTTCGAGAATTAAATTTGTGAATATTTTATGTGAACTGAATATTTGAAATTGATATTTTATGTGCCAAATATTTAGTGGTTTTATTTGTGAAAATTTGATGCCCAATTGAGTGAATCAAAATATGTATATATAAAAAAATATTTTGATTCAAAGAATTTTATGAAATTGAATTGAAATTATTAATTATTAAATTTTATTGTTGAAATATTTCATAATTGAATATTTGATAAATATGTTTTATGCATCTGATATTAAGAGAATTCCCATATAAATTGTATTGCTAACTTATAATGTTTTTAATATATGTTTTGGTGCCAAAAGAATATATTTGGAAATTTAAAGAAATTGTGGTTTGATTTATTGTAATTATTGCTATGGTTATTAGTTTTAAAAATTGTTTTGGGGTATAACATAATATATATGTGTTCGAATAATTTGGCTTATATACCATTTGATTGAATGTTTGGATTATGCATATAAAAATATTTGCCTTATTAAATATGAGTTATCATTTTACGTAAGGTTTGACAATGTATTAAATGGTTTTATATTCTAATGGGTTCATAAGTGAACTTGGAGTAGTTAAATATTTTGGTATTTAAATTGAGATTTTAAATCATTTTGGAAACTATTTGGTTTGAGAAACCAGATTGAAAATCATATAATTTTAAGCACGATCTAATATTTTATAATTTTAGGTGCTTAAAATTGGTTTATGGTGAATATATTTCACTGTGGTATTTCTGGTTTTCGTATGAAATGATATTTTGAGATTTTGAAATATTTGAATAAGCGGTTGAACTTAACAATTAAATTATGATTATGATACAGTAGGATACTGTATCGGTTATTTTAATCGATGTACCATATAGTACCAGAGTTTGGTTCAGTATTATATTACAGCGTGCTGAGTTTACCATGGTGCCGTGAGGTTGGTTTCATCCAACGGTTATCTATTATTACCACGGTCTGTGAAGTCGAGTTCATTCGACGGTTTTAGTATTATTACCACGGTGCCGTGAGGTTGGTATCATCCAACGGTTTATTATTGCCACGGACCGTGAGGTTGGGTACGTCCCGACAGTTTATTTATTATTATTCCCACGATACCGTTCATATATTGAGGGTCGTGATGTGGGTGTACCCCACGTTTTACAGATTTGTATGTCGTATGGTACATTGTATATGTTGCATTTAATGTTGTTTTTATTAATTATTTCAATTGGAAAACTTAATACAAATTTTATGGAATTTTATTATGTTTTTTATTTCTTATTTATATTAGTGTTTTAACAGTGCATTTCATCTTAATTTTTCTATTTATATTGATTTGGTGATTTTGAAAAGATCTTACTATGTTTTTACCATTTATCTTAAATTGAGGTTTTAATTTGATTTAATTTTTCCTTTACTTAATTCTTCAAGAAATTAATTCATTTTAATTAAACAATTATTTCATGAATTGTTTTAATGTGAATTTTATTAATATTTCGGTATTAATTATTATGACATGGATTAATTATTAGTAACTGTTATAAGTTATTTTTTTTTATTTCAATTTATTCATTAGAAACTTTGGATGCTCGATTTATTATATTTTATTGGATATTTAGTTGACTAATTGATTCCTTGGTTTTCGGAAAATAGAAATAACGGGTTTTGCGAAAATGTTTTAAAAGGGAAATATTTTCAACGGAGTGAATGGTGTGAGTTTTGAGAGATATATTATCTTCAATTAATTACTATTTATTTATTTATTTATTCTTAATTAATCAAGTGTACTATAATTATTATTACTGTTATAATTGTACAGTAGTTAGGGTCACTCACTGAAATGATTAGCATCTCACGTTTTTAAATTTCGTTCCCCTAGGTCCAGGTTGGGAGACGTTGATCGTCCGGGACGAGCCCGACGTCCCAGTTCATTGCCGAAAGTCCAAGAAGCATTTATTCCCTTTTTCCTCTTCATCTTATATTACTTCTTTATCTGTCATCGTATTAATTCCACATTTATTTGTATACTGATCTGTATACTGTATTGGACATTTAGTTATTAATTACGCACTAATTTACTGTTATTTATTTTGAAGTGCTGAAATTTGTGGAATCATATTGTAGTATTGTGGGAGGAATAAGGGGATGAATTTAGAAGTGCGTTTTCAGTGCAGGAAATTTGTGGTAAGTTCAACCCTTATGGGAGGTTCTGCCGGATTTTCTATTGGAGGGTCCGGTAGGGTTTTCCTGGAATCAGGGCTTGTCTAAGGTTCCGATGAAGAATTTTGGACGGATCCTGACAGTGTGGTCCACTACAAAAATTTGACAATGGCATTTTCAATCTTAAAATTTGTAATATGAAATCGGAGAATTAAAAAACTCTTAACTTTACAAAATTTTGGCATGTAAATGGAAAAACACAATACCATTAAAAATCCTTTGACCCATGAAATATCAAAATCCAAATATATTCATAAAATTAACTTGTAACCGTTTATGAAAAAAATTGATAGGAAAAATTAAATCTTATAACAAAACATATTTAATGCATCTATTAAACAACTTCACAATTATAAAAATTAAACAGAACAAAAAAAAGGAATGAAAAACAAATCTAATACATATATTTATTTCTTTTCATAAATAAAAATAGAAAATTATGAAACCTAAAAGCATATATTAACAGTAATTAAAAAAAATATAACAGATAATATATATTTCACTAAAATGTCAAAAGTTGTTTTTTTTTTATCTATCCCCAAACGCCCTTTGCCCCCCTATAGACTCGAATTCAGTATAAAAATATAGATGTACCAACTGAACTACCATATTCGTCTACTAAAATGTCAAAAATTATAGTGTTTTTTTTTTTTTTAACAAACATATAATAGCATTATCAAAAAACATTATTTTTTAACGGGATGATATACATTATAACGGATTCATCCGTTAATAACCAACTACGACATTCCAACGTGGGCCCATTGGTCATACATGGGCCGTTCATCGTAAACCCAAGAACTTTTCGTTCAAGCCTACCTTTCCACTCGCTTTCGTTGACCACTCTTTGATTATTTTTTTTATTGTTTTGAATGAAACCACTGTTTGATTATTATTATTATTATTTTTTTTTTGGGTGTGCTTTTAAAGTATTGATTGGTGACCACTCCACTTCCTAGTTGTCGTGGACTGCTTGCCTTCCTACATTTCTTTACATTTCTTCCACGGTATCGCCATGGCTGACAACAATTCCAAGAACGAGAACGACGGTTCCAAACGCAGCCTAATCTTTTCGTACGGCACCCTTAAACGCGGTCTACAAAACAACTACCTACTCCAAGAGCTAATCGATCGAAACGATGCCGTCTACCTCGGCTCATGCCTCACCCACATCCCATACCCACTCGTCATTGGACCTTACGGTCTTGCCTACATCGTCAATTTCCCAGGCAACGGCCACCGAGTCAAAGGCGAGCTCTACTCGGTCTCCGCTCGTGGCCTCGCTCGCCTTGACGAGCTTGAAGCCACCAGCAGAGGCCACTACGAGAGGCTACCGATACGGGTCGTTCGGTGCCCCGAGGAAACTACCGAACCCGACCCGACCGTGAACGATGATGACGTGGTGGAGGCCGACGCCTACTACGCACACAGGAGCTTCGGGGAAGCGTTATGGGATAAAAATCACAGACAAGGTCTGAGGGAGTATTCGGAGAAAGAAGCCAGATTGTATGTGAGACCTGAAGATAGACCCAACGCTAGTCGGACTATTGTTGACGATATCTGGCTCTTCATCTCTTCCTCCGAGACTCATCAGTGAAATGGAAAATTCTTTTCACCTTTGGTAATAATTTTTTTTTTTTTGGGGATTAATTATTATTATTATTATTTTTTATTTTTTATGCAAAATTCTCAATGTTGGCACACACTAATGGCTACAAAGATATAAGAATAACAACCATTTAAGATTTATTCCCAATTTTAGACAATAGTTACAAAAATATAAGAATTACCATTTTAAGATTTATTTCCCAATTTTAGGCATATAACAAAAAATTACCAAAAAGTATTGTGAATTTGCGGTCTTGAACACAGTGAGGAATTTAGTCTGGATGGAAGAAATCTATACTGAGCATAGTTCTTTTATTCTGGATCAAATTGACTGAGACGCCATGGCAAACTCTTTCATGACACAATACCCTAATCTTTGGTTTAAGACACAAACAAACTAAGATTCTTAGAGAGCATGTAGGTTCAGTATGCAAATTAACTTAGCTGCTATGGCAAACTTATTTATGACACAAAAGCCCCAATCTTGGTTTAAACACAAACAAGCCGCATATTCTCATAGAACAGGTACTTGGGCATACGAATCCAAACCAGTTTTATTTTCTTCTCGTCCCTTAGGATTATTCAGTAACACAACTGCAACTTCCGGCGCATTCATAGAATGGTTTAGCCGCAGGGGTAGGATCTTCAATCCTGGAGACGACACAACTCCAACCTTCACCACATTTGCAGTATGCATCTGCTGGACCAGTATTTTTTAGCTCCTCTGGTAGGTTGTCTAGGTCTTCAGCCTTTGTAACTGTCCCATCTGCTTCTCTGTCAAATCAAATAGGCATTTTTTTTTTATAGTTTTCTCAGTATCTATTTGTTTTTTTTTTTTTTTTTTTTTTTGTTTTTTTGGGTACTCTGTTGCATTTGAATTATGCTTTCTTTCTATGTATAAACCATTTCTTCAATGAAATTAAACTCTAGACTAGAATTCCTACTTTCAGGCAAAATCTTTCCCTTTTCTTAAGGGCTTAGAACAGCCAACAGAGTGATTGATCTCAAAATATGAAAATAGTATCTTTTTTTCAGGAAATGAATGTAGATGGTGTACTTTTGAGATTAAGATTTTTCAGTTTTTTGAGTGATTGTGTGTATGTTAATAATGCTTGATTGTAGGTTATTTCTATTACTTTTGGAACTTGGTAGTCAATTTCTGATCTTTTATCCATTATGATGCATGTATAGTAACAAAAAGCTAGAACAAAGTTTCCTCTTATACTTTCACCCAAAAAGAAAAATAGAAAAAAAAAAAAAAAATCAATGAAAGATAGAGAATGTGAATGTGAATTAACATACATAATACAACAGCAATTTCCACCACATTTGAAGAAGGTCTTGCCTGCATCGGGGCCCTCTGTTCTAGTGATGACACAGGTCCACCCTTCTCCACACTTGCAAAATGCCTTGCTGCTTCCATATTTCTCTGCTACTGTCACAGAGCTGCTCAAGCTGGATTATTAGTATTCTATTCCTTATCAATTTTCTTCAGTCAAAATCATTGTTATAAGTTTTTCATTGGGAGAATTATATATTGGTTTTATAAACAAGTAGGAAAATAGAAGAAAAGGAAAAGTATAAATACTTGGTATTTTTTTTTTTTCCTTTTTTCCACTCCTTTTATGTTGAGTTACACTCACCGTGAAATTATCTGTTTTTGGGGGCAGGAATAAGATTTAAGATGGTTGTTGTGTGGATTTGCAATAAAATAAAAAAGCCAGGCCGGTTTGGTGTGCAAGACAGGAGTGGATTATCATTCTGGACTGATTGGATTCGACCAGACCGGACTGGACATTATATATTTTAATATTGTATTGTATTCTGTGCATAATCCAACTAAAATGGATAAGTTGCATTGCTCTTTGTTTTTGTATGTAGTAATACTTTATATATTTGAAAATAGCATCGTCGTTAAATATATTACTTTATGTTTTTGTGCATATTTAATTGAACTTCAGTTTTTATATATAAAATTAAACTATAAAATTTATATGAATAAGTCATTCATATTTAATCTAATAGACTAATATTAATTAAGTACACTTAACTGTATATATATGTGCAATTACATGAAATGACCAATACTTGGAAATAACAACTACAATAATTATAAAACATTTTTCATACTACCAGCAGTATATATTAAATTTCTACTAATTCGTATATAGAGGTTTGTTAATGTAATTAAATTTGTAAACAAATGAAAAACTAATTACATAACAAAATATATTCAATAATCATTTGTCATAAAATAAAATTAATTAGATATGATATTCTACTTTTTTTTTTTTTTTGGCATGTTATATAATATTCAACTGAATTGACTTAATTGTACAATAAAATAGATTTAACAATTTCATCCAACCAAAAAAAAAAAGAAAAAAGAAAAAGAGAGGTTTCACAATACGAACAAATACATTTAAATAGGTTCATCCCTGTCTACCAAAGAAAAATGTATATTCAAATAACATAATATACAACATTTTTATTTTTAATATCAGGGAGGAAGGATTAGCTAAGGTTATTACCTAATAAAATAATAAAGGATTAGAACTAAGGTTATTACCTAATAAGATAATAGCTTCTACCGCTAGATCATATAACATAATATTGAACATTTATGATTAAGTATTAAAACATGTTGGGTGTATTTTTTTGAAAACACACATTATGCATTTTTTACATGTATGATTTACTAATTTTTTTAATATCTATAATTTATATATATTTCAAAAAGAACTTATTTAAAAAAAAAAATTGCAAATTTTTTTTTTGATGTTGCCCAGCGTTTATCATTGGACTAAGGTATCCCATCCTCTTCAATATCAAAAAAATGAGTATCCTTAATTCTGTATTCACATGGAATAGTTTATCCATAAGATAATGGGTTTGTTATTCTCTGAGTTTTGTCTCGTCAAACACTAGACTGAAACTGTTCTTTGTTGAACGCCAAAAAAACGAAAAAACTATTTCTTTGTTCAACATGCACCTCGCAGGGCTTTTTTGGTTCTGTTACAGGGATGAGTAATGGATTTTTATTTGAAAGTTTCCCTGGAAATCTCCTTTTAAAATTAGCTGAAGACTTGAAGAAACAACTACAATAACATAAAAATTTAAAAAGAAACAACAACAATAATACCACAAAAATTAGTATTTCTTTGTTTATAGAAAGAGTATGGAAGGGAATGAGACCTGGAAGACTGGGGGCAAACGCTCTGAGTAGCCATTGTGGAGTTGGAATATATTTTTGCTCTTCTGCAAGCTATGTATTTATTTTCAGTACGGGGATTGCCAATCTGTTTTAGTCCGCTTATAAATTGAATATATCTAAGATACCCCGTATTTTTACTAAATCTAATAGCTTCAAAAGAGGGAAAGCGTTGCTTTCAAGCATTGTTAATTAATTGTCCACCAGTGCTCAAATCTGTGGCTAGTAACTTAATAAACCTTACCTTATCCCAAAAGTAACAAAATTCAAAGAATACTGACCCAAAAAAAAAAAAAAAGAAAAGAAAAAAAAAAGAACTATTTAATAAAAGTAGTAAATACAATTATTGAAATATAACACATGTGTCACTTACGTATTTATTATCTCTTTGATTATTAGTTTCTATGGTCTTGACTGTTACTTTCATGATTGTGTTTATCATATTATTCATAATTATGTATATATTCAATGCGTCTACTTACGAGAATTTGAATTGATTTCTATTTTTATGCCGTATGTTTCATTGAACTTATCATGTATACACAGTGAGACAACATATAATTTTATTTTATTTTTATTTCTTTGTTTTCATTTTAGCTACCCACTTGCTTTTTGATTGAGAAAATTAATTAGTCCATCTTCCACTGAGCTTAGTGAAATACAAGAATATCCCTTTTTAATCAGAATTATTCTTGGTATAGCGGATTTATTAATAATGTACATATTAAAAGTGTCTTCTTATAAAAATTTGATTGATTTCTATTTTTATGTAATATTTAACTCACCCTCCTTCTTTTATTGCCATATTTTTCATTGAACTAATCATGCATATACTGAGACTTAAACCCCCTTTTTTTTTTTTATGTATATTGTTTTCATTTTAGCTACACACTTGCTATCTGGTTGAGTAAATTAATTAGTCCATCTTCCATTTGAGCTTAGTCCATCTTGTTATGGTGGATTTATGAATATTTCTTGATTCTAATATTACGTTAAGTTTTCATGATAATTTTTTAGAGTGGGTAATTTATTAATATTAATCATGTTAGTAATATGTATTTGTGGGACATAGTTTTCAATACAAATATTCCACAAACAAGGGATAAATTCCACCCCTTATATTTTTCATCAATCCCTCTTGCACCAACAAAGTAAAAGTTGAAAAATAGATGAAAAATTCTCATATTTTCTTATACTTCTAAACATGCAAACCTGATTTGTTCTGTTTATTGGTCGTCTGCTTTTGTATTTCCCAAAATTGACACTGTTGGTTCTTTTCCTATCAATTTTAATATCTGGAACTTCCATTTGGACTATTTTCTTGGGTCAAAGTGCCAGGCCTAGAATGAATTCTTAGTCCACTGGATTTTTGGGCCAAACCAAACCCTCTTTCTAACCAAAATATTCAACTCTGTTCAATCCAACCCATGGCGGCCTTTTCCCATCTTTTGTAGAACATGGACCAACAAGTACACTTCAATGCCAAATCATGCAACTTGCTTAAGTTTTATCTATATTCGTCAATGAAGCCTCAGTATCTTTCCAAGAAAAAAAAAAAAGAAGCATCGATATAGCAAGCGTTTTTGTTTTTATTTTTGTTTCTGCTTCTATTATGTATATATATGTATATCAAGATTGTTCTGTTGTTCAGCAATAATAACCATATGATGACTTTAAATTCTCATTAATTTGTTGAACTTTGATAATCAAAGAATTTTTTTAAAACTCTCAACTGGATGAGAATTACTTGATAATGGGGGAAGATCTTTGTTTATCTAACCCTCCTTTGGTAACGTTTACATCTTTGGTTTCTAACTTTTTTTCTTTTTTCTTTTTTTATTTTATTTTATTTTGGAAGATGATCAAATAATAAATGAATATGTAATGATAAAAAGAAAAAAAATATATATATATATATATATATTTTATCAAAATAAATGTAATTTTATAAACAATTTCAAATTGTTTACAATTATTGTTCCTATTTATTTTTTTCCTTTAATTTTTTAACTAAGTTTGTTTAAGCTTGTTCTTGTTTAAATGTTTTTTTTCCCGCAAAACCTTTGAGCCTATAATATTTCAGAAACCAAAAACATAAACATTACAAAAACCAGCGGGAAGGTAGCAATAATAAATTAGGAAGAGTATATAAATTGGAGGAAATATATGTAGTATAACGTCAGAAATGATGTAAGTGGGGGAAGAATGTTGTAATCAACCAAAATCCAAACCCTAGCAAGCGTGAATGTATAAAGGGCTATTGGATCCACTACCAGAGCAAAGTGAAATGGATGGGACCCACCTACCTTAAGAGCCTTTTGTAGAGACGGGGTGCCCTTCCATGTGACAGCCCACTACCTAATACCATTACCAACCCTGCCGGCACCTCTATTTTGTCAAATTGGAGATAAGGTCTCTGTTTCCTTCAATATGAAGCGAAATCTTCCTAGGCAGCTAATGGAATACAATGTTTCCACATAATCTTGACTGTTTTTATTCTTTATTATTCCCACTATTTTCTTCTTTAATTCCTTTTCAGTTTCATCACTACAGCAGAATACTTTATATATATATATATATATATATAAAAGAAATTTTTAAATAATTAATTTTGATTCTTTTACACATTGTTTTTGTTTTTTCCTTGGTAAACTTTCTTATATACACACATTCGTTTGCTACCAATTTTGGTCTATAGAGCATATATATCTATTGGTCCATTCAATTAACCCTTGAGTAATTTGACTTTTGTGACATTGCAACTTTGTAGTAACAAAGTCAAGTGCATTTGGTGTAAAAAGGTGACCTAAGATTTTCTCCTTATAATTAATTCTACAATACCCGAAAAGGCGATATTATTAACTATCTGTTTCCCTAGCCCATGTAATGGAAGAGAAAGACTTGCGTGCATAATATTAATTAAAAAAGGGGTAAAAAGATTTTCCTTCAATGTCGGTGAAAGTATTAGTAAGAGCACTAGAGACCCTTTTTTTTTTTCAAGTACTGGAAAAAGTGCATGATTTATTATTCTCTACAATTCACAGCCTAGGAGAACAAGTGGAGATTAATGGTAGGCGTTTCAAATCTCCTCCTTCATGTGGGGTCTAATAAAAGAATGTTTTCTTTGTTTCTTGTTGAGGTGCTGCAATATATGTATTTATAAACATCACATCTAAATATTTTGTGCATGTCATGATCCATAATTGGCTTCTTTGATTGGATTGCAACCCATAATTTCAAAAACCAATATATGGCCGAGGGATCAACTATATTACGGGTGCTATTGTTATGACTTTAGATATCTAGTTGTAAATTGTAATATATTGGGGGGCCACTTTTAGCTTCGGTTCTTCAGGTAATTGAATGGCTTTTTGAAACTTTTACAGGTTATTACAGGCATAGATTTTTCTGCTTCAATTACAAGGTGTCAAGGTGATTATAGTGCTGTTCAGACGGAGATCTGACATGATCAGTTGTAAACTATCCACTATTTCCACTTTTTTAGCTTCTTTTCTTTAGTGATTGAGTGGCTTTCAAGTTTCAACTATTACTTCTAAATATTGATTGGTTATTTTGTTATTTTAGCTAGCAAATATATGACAAAATGTTAAAGCTACAAATGATGATATATCTTGCATGCATGTATGCATATATATATATATATATATATATATATGTATGTGCGCTCGTGGGTTTCTAATTATTTAGATTTATATGATTGTGCATCTATTTGTATGGGTATATGTACATTAACTTAGGAATGACCTATATAACTTAGGAATGACTCACATAAGCTGATGGTCTTGCCGATACTCACCGACAACACCTTCTTTTGTCAATTATGATTCAAAAATACAGTATTAATGGTGTATAAAGATCTAATTAAATATTATTTATTATTATTGATTAATGATTGTCATATAATAATTTAAATTATTATCATTAAAAAATTTATTTTCAAAATTTTAATATAAAAATAATAAAATAAAATGTTCCAAATCAGAATTATTACACAAGCTGATGATCATCAATAATGACAACAAATAACAAGACTCGTTAGTATAACATATTTCAAAATGATCTACTAATAGTATATGTTTAGATCTTGAACTCTACCATTAAGTACTATTTGGTTCTTTGTGTTCTATAATTCATTTCTATCAATTCTTCTTACCAATGGAAACCTTTAGACTCAATACAATTCAAGATCCTTGAAGATTAGCACTTTTTTCATGGAAATCAACTTTACCTTTTTTAAAAAAAAAAAGAAAAAGAAAAAGAGAAAAACAAGATTATCACTAATCAGCAACAAATTCAATTTGCAGTAGCATAAACATGAAACCAATACTAATGGTTCTAGATTAAAAAAAAAAACTTAATACAGTACGAAACATTAATATTCTTATCTTTAATTGAAATAATATTAATTTTTGATTTGGCAATGACACTGATTAGTGCAACCAATATCTTTCTCCATAATCATGCCAATTATGCCTTTCAAAATGTTGTAATTGGTTGCTACGAATAATAAACATAAGCAACATCTATTATTAAGATAATAAATATTAATTAAATATATTTATTTATATTTTGATTTTTAAATTAAAAATCCAAAGTAAATTTTTCTTTAGACAACTAATTTAATTACATGTAAATTCTAGTTAATATGAATGTCAATAATAACAAATAACATTTTTTTAAATCTTTAACCAACTGTATTATAAAGTACAACCAATATGTGCCATTCTCTGATAAATTTTCAAAGTAGGCATAGTAGTGGCTGGTGTTAAATACAAGAATGAATAAACATTCAGGGTCAGGAAAAATTAGGTGTAAAATACAAGCTCTGTTTTTAGGAGTTTGGGCCGTGACGGCAGAGCCAAATGTGCAAGACAGCAAAAAGCACACTAGTGGGGTCTAGTAGCATAAGTGAGTGTAAACTTGTACTGGACCACCTTCTTGGGAATTGGGACAACCAAAAATACTTCTTCTTTTTCTTCTTCTTCTTCTTCTTCTTCTTCTTCTTATTCTTCTGTGCATGTGCTTCAGCCACTGTGTATGTCGTGTCCTATAACGCGCTTTTGCCTTCTTTATGCGAATCCTCCATTCCTATAAATACCCCACCTTTCCTTTGCATTTCCAATCCCAAGTCATTCCAAATGGCGTCTCGAAAACTTATCACTTGTGTTTTCTTTGCTTTACTGTGTGTTGGTATTAGCTCTGCGGCTAGAGCCCTCCTCAACTATGAATATCCTCATTATGCAGGTGTAGTCGGCTATGGCGGAGGCCATGGTGGAGGCGGAGGTTCTGGAGGAGGTTACGGTGGCGGCGGTGCTGGTGGTTATGGTGGTGGCGGCGGAGGAGGTGAAGGTGGTGGTGGTGGATATGGAAGTGTAGGAGAATCTGGTGGAGCTGGTCATGGCATTGGTGGAGGTGGTGGCTCTGGATATGGTGGTGCTGCTGGACATGGCGGCGGCGGAGGAGGTGGAAGTGGTGGTGGCGGTGGCGGCGGCACTGCTTATGGAGCTGGAGGATATGCAGGTGGAGGTGGTGAAGGAGGTGGTAAAGGATATGGCTCTGGTGGTGGTGGTGGAGGTGGTGACCATGGTTCTGGATACGGTGGAGGTGGAGGTGGCGGTAGTGGCGGCGGTGGAGGCTCGGGATATGCGGGAGACCATGGAGCTGGTTATGGAGGAGGAGGTGGTAGCGGAGCTGGAGCCGGCGGTGGCTATGGAGGTGGTGGTGATCATGGGGCAGGCTATGGAGGTGGTGGCGGGCATGGCGGCGGTGGTGGTGAAGGTTATGGTGCTGGGGGAGCTCACGGTGGTGGATATGGCAGCGGTGGAGGAGAAGGTGGCGGTTCTGGAGGTGGAGCTGGCGGAGCTGGCGGGTACGGTGGTGGTGGCGGTGGCGGCTCTGGAGGTGGAGGTGGATATGGTGGTGGGGGTGCGCATGGGGGTGGCTATGGAGGAGGAGGAGGCGAAGGTGGTGGACATGGGGGTGGTGGCTATGCCCCATGAAAACATCATTATCTAGCTATTTCGGGTAACAGAGAAAGAACTACATGCAATACTATAGTATTATATTAAGAACAATAAGATGAAAAATGGGTGATTAATTATTATCAGCGAATTTATGAGTATTACTGTGAATGCTCGCTGTATGGTCTCAAAAGCTTGTATCTATGATCACAAATATGAATTATATATTTAAGTTGTTCTTCTCGACTTGTTTCAAACCATATAGACTAGCAAAGTTTCTAAATTGGAAGATAATCATGCAAAGAGATGAAAAATGACTAAGTAAATGACTTAAATTACATGAAATAAAAATAATAATAAGTCAGCTACGGCTGTGTATTTTTTGTTTTTTGGAAAAAGAGTGAATTAATATTTAATTTTGAGAGGTCATCATATATAAATATATATGATAGCTATATTGCATGGTTCTGCAAATGTACCATGCACTAATGTAGGAAAAATGTAAAACTATAATTAACTTTTCCATGCGAACCCTAAAGTACGTACTACATATTTTATCCATTGGGTGATCTAAACGGAAGTCACACCTCACCTTTAATAATTAGCTATCCACCACTTAATTAATCAATTGATCTGTCTTAGTTTCCTGTCACCCATAATGACTGGCCTGGGAGTATCATAATTTTGTGTACGTTCCGGGCAAAATATTTATTATTATTATTATTATTATCATGGTTATTATTTTAATAATTGTGGTGCATAGTTAAATTATATAATTTTATGTAACAAAGATATGTATTTGTGGAGTTTCACTGTTTGGTTCTTTTGCCTTGTGCATGCGCATGACAGCCGCACATGCACTAATTTTATTGAACTCTATTGAGATAATAATAATAATAACAACAACAACAATAACAGAAATAGTAATAATAATTATAATAAATAAATAAAAAGTTATTGAACTCTACCTATTCAAAAAAACTTCATTACACCTGGTGTACACGTATCCTCACTCATTCACCCACATAAGGTGTATGTACACCTTTTGATTCCAAGCTTCTCTTCTACCTATTGGAGATGTATCAGATCAGCTGTTAAGTTTTAATTTAAAATATATGCATACACACACACACACACACAAACACACACACACACACACATATATATATATAGATAGCTCAATCAAATAAATACATAGAAATCCAGCGTGATTTATTTTCCTAGCCATTGATTGCCAGCAATTTTCGACTTTAAAGTAAATATACATATGAAGGGAATGACCACATGAGGACCTATCTAAAATATCTTTATAATGGTTATAAATTCAACCATATATTCGCTTTAATCTGCAGTTAAGTCACTTTTATTACTTGTCAACTTGTGGCTGTAAAAATTTGTGCGCTTAAAAAAACTTGTGGCTATAAAATATAACCCAAGATTAGTTTTCATTAATTAAGATGCCGTCATAATCATTATGTTGTACATTAGTCAACAGAAATATCTTCTTCCGCCTCAGTTTTAACTTCAGTAAATTCTTTAGATAAATGAAAATCATTCATTTTTTCTAAAGAACTAAGAGATCATCCATCTAATAACTTTCTTTCAAAGGTAAAATTGAAAAATAATCTCTATTTTCATAACTTCTAATTTTAACCTTTTTTTTCCCCCTTCCAAAATGCACTTCAAAACAAAGAATACACCTTCAAAAATAGTTTTTTATTGTTTATTTTTTTTATGAATTTCAAACCCTGTTTTGAAAATAAGGAATAGAATACACTTTCTTTCAAAAGAATTCAAAATTTTCAAACCTCAATAGAAAAATCTAATGACCAGGGTAATTTCTAAGGAAAAAACTTTAAACTTTTTCCTATGCTAGAAATTTAACTTTAATAACCCTCTTTCAAGAACAAAATTGAAAAGCAACCTCCCTTTTCAGGATTCATAATTCTAATAATATTTTGACAAAAATACCCTTGTAAATTAGACGGAGACCATCAATTGTAAATAATTTTGTGTGTATGTGTGTATGTGTGTGTGTATATATGTGTGTGTGTGTGTGTGTGTGTGTGTGTGTGTGTGTGTATCGTCTCTTTTTCAAAAAGTAGTCAATAGGGTTAGATTATTGTAGATCTTTTTCACAATCAAAAAGAGTCCACTTGTAAATTAGATCCATATATAGGATCACATAAATCCATCATAATCTATTAAATTATTTATTGGTCTTTTTCTGAATTAATGTGGAATGACATGACATTATTTTATTAGCTACCTAGAAAAATATGTACTTGTTTGAACTTTGCCGCCTTATAAGTAACTCTTAGATATTCGTTTCCGAATGTTCTATATCATGTTCATTTTTTACCCCATCATCTTTCTAGACCAATAATAATCGAAGTCTTTGGATTCAGTAAAATTTTGATCCACAAAGATTACAACCTACCTCTATATTTTCCTTGAAGAAGGAGAAAACAAGATTAATGGCAACTAATATTATCAGTGGTAGATACCAATCACAACTTTGATGTTTTTATATATAATACATATTATTGGATAGAAATATTCTATCGTTATTCCTGGCTATGATAATCTTATCTCATTTTAGAAAAAAAAAAATATCTATACATATATATATATATATATATATATATTTTTTTGGTTTGTTTTATTTATTAATTAATATTTTTAAATGAGATGACATTGTATTATTAATAGATTTTGACTTTTTAAGTTTTATGATTTAAGCTTTCTAATTTTAAAATTAATATTTTAGGTCTTTAATTTTTAAATATGTTATAAGCCTTTAAATTTTAAAATTAATAATTTAGGATTTTAGTTTTTAAATTTGTTATAAATTGGTAAAGTCCTTAATTTGACAAATAAAGATAGATAACCATTTTGTCTGCATAGGTTTCAGAGGACCCTATCCCTAATGTGAAATAACCCTGTCAGAGTTGTTCTCCAATTTACAATAAATTCAAAAATTAAAGACCTAAATCACTATTTTTTAAAGTTGAAAATTTAAATAACAAAATGCAATTAACCAAAAAAAAAAAATTGAAAATGAACCTTCAATGATCATCATCACATCAAATAAATTATGTCAGAAGTAATTATAATTACTAAATAAGGAAAAATAACAATAACCTAACAACCGAATATTTCTGTTCCATTAAATTCTGTTTTTGAGTGAGCAAACGACACTGATTGGTGCAACCAATATCTTCTCCACCATACCATATGGTATAGTTTTTAGCCAAATAAATTACACAGAACAACCAAGTTAATAATGATTATCATTTTGATCATATTCATATTTATTACATACATAAAATACATATATGCTAACTGTATTAATGGTGTTAAAGAATTTGCAGATGAGAGAAATTAGTATATTAGGTGAAGCTCTATAGCTTGAGAGAGTACTTTTGCCTATGACGGCATTGCTAAATGTGGACGACAGCAAAAGCACACTAGTGGGTCTACTAGCACAAGAGAGTGTAAATTTGTATTGGACCACCTTCTAGCTAGCGAGTTGGGAATTTGCGATTTACAAATAGTTCCTTAAACCCATCCCTGCATGTGCTTCAACCACTTTGTGTCCATTTGACGCGCTTTTGGATGCCGATCCAATTCCTATATAAACCTAAACCTCTCTTGCATTCCAACCCAAGTCATTTTCCCATGGCGTCTAAAAAACTTCTCACTTGTGTTTTCTTTGTGTTGCTTGGTATAGGAATTAGCTCTGCAGCTAGAGCACTCCTCCACTATGAAGAAGAACCTGTCCACGTGATCGGCTATGGCGGAGGCCATGGCATTGGTGGAGGCGGTGGAGGAGGAAACGGTGGTGCTGGTGGTGGAGGTGGAGGTGGAGGAGGTGAAGGTGGTGGTGGTGGCGGCGGTGGTGGATATGGAAATGTAGGAGGATATGGTGGTGGTGGTGCGGGACATGGAAGTGGTGGAGGTGGTGGTTCTGGATATGGAGGTGGAGATGCCTCTGGACAGGGTGGCGGCGGTGGCGGTGGTACCGGTGGAGGTGGCGGTGGTGGAACTGCTTATGGAGGTGGAGCTGGAGGACATGGAAGTGGAGCCGGTGAAGGAGGTGGTAAAGGATATGGTGGTGGTGGCGGTGGAGGTGGAGATCGTGGTGGTGGAGGTGGAGGTGGTGGAAGTGGTGGCGGTGGAGGTGGAGGTGGCGGCTCCGGATATGGTGGAGATCATGGGGCTGGTTATGGAAGTGGAACAGGAGCAGGGTCTGGTGGTGGATATGGAGAAGGCGGTGATCATGGTGCAGGATATGGAGGCGGTGGTGGTGGTGGGCATGGTGGAGGTGGCGGAGAAGGTTATGGTGCTGGAGGAGCACATGGAGGTGGATATGGTGGTGGTGGAGGAGAAGGAGGTGGTTCTGGAGGTGGAGCAGGCAGAGCTGGTGGGTATGGCGGTGGGGGCGGTGCTGGTTCTGGTGGTGGAGGTGGATATGGTGGTGAGGGTGCACATGGGGGTGGCTATGGCGGTGGAGGAGGTGAAGGTGGTGGACATGGTGGTGGTGGTTACGCACCTTGAGAGAGCACTACTACTTCATAAAAAGGGAATACTACATCTTACCTATAATATTAGGAATAATATATGATGAAAAATGGGTAAGAGCAATTTAACATGAGTGCTCGTTGTATGTTCCCAAAAGCCGTATCTATGATCAATAAATATTGTCAATTAATGTTCAATCTTCTTATCCGCTTATGTAAAATCATGGTTTGAAAGCAAAATCTAAATGGAATTATAATTAATCTAAGGCATGCAATGCAGGTTACTTTTTGGGCAAGTTAAGTAGTTTTGATTATAATTTTAGGAAGACAATGTGATTTGTTCGTCCTTAAACTTATGAACAAGTTAATTTGATATTTAATCTTTAGGGATAGCTTAATGGAAATATCTACACTAGTCAATATGTGATGTCTTTTAACAAAATATATGTGTGTGTGTATATGAAGTCTTGGCTTCAAATAATCTTTAATCATATAAAAAAAAAGGTTAATTTGATCTTTTAACAAGAATATGAATCTTATGTATATGATAAGTATGGATATCCTTATGTTTTTCTCGTATGCAAATTGCAAAACAAGGACAAAATTGTTCTAGAAAACGCCAAAACTATATATACTTCCTGCATGCGGATCAAGCTAGGATTATATCCAAGCTATATATAGTAATTTTTAACATTTAGTTCATGTTATATTCATTTGGGATTGCATTTAATTAAGTATCTTATCAGTGTTGTCCAGTAAATTAAATAAAATTATATATATAAACTAATAAGTTTGATATAGTAAAAAAAATATGCTTAATTATCAAATTTGCATGATTTACATGATCTGACGATTATAGATGACTATTCTTTATAATCACTTTCCATAGATTCCTCACTATATATATCAAACTCATATATATCAATGACCCAAAAAGATGTCTAATTTAGCTCACTATGAGGCTTTTCTACCGATTTTTCTTTTTTTTTTTTTTTTTTTTTTAACCTGGGTTGGATTGAATACACAATAATTTTAAAAGTGATTGCTTGACTGAACTGCAAAGCCAAGTAGTAATTATTATCCAAAAGGAGTTGCACTCTGGTTCAGGTATGGAAACAGTATTTGACAACTTTTGTTCCACTTACTACACACAAATTTTACTTTTCGTCGTCGTTGTTCTTAATTTTTTTTTTTTTTTTTTTTTGGGGTGAAATTTTTCGTCGTCTTGGTTTGTATGCGATGGTAAGTGCACATGCTCATAAAATAGGTTAAGTTGGAAGAGATTAAAAAGTTGAATGCTAAAACTAAAATTTGTTATCAAAAAATAATAATAATAAAAATGTGTATTTCTACTATAACTTTTTCTTCTGTTTAGTCTGAAAAAAAAAAAAAAGAAATCAACCATCCAAAAAATAAAAATAAAAATATTTTTCACAATTAATTATATTCCCCTGTTTGGCAAGACATGAAATATTAACGCGCAGATAATACTACAGCATTGAGATTATAAATGAAAACTGAGGTCGTAGTGCAACCACTAATAGTGATTGGATCCATTAATAATTATTATCAAATCTAGATGAGATGAGATATGGAGCTTTTAGCATTTGTCACATAAACATTAAACATTTAATAAAGCCAAAAATTTCCTAAATAGAGGAAAATTTTATATTTATCTAAAGTTAGACTCTCATCCTAATAGTTTTATCATCATAATTTTTTTTTTTTTTATAAACTCTTGAATTGCTTTAAAAATTGAGACTAAAAATGCATTACATGCTACCTATATGGGTAGTGAACTATTTTAAAACTCAATATTAACAAAATGGATCCCAAAAGTTTAAGCTATTAGAGTGTGGGTTTATTATGTATGTCAAACTATATCTAAATTTCTACCTTATTTCTAATGTCATGTTAAATTAACATTAATTTCAAAAACTAAATTTATTATATATATCAAGTTATATTTAACATTATGAACTTATATAAGTCGCTAATATATTTTTAAATCTCAATTTTTTTAAAATCATATTCAATGATTAATAAATGAGATTTACACGTAAAATTAAAAAATCAAATATCTTATGTGAATGTAAACATTTATAAGGCATATATATTAGATAGACTAATTGCGGCTGCTATATGCTCTCTAAAATCTTTAGAATGGAAATGGTGCAGGACAATGATAGCTAATAATGATGAGTTTTGATATACATCCCTCATTGCGATAGGTATAATTCAAATGAAAGCTACTTCAGTGGCATAGTCTATTCCCTACTTACTCATCGATCGACGATCATGTCACAGCCAACTCCAATTTTCAACTTGACGAATCATCAATTTGATCTCAATTTACATAATTTACTTAGGTTTTTATTGGTAGCCGGGCAACTTGCAATAGCCATCAGTAGCAATCACACTTTAAGTATTAGTGGATACTTCATATGCATGTGCATAAATTTTGGTGATTGAGAAGTACTCATGGGATGCGTTCAAAATAAGGAACTAAATTGAACTGAATATAACTAGACTATATATTTTAAATCTATCCAATTTAATAAGATTGCTTTTAATTAAAATAGTCCAATTTGATTGCATTAATAAATTATGAAGAGTCCAGAGCATTAATTTCAGTTTTAATTTTGAATTCCCAACAAGCCAAATAATATTATGATAATGTAATGACAAAACATTTGCCATATTACCTTTAGTTATCAGTTTGTGAGTCACAATGCACTATAGCATATTTTCTATATATCTTGCTAGTTGCATGATCGGTTTTTATTGAAATTTTCATTAATCTTATTATCTGCTGTTAACTCTCATTCTCTTCATAAAGAAATTTGTGAAGTAAAAAATTCAATAATTTGCATAAATAATAGATTTTGTATATGATATTTGAATTGGCCAAAAATAAATTAAGACGACTCTTTATCTCTCTCTCCATCTCACACGTCCTCCTCGCAATTATTAACAGAATTAAGCGAAAAAAAGTGTAAAGAGGAAAAGCAGTATTCATTAATATTTTGATTCGTTTCTTTCCCATGTGTATCTTCTTAGACTAATTGAAATCATGTTGTATACAATAAAGTATTATATAATATCATCAAATTTTTATGTCGAACTCACACAGCACTGCGAACCCAAAAAAAAAAAAGAAGATGGTTTACACGGATAAGAGGTTGATGGATGATGTTGCTAATTATGATAGAGATATGAACCTTACGTGGTATCCAGCACAGCTGGTGCCACATTGTGGCCAATGGAAGTTATATATTGAATTGTTGAGATTTATGATACTTTACCAGAAAGATTAAGAAACAATTTTTATTATTTTTTTTGTTAAAAGTTTTAAATAATTTAACATCAACATACACTCCATAAGTAACCAAGATAATTAAAAATCAATCCGCGCTTGTCCGTGCAAAGGCAGTAGGCTGGAAGATTTGGTTTTTGGGAATGCTAAAATATTAGCAAATTTATTTATTAAATATTATATAAAATAATGGGATAATATTTAATTAGATTATTTTTTTTATATATCTATTTATTTATTTTTCTATATATTATGATATATATATATATATATATATTTTTTTTTTTTTCTTTCTTGTAGCACTCTTATTTCTCAGACAATGCTAGTTTTATTCCCCAATATATGTATATATATATATATATACATATATAAAAATAAAAAGCAATAAATAATTAGTTCAGGCTTCAATATGAAAGAGATATTGAGGAGGCTAGGCTTCTATATGGAGGACAGCACAAGCACACTAGTGAGTGTTGTTGGGATTATTAGAGTCATAAGAAAGTGAATCTAATCCATGGACACCCATTGGACCATTGGACTGTGAGTCTAATCTATATGAGTATTATTGGTTCATAGAACCACAATCTGTGGACACCCACTTCCTTAACAGTAAACGCGGTTTCGGACCCCATTTCCTTTCCTATTTATACCCTTCACCTTCTCTACGCATTTTTCACATAACACAAATATATTATCAAATATGGGACTCAAACATATTCCCATGGCTACCAAAAGAGTTGCTACTCTTGTTTTCTTCGTTTTGTTGGGCCTAGGCATTTGTTCTGCCACTAGATCCCTCTTCCATGTTGAAGAGGAACATGTCCACACTGCCACAGTTGGCTATGGCACTCATGGTGCAGCCAAAGTAGGTTTGGGTGTGGGTGTAGGTGTTCATGTCGGTGCGGGTGGATATGGAAGTGGTGCGGGTGGTGGAGAAGGAGGCGGTGAAGGCTATGGAGGGGCCGGTGGACAGGGTGGAGGGGGAGGCGGAGCTGGAGGCTCCGGATATGGAAGTGGAGGTGGAAAAGGTGGTGGGGAAGGTTATGGTGGGGGTGGAAAAGGTGGTGGAGGAGGTGGAGGCAGTGGCGCTGGAGGTGGAGGTGGAGGCGGTTCGGGAGGGAAGGGTGGTGGTTATGGAGGTGGGGAAGGAAGTGGTAGTGGGTATGGTGGAGGAGCAAGTGGAGGTGGAGGTGGTGGTGGAAGTGGTGGAGGAGGTGGAGGAGGTTATGGTGAAGGAGGAGCACAAGGAGGTGGTTACGGCGGTGGCGAAGGAGCCGGTTCGGGTTCAGGTTCAGGTGGAGGAGCCGGTGGTTATGGCGGTGGCGGTGGTGGTGGTTCCGGTGGTGGTGGTGGGCATGGTGGTCGTTATGCACCTTGAACAAAGCCTTCTTAGTCTCACACTATCAGCAAGCGACTACCTCTACGTATATCTTCTTACCTAACATTACTAGAGAAAATAAAATTTGTTTTGGTAAGAGGATGTTTAATAGTAATGAAAATTATATATAGTGGCGATTAAAACAACAAAAAAAAAAAAAAAAAAAAAAGGCAGTATGCATGGGGCAAAACGATAAGTTGTAGCTCATGAAATCATTCCCATAAGAAATTGTGTCAATTTATGTGTACTAATTATAATTCAGCAAGAAAAAAAAAAAGATGTACTAATTATATATGCCTACTGTTTTTCTCCATCTTCATAATTGCTTAGTATGCGATTTTTCTTATCATGACTGTTGGAAATTAATATTTAACAATATAAGAATTAGAGATTATGATTAAAGGACGTAAAAATATTTCAACTAAATTGGTCAAAATCGATTTACAATCACTAGACCAAAAATCTTATGGACTAGATTGGTTTTACATATATAGTAATACTTTTTATTTGTATATACAATATTAGGTTGTCTAAAAAATTTAAATAAATAAAATATAATGTTAATTGCTTTAGAAACTAAAAATGCAAATTAAATATACAACATGTTTATATTTATAAGAAAACGAAACAAGTGAAAATGAGTTGAGTCTTAAAAAAAATATATTAAAATTACTAAATTACATATTTTTATTTGGTTGAAAAAACAAAATTAGATACATATATGATGAGTATATGAATTATTGTTGCAATATTTATTAATAAAATGATACAGGTACAATATAAAATATATGGGTGGATTTATATTGGGGATCCGAATCGATCTTCCCAATGAGAATCCAACAAAAATTTATAAGATTTGTCCATCATTTAATAAGACTTATCTCAAAAATGTAAATCATATCAAATAAACAAAACCTGAAAAAAACCCCCTTAAATTTAATCTTGGTTGGGTTATAGCAATTAATTGTACCCAATGATGTGGCCATCCTATATCATTCTATATCAGTTAGTAGTAGAGATTATTTGTTCAAGTTGATATTACTATGTAGGCTCACTTCTCTAGTAGGGAAATTTACTTCGGAGGACCCAAATCAGTCTTCACGAGAATGATCTAATAGATTTTTTAAAAGTTTGTCCATTATTTATTGACCCCATCCCAAAAGAAATAGTTAGGTCATCCTACCTTATAAATTAAAGGGTTAACCATATCAATATTATTATTTGTATATTATAATTGCAAATGAACTCTCATC
The DNA here is from genome assembly GCF_031755915.1 of Ziziphus jujuba. Taxonomy (NCBI): domain Eukaryota; kingdom Viridiplantae; phylum Streptophyta; class Magnoliopsida; order Rosales; family Rhamnaceae; genus Ziziphus; species Ziziphus jujuba. Next base: position 13,950,874 of record NC_083384.1, read on the forward strand.
TTTTGATCACTTATTTCTTTTTTAGGTGGCGCAATACTTATCCAGTGAACATGACACGTATGCTTACTGTAAAATTCAGGAATTCAACCATCTTCCAAAAGTTAAAGAAGGGTCTATATATCCTAAATAATGATTTTTTTTTCATATGGAAAAAGCTTAAACAATTGTGCTTAAAACTTTGTCGCCTCCAGAAGATAATCACTTGCCCATATTCTGGATTCAATAAGGCCTGGAGCTTAAAAATTCCCTTCTTCCAATTTAAATTTTCCACTAAAAAAAACAAAAAAGAAAAGAAAAGAAAAGAAAATGTGCATATATATAGCTTTAAGCTCTCTTTCAAAAGCTCTCTCTTAAAAAACTAGTTTCTAATTATCACAAAATTTTAATTGTCCATAACAGGACAATGAAGCATATATAACATCTAGATCTCTAACAATTAGTCAACTAATTACTTACTCAATTCTTAAGTTAGAAAAAAAAAAAAAAACATTTGAACTGTTTTATATATATATATATATATATATATATATAAATGTTTTTCTTTCAAGGAAACAAAATCTGAATCAAATATAATAAGAAACAGAAAATTAAATATCAACTAGATCCATGTTGTAAGCATAAGTGAGTATAACTTGGTTAGCGTTCCTAAACCATTTAGCATTACAGAGCATGTATGGGTTCTAAAATAAGCCTAAAATAAAAAATAAAAAAATAAAAAATCATTCAACAAGTAATCAAGCTTGCAGAACGAAAACACAAAAAATATTAGATTCTGAACCAGCAAACAACCACTTACTGAATTACAGCAAAAGCTAATAATTAACTAGCCCTCTAGCCATGATTATTGATACTAAAAGGTGGACAATGCAGGTTCTGTTCCTCTTAAGTCCCAAAAACACTGTTCGAGAAAACAGAGATCGAAAAAAAAAAAAAGCAAAATTTCAAAGACAGAATTAATTAGTTTGATCATTTTATTAATGGTAGATTGACTGTAGGATTCAATATGTCACAATTTTAAGGCTTATTTTTTATTTACTTAGGTGCGGTTTTATTAACATGGTTTTTAGGTTTTCTTTTTAATTTTCTATTTAATTATGTTTAATTCGTGTATTTCAAATGTTAGTGATAGCTAGAGTTTATTAAGCATATAAGTTAATTATAAAGTTAATGGGAAAAAGAAACACGCATTTCAAATTGTCTTAGTTTTTTTTGTTTGTTTCTTTTAATTTTTTTAAACATCTCGTCATTTATAACTACTTGCTATAAACTAAGGTGATGTTTTGTGCGTTTGTCCCTATTCATATCTTATTTATACAACTTAACTGTACAAGTACTTGTCGCTGTTCAAAATTTTGCCATAAATTGGTGAACATAAGGCACGTTAACAAAATTCTACGAACAAGTTTTAAGTTACTCAACATATTATGTTCATTATTTTATAAATCAATTTTTGTTACCTTATTATTATGAAAAGGGGAAGGTTTGAAAAAGGGTAGTAGGTGTAGGTCTTTCCAGCCGGATTCATTAATGCAATGGAACTCCAGAACAGGAAGAATTGGCCTTGGAAGGAAACATTAATTCAAGTCATAATTTTCTTCTTCTTTTTTATCTTGTTACATTTATCAAATTTAGCTCTGTTTCATAAATTGATTTCACTTAGAAATTACATTAGGAAATGTCCTATGAGTATGAGAAATGATGCTTAAAAAATAACTAATAAAAACATTATACAATTATATGACAAATTAGAACTAAACAGAGATAGACATATAAAAATCCTGCTACAGGAGGGGATAGGTGGGTATAATACAATAGGACAAGTAACTGTAGCATACAGAATTTAGTTGACCATGTGGTGTATATGATAATGGTCCTTTGTGTGAATAGAGAGGTTAAATTGTCATAATATGCAAGAGGGAATATTTGTAATGTGGTATACACTCAATTTTCCATCTCCCTTACTAAGTGCTATCTCTGTCTTGCAAGAGGGAATAAATCAAATAATCATATATATATAGACTTGTGTATGATGCAACCCCCTTTTTGGCTTTAATTTCCTCAGTTGCATGTGATGCAACACTTATCAGATCCTTCCTCAGCATGACCTCCTCACAGCAGATAATTAAAGAGGACCTCTCAAAATGTATTGAAGAGAATCTTTCTCAAAATATCTAACATCAAAACCAAAGAACCAGATGTTCTCTTTCAAATATGCACTTTTATGTGTTTGTGTGTGTATTTCAAGGTGACTAATTGGTTTCCTTTGACAAGCTAGCAAGGCAACTAATTTAACACTGGTGCAGTTTAAAAGGAGGAAATTAGACAATTAGACGATTCAAATTTCCATTTCATGCAGTTCATAAATTAAACATTAGCTAGACAATTCTTCTACTGGTCAAGTTGATGTGTTAATGAATCATAAGTCCTGTTTGGGTTTAATGGTTTAGTTGTAGAATAACTGAAATCTACTGGTTTTTAGTTTAGCATATTCAAGTAATTTGAACTGTTAATAGGAGTACAATTTGACAACTTGGATATTTTATTTGTTTTCAAAGTTTGGAGGACAGCAAAGGTTCACTATTATCTGGGGATTGAATTTGTCAGTACCAAATTTATAAGGACCACCATATGCGTAGGCCATCCAACTTCCTTTTACCATATGCTTTCCACCGTGTGTGTTTCTAATCCGATGCCCATATATACTCTCACTTTCATGTACTTATGGATCAAGATAAGTGTTTTTGGAAGCCAAGGATTTTTTAATACATACCATGTCAACTTACAAAGTTGTAAGCGTTATTTTTGTTATGTTATTTGGATCAATTGGCATAGTATGTGCTTCCAGACCACTTCACCCTTCGAAAGGACCGTCTGGCGGTGGTGCAGGCTATGGAGGTTCTGGCAGACATGGTGGTGGCCATGGCAGTGGAGCTGGTTATGGACCTGGAGGTGAGCATGGTGTTGGACATGGAAGAAAGAATTCATGGGAAGGCGGTGGTGCTGGATATGAAGGTGCATGGGGTTTCGGCAATGGAAATGGAAATGATTGGGAGCATTGGGGCCATGGTGGTGGCTACGGCAGTGGAGCTGGTTATGGAGCTGGAGGTGAACATGGTTTTGGATATGGAAGTGGGGTTGGTACTGGATTTGGTGGAGGCTACGGCGGAGGCAGAGGAGGTGGGAGTGGCAGTGGCTATGGCGGTGGTGGACCACATGGCGGTGGCGGAGGTGGTGGTGGCGGTGGAAGTGGCGGAGGGTATGGTTGGGGAGGGGGGTACGGTGGAGGTGGTACATATGGTGGAGGGTATGGACAAGGTGGTGGAAGTGGTGGTGGTGGAGGCTATGTACCTTGAACAAAAATTATCTCATTAGGAACTAGGAAGAATCTATATATATATATATATATATATTATAAACATAATGTGAGCTATTGAAGAGCCATCAACTAAATCAGAGACTGATCTGATAGATCTAGACGTTTAAGTCTGTAAGGCAAAGTTTAGTGACTAATATATTTTAAATTGATCTTATCAATATCCATATCCATATCCATTAGCACACAATATATATGTAACATTGAGTAGCACTCAATATTCCTTTCTTATTATACTACATGTATAAAGAAGATTAACTCCAAGATGACCAAAAGCCCAAATATTTATTTAAAAAAAAAAAAAAAAAAAAAAAACAGAGACATAGAAATCAAGACTATTAGTTTCTTTTCCATCCATTAAATGTGCAAAGCATGATCATGCTCAATTTCCTAGGAGGCAGGCCAGTTGATGAAACTCAAAAAGAGGCCTTTTTTCTTCTTCTTTTTTTCCTTTTCTTTTTTTTTTTTTTTTTTTTTTTTTTTATATCTTGAGCATGGTAGGTTGATGGCGATGGTCTGATGGGAAGGAATTATCAGGTGTTAGGGCATTTGGTGCAGCAAAAGGGTTACAGGCGATTCTTGGCCAGCCACAACCGCTATTGTCTATCATTTGGCGGCTGCCTTTGTTGATTATATCAAACTCTCCATCCTCATTCACCACCACCATGTTGCATTGAATTTTTTTAGCATAAAAATCTGAGTTCTTCTTCTGATGCCTGAAATTACCAAATGTTCATGATAACTACATATACTAACTGCTAAATTAAACCAAGATGGTGTAAGAAATTATGTCTCCATTAGTATACCTATCAAACACCACCCATGTTGCATGAAGGCTGGCAACTTTCTCCACAATCATAGATCGCGACGGATAGCCCATTACTACTTTCTTTTCCAGCAAGACCTGCAACATGTAAAAGTGCATATTTTTACATCATTTAATCACTATGATTTGAGTGTATCCGAACACCATAAAAAGCCACAAAACAAATCCATATTTTAAAAAATTCTCAACTCGTCCTAATGTACATGCGACTCGCTCTGTATATAGATATATAAGTAAAAGAGATAAAAGATTGCAAAAACATGGTTATACCCCATAATTTCTGCAAAGGTCTACAATTGTTTGTAGCTTTAGATACTTGGCGTCACTTTTCCATTCATTTTTCTCTCTAACAAAAGGCAATTCTTCTAGCTCCAAAGACCAAACATCAAGCCATGTCTTAACAGACACTACAAATTTCAACAAGCCAAAGTAATTTTAGGAAAACAGTGTTTTATACTTAAAAATTGGAACATAGATTTGTTCAAGGAGACAGAGAAATGGCATACTCACAGGGAATGTTTAGCCATGGCATGACACCAAGAAGAGTGATAACACTTCCCGCCGAGATTATGTTCTTAAGAGCCCATTCAAGCAACTCGCTGCTGAATTCTTTCATTCCGTCCATGACGATCACAACATGGTTGTTACTATCATTTGCCAAGCTTAATGTATGATCGTCAGGAGATTTTCTACCTTGGCACGGTGATCTTCTGTTACATAGATTAGACCTTCGCTTTCGTTGGTGCCTAGCTCCCATGATCTTACCAACCATGTTTCTAATTTCTAAACCTTGAGTTTCTTTCATAAGGTCTTTTTTTTTTTTTTCTTTTTTTTCCCTTTTTTTTTTTTTTTTAATATGAGAACAAGAGTGGAGGAAATTAAAGGGAATGATTGAATGGTTTTTCAGCTCTTAAATACAAAGTGCCACTTTGTCTTTTGTGAAATTAGATTAAGAATTGAAAAAGGCTTTGTTTCTGTCAAGAGTATTGCTTAGTGAATGCCTTTGACATAAACAAGGCCCCTTTTTTGACTGAATAGGATGAATCCAAGCTCTGAAATTTATGCTCATGATTTTCATATTTGCTTTGTTATCTCTAATTCTTATCTAAAAGTTGTGTTTATAAATTTTATGTAATTGTTCGCCTGCCACATAGAATAAGTGGGCTACCATAGCAACACCAAATTGCTTCAAGACAAAGCAGTGAAAATTACTGCCCATATTAAAAAGCATGAAATATTTTAAGATTCTCAGAACATCCAATAAATTCATTAGGAACTGCTTATTGGTAGTAATTTATACATAATGGTACAAAGAACTATTGTCATATTGTTCTCGAAAAGTTCCTATACGTTTCCATGCTGTCGGAGTGTTGACGTTGCCCCTTTTGTATTGGACTTGATTTTCACTCATATAGGATCACGCACTATGTGTGTGTGCGTGATATATGTGTGTATATATATATATATATATTCTCGACGTTTATTTATATGGGCAGAGATAATAAGTTAAAAAGTATAAAAGAACAAGTTCCCAGTTCATACTTGTTTTGGTTGCATGAACTCTTCTGCATATTAATTAGGGGGGTCTGCAAGAGAAGCTTTGGTGACTAATATAAACTCTTTTTTCTTCATTTTCTTTAAAAACTTTAAAGATACTTCGTCTTGGTTTTTCCCCTTTTATTTTGTTTTGGACCAAATCTTGATTTAATCGATGGAGATGAGCTTTTGATAAGGAAGACTCTATTTATACCCCAAATGAAATAGCTTGTAAGATAATTTTCACTTACTTTGTTAGTATTTAGAAATGGGAAACAAATAAAACATAATCAATTAAACCTCACCGAGTAAAATAATAAATATATGCAAAGAGTTTTTGGCATCCCAATTTAGTTTTTTCAGATAAGACGCTAAAAGGTTAATTCCTTGTCTTTCATTGTGTCAAAAGCGCTCTTTACCATCTTACCTACATGGGAATCATTCATCCAAAATGGTCGATTTCATCTTAACAAAGTTCATATATGTTGCCTCAATTAGTAAACCACTTACACTTACTATTGAAAAATCGTAAATAATCGTGAAAGGGAAAATAATGAAGGAAAAATTATTGTAATAATCAAAAAACTAAACAATAGTTCATACGGCTATAATTCATAAACTGAAATTTCAAAAAAGTATGATTAAGAACTAATTTTAAAAAATTCCCTTAAAAAAAATGGAAATTGCAATAAATTATCTAATTTCCATTTTAAAGCCTACTCTCTTAGATGAGTAAGGCTTGAATATTTTTATAAGAGATAACCTTCCACCAAGACTTTCTCTTTATTACCGTCTGAAGAGAACAAGAAGCAATTGATTTTAGAAACTTCATAATATTCCATTATAAGCAATTGATAAAAATTTCATTTTATAACATCATCTAGTCTATTTAGAGTGACGAGTTGTATACTTCGACCAAACTTTACATTTTTGAATTGCCATTTATCGGATGAGAATGAGTTGAATTAACAGAAACAGACTAGGCTTCCCACAACGAGAGGACAAAAACATAAACACAGCTTTAAAAGACAAATTCTCAGCTTAAATATATGACCAGATACAATTTTGCATTATAGTTGAGATCCACTGAACCTGACCTAACTGTGATGCAAAAACCAACTATATGCAAATGGCTCAGTATACTCAGCGCAATGGAGTTGCCACCGGACGCATACCGGAACCATGGCTAGATTTATGACCGGTATTAGGAGTGCTGACCTTTTTACATGCTGATTCAAACCTCCTCTTCTTGTTCAAAGGACCTTGACTTTGGGACCCAAGCAAAGCTAAAATCTTACTGCCTCTTGAACTTGGCACACTCTTTGTGAGATATCTAATAGCTTCCTGTTTCTGAGAATCTTCTAGAACCTTGTTCAATGGTCTTTTACAAGCCACACGGTTCTCCACCTTCAGATGATCACGGGGAATTTGATAACCATGTTCTACAAGATTCCAACATCATTATATTAGTTTTACTGAAGAATCTCATGTGATACTAAAGCAAACCTTTTAACCACACAACAACAATAATAATAATAATCAAACCTTCTAATAACATGTACATGTACTTTACCTCGAGACTCCACAGAAAACGTGTCCGGACTTTTAGATCTAGGTGGTGTTAGAGGATGGAAAACATCATTGCCTTCTTCATTATTTCCCTTGTGTCCATTAGTTTTGCCAAGAGGCATTGGATCACATTTTTTGTCACTGTTGCATGAAGCTTCATTGGAATTACTTGCCCCTTGGAGCACTGAAGGATCAACTACACGTTCATTTCTAGAGTCATTTAGCTCATTTCTAGAGTCATTTAGCCCGACTCTGTCATCCTTTGGTCCTTCAAAGTTGCATACAGAAGCTCCAGCAACATCTCTATTATTATTGACATCAACACCTTCATGTATTGCTCCATCCGTGTACAAGGATGAAGTTCCAGCACCAGCATCTCTAAATTCATCATCATCAAAAATGTCAATACTTGTCCCAGTAGAATACTGAATACAGGTATTCTCAACATTATCTAGAACTGACTGAGGAGATGTATTCATAATATTTGTATCCAAGCACGGCTTTTGCACTTCCATCAAACTTGACACCCAGGGAGTACCACACTTTGCATAAAACAGAATATAGGCATCCTGAGATAGCACAAATTCTTCTCTAACTCTAGTGACCTACAAAAGAAAATGCATTTGATTTCTCAAAATTAATGAGATGGTTCAATGTTTTATTTATATTTCAAAAGAAAGTGGGAAACAACCACTAAAATAAGCAATTTCCTCTCACAATATGTAGTAAATAAAAGTTCAGATTGTAGAAATCCAAAAGGACATAATAATTTTTTAACACTAGTATGAAACAGGAAAAGTCAGGAATTAATAAGCCAATCCATTAATGATCAAAACATCAATTAGATATAAGAAAAGAAATTTGAAGTCAATCGATCTCACTAAGGAATTCCTTGTCCAAATCATAATTTTGCTCCCGCAATAACAGGACAAAAGAAATCAGGTTGAGGATCAAAAAATTGTTTCAAGGTTAGAAAAATAACAATAAAACATTTAACCTTTCCCAATAGTGTTTGTCCAGAGGCTGGAAGGGGTTTTTTAAAAAAATTGAAGTTTACAAGATAGAGCCAGTTCAAAACTTACATTATCAAATAATAAATTTAAAGATATTGAATCTATAAGACAAACCTTTCCAAAAATCAAATTGCACAAGCCAACTAATAATAAGAATAATCATAATAATAAAGCTTATGCTTGCATATGCCAACCAAATTTTAAGAAGCCTAAAAACAGGTTTTTACTATCTGGACCAGACCATTCAATGATACAACCTTGAAAGCAAATAATGCCACTTAGTAACTAGAGATTATGATTTGCATATGTTACCTTTGAGTCATCCAGCCTATACCATGCATCTGGTGAGGACCGTACGAAGCAAAAGTAATGCCCAGAAGTAGACGAAAAACCAACATGGACAACCACTGCATAAAGATCGTATTTCAGCTCCACCTATTTCAAAAAGGAAACAGGGAAGAACAAAAGTAAAATTCCAGAACTTGTTCATGCTCATTAAACATTAGGTAAACAAAGAAAAAAAAAATAGCACTCACGGTCAACGATATCTTTAGGATCATAGGATACTTTCTTAAACCATAACCTGTTGCACACTAAAGTACCCTAAAATTTATGGGCAATTTATTAGACTGTCTTATTATCTCTCAATCAAATTATGAAATAATTTTTACCTAAGCCTAATACCACACAGTTCAATTACTGCCATTCATATCTTTTAAATGTCCAACTTTTCACAGCTTACATTAGTTTCATCAGAAATTAACTGATACAAGGTAAGAACTTACATTATCCTGACTAGTACAACTGGTGTATGACTGCAAATCCAACTCCATAGGATATTCAACATGTTTATCAATCTTCTCAACATAAGACCCATCATTCTTAAATCTTTTTAAATGAAATGCAGCAATTGTTGGGGCCTGATCCACCATAAGCTGTTTCTCCACCGCCACTTCCTCCTTGCAGTTCTCACATGTAAACTTTGTCTCTGAATCTTCAATCTTTTCCAGCTTGGTGAAAGATTCCAAAGCACTCGGAAGGGTGTCCACATCTTCAATCTCCAAGCTCAAGTCGATCAGAGGCTCATAAGTGTCAGAACAGTGGCCACAATTGCAACACCGAAGCTGAAAGCCGATCACGCACTTAATAGTCAGTACCAAAATAAGTTATAAATTTATAGAACTAAAAATCCAACATAAAAATAAAACTTTAAGGGGGGTAAAAATAAAAGGAAACCCAATTTATAACTCATACTTTACTTATAAGACGGCCACCAAAAACCCTTTTCACCAGGTTTTCATCTCCAGAATTCGAACAGTTTTTCTCTGTCTTCGAATCCAAGAAGCACCTCTCAAGTTTATCTAAGAAGCACTGCAAGAATTCATGTGCATCTTCCTGCTGGTATCTTTGAAAATAAGATGAGAAGTCTGATTTTTGGAGGTCAAGAATCACAGCGCCATGTAAAATTTCCAATTGAACATCGCTATAAGCTGTCTATATGTTACGCATATATCACAAAAGTACAAAATGAGCTATTATAACCTCCTAGACAGAAATCTCAAACCTAGCGATTGTCTTATGCAAAATAAAATAATATAATATAACATAAGATAATAAAACCCACTAATTGGCATTCATAGAAAGCAAAAAAAAAAAAAAAAAAAAAAAAAAAAAAAAAAAAAAAAAAAAAAGGATACGGTTCAAATTATTGACTAGTTTCAGAGGTGAAACAATTCCTCCCGAGGAAGCCAATGAAATATCAACATGGTCACGTAGAGCACAAATAACACAAAACCCTTCCCTTCCACCTGATAATTATCAATTTTAACTATTAAAAATCTCAAAATAATAATAATAATAATAATAATAATAAAGTAACATTATGATCATAGAACTTACGATCACAGGGCACGGCGTGATTAGCAGAACGAATACCCTGTACGAGCGGTACAGTGTGCGTAAAGCATTGAAGAACCGCGTTGATAAAGCACGTATTCCCAAGATTTGCAAGCCCTGCACCCTACAATAACCAAACCTCTTGAACTAAATTCCACGAGCCAAAATACACAAAAATTTGAAACAAAAAAAATATATATATATATATATATATATATATATATACAAGAAAAAATAAAATAAAAAATGCATACCACCATGGAGGGCTTGGATTCTTGTATAGAAAACGAAGATTCTGAATAAACCCCAGTTTCCTTGGAAGAAGACCATGAGGGCCATCGAGAAGACCAAGATGAAGAGGAAGATGACCATGGAGTTTGCCAATTCGAACCGTAATTTGATAAATTATTACCAACCAGATTAACAGGTGAAGATGGTGGTGGTTTATCTTCTCGGCCATCTCCTTCTTCTTCTTCTTCATTCCTGATGCCATTGCTGGGTGATTCATAATTATCATCAAAACTTGATGATATAGGAGCCCTAGAAGGCAAAGCCCCATCTTCTTTCTCTGCTTCCCTGGAAACCATTTGGGCCGAAGTCAACGAAGACCGAACTCCGAGCGATGATTGAGGAGGAGCACAAGGCTCATCAACCAGGGTGGTCTTCAAAGGCAAAGACGGTGAAGAACAATTCGAATCGGACGAACAAGGAGCCGAAGAACAGCCATATATGACTTCTTGTTTATCTGGAACGGAGGAAGACCCAGTTGCAGAATCAAGCAAAGGAACCAAAGCATGGTCTCCTTTGGCGGGTTCGGGAAGTGGAAACGGTGAAGACCCAGAAAGGGTTTCTTCAGGAACAGGTAATGGAGGTGAAAACGAGCTAGATCCCTCAATAGGTTTCTGCAAAAGAACAGAATTCGAAGCAGAAATGTGAGTTACTTGGGTTTCCATGGAAGACACTAGGGTAAGGGAAAAAGAAAGAAAAATTGACAGGCAAAGTGAAAGTGAAGTCAAAATTTGTCAATTTTGCTCCTTCTTTTTTCCAATTTGGCTCCAAAAAACCGAAAGAAATTGAAATTTGAAGAGTCGGTGAGGGGAGAAGGAAGCGAGGGAAGATGAAAAATATGAGATGTAGTTGGAGGGATTGGAAGGGGTTTTTGGATAATTTTGAAAAGGGAGGGAAAACTTTCTCCTTTTTGGCCTTTCCGCTCCACAAACCAAAATTCCCAATGAACTAGACGAATCAGGGCTCTCTATTTTTCTTCTTTTCTTTTTATTATAGTATTTAGACTTTTTATTTTATACATAGATTGTTATTAATTAATCGTAAAGATTATATTCTATATCAACAGAAATGTTTCATGAAATAAATAAATATTTAAAAATATTTCCTTTTTCATGGCAATTTACAAATATTTCGAATGTAAAAAAACAAATAAATAAATAAATAAAAATCAAACATAAACACAGCATTAAAAAAAAAAAATGAAAACGACCACTTGTTATATTCAAAAAAAAGAAAAGAAAAAGACCACTTGTTAATTACGAAAAATATTTTGTTCATCGCAACTTTTATATAGGTAATAAATAATTGCTCATTATTATTTTAAAATTTTAAAATTATGGGAATCAAATTTTAAAATTTTAAATTATTTTAATTAAATTTTAAAATTTTAAATTTGTTACAAATCAGTTTAATTGATTAGCGATGTTTATTTTACCATTTGATTACACCATATTGACATCATAATTTATTTTATAAAAAATTGAAAAAATTAAATATTTTTTTTAATTTATATTTGTGATTTTTTATTGAAAAAACTTTATCCATTTCTATTTTATTTAAATTAAAATTTCAAAAAAATTAAATATCTTTTTATCTAAAATTAGATAAAAATAAAAATAAAATTGAAATTGAAATTTTTGATCTTAGGAATTTTTATTAGACCAAAAATTAAATAAAATTATTTTATTAAATAAAAAATTAATAATATTTTTTACATTTAAATCTTAAAAAAATTAGAGCAAAAATACAAAAATAAAAATAAGACTTAAAATTAGATAAAAATATAAATAAAACAAAAATTGAAATTTTTACTCTAGTAAAAATATTTTTATTAGATCAAAATTAAATAAAATAATATCAGATCAAAAATTTTATAATATTTTTTTCCGATCAAACCAAAATAAAAAATAATAAAAATTAATATTTATTTTTATTTTTATCTTTTTTTTTTATTTTGGACCAATTTTTTTATGGTTTGTATTATTAATTTTGCTCTATTAAAATAATTTTATTTAATTTTTAATCTAATAAAAACATTTTCATTAAACTAGAATTCCAATTTTATTTTAAATTTTTATTTTCATCTAATTTTAGATTCAAAAATATTTAATTTTTGTGGAGTTTTAGTTTAAATAAAATAGGATTAAATATAATTTTTAAATAAAAATCATAAATAAAAAATAAAAAATAAAAATTTATTTAAAAAAAAAACTAGAAAATGAATTATGACATTAGCATGTTGCTATATTAATATCATTTAACGATAAAATTAACACCATTAGTGAATTGAACTGATTTGCAACAAATTTAAAACTTTAAAATTTAATTAAAATAATTCCAAACTTCAATATTCGATTAACATACCTAGAGTAAATTAAATATACAGTGCCATTAACTTATGCTTTTGGACAAATTAGCAATGAAGATATTTTTAACATTTAGTTTTTTAACTGAGATTAATATAAAAATAAGGAAACATAACAAAGTCAAAAAGAAAGTATGTAAGATCCTATCAAAAAATAAAACAAAAAAGGTATGTAAGATGAAGAATTTTCGCCATATGGCATGATAATATAAAGTATACGTAAGCTATAATAATGATATCTATTAAAATGTATACGCACAGCCACGCACAGATATATACACATATGTATATAGATATTGGGCTATTTTAGGATCTGCTACATTTCATTCACCATTGCAGCCTCATCTTTTGCCAGCCTAGCCAGATTGGAGACTTGCTTCTCATTTCGTATTGGCTTTAGAGAAAAATGACTTGAAATTCGTCATCCAAAATATCCTCCACAAATGGATCGAGGAACAACAGTAGCTTGATCTATACGGTTATATTTGTTTTTAATAAAAATGCATAGGGTAAAATTCTTAAATTCGCAGCAGTCCCAGTTTGGGTTGGCTTGCTCATATAATTGTTTTTTCTCGGGGGGTTTTTGGTCCCCTGAGTTCATAAACAAGAAAAAAGAAAAATACATTCCCCATAAGAATCTAGAATGCATACAATCAAAAATCTCAAAGCATCACCTCTATAAAATATAAACACCAGCCAGTCCCAAAGCCAGGATAGTTATATAAGTATTATTTTTGTCTTTAAAAGAATTTTTATAATCAACTCTTTTTTACATTCACTACATGGAAGCTATTGGCTGGCACCATAAACAAATAAACAAAAAAGCATATGATATCAAAATCAGAGGATTCTGTCCTGAAGATCAGTAATCAAAGTGGATGCCAAGGAGGAGAGCTTCTTCCCGGTCTCCCCTGCAATATTTTTAAGGGAAGAGATGTCCTGTTGTGCCTGGAAAATCAAAGTCTCGAGATCAGACCGAAAGCAGTGCTAGGAAACATGATGAATAGGTAACCACGTTCAATCATGGAAACATTTGTTTCCCAAAAGACAATATCCATGTAAGTTAATAGTGCTAACACTTCATATAAGTTTTTCAACTTGCCAATATAACTGCAATGCTTACCTGGAAGGAAAGTCGATTGATGAGTTCACTAGCAGTGACATCAATATTGGAATTATCTGCCCTTTGACCAAAAAGATCTGCACTAGAGATGGCAGTTGAACCCTGAGAACAAAAAGAAAGTGTATATGAACAAGCAACTTCACGCTCTCAGGGAAAGAAAAAGTTCTTTAAATTTTGAATATCTTAGGTTATACTCAAAACAAATTTATTATACATACAGAAGTAAATATATACAATGTCTATAGCTTAAAGCATCACTTGTCATTAATATTTTATTTTGCTCCGGTCTAGCCAAAGTGAGAAAACAAAAACAAATGAAAGGATTTCATTTATAAAGTATAAATCAGGACACATACAGAAAACTTCTGCAAGGATGCTTGGGCCTCATTATCAGCAGCTTTGCTCTGGTCCCCAAAATATTGGGCAGATGAAATCGATTTTGCATTTGAGAACTTCTTTCTTGCTTCATCAGTTTCCTGAATCTGATAGAAAAAAGAACAAAAATATAAATGAACTAACCGAGAATATCAATATTGCAGGCAAAATCACTTGGTAAACTAAAGCAACCTATATGACAGGGTATTTGATAGGTTCACACAACTGTATATACTAGGGTCAAGAGAAAATAAAACACAAAGAAAAACACTTAGGCCACAAGATTATTACAATGCTTTTGGATCAAAGATCACTGCAAATATGCACCACTTATGCTATCATAACAGAAGATGACATATAAATATTTCATCATATATACCACTTGGATTAAAACTATCCAAGCCTCGTAAAGGAAAAAAAAAAAAAAAAAAAAAAAGCAGCAGAAAGGAAAAAGGGTGGGGATGCAAAGGTAGTGCAGTCAAGCATCCAAAGCATGTATTGAAACCTAAGGCCTACTAGCACATCAGATAAACGGGAGGGAAGAATAACTTTCATAATATCCTGTCTTTTGCCAATTTCCTATACATTCCAACCAGAGTTTCCTATATGATAAACTATCCTATAGCAAGTTCTTGTATACGATAAAAGATAACATAAGATTATATAAACAACATTGGTGAGCCCCAAGTTGTTTACTCCAAATAAGAAATCTTATTCAATCCAGTTGCAGCATCTTTAAAACAAAGTTTATCCACCATGCTATACAAACCTAATTAGTTATCCAGTGTACTGATTCAGATAAATATCATTCAATCATTATCTAATATAATATTTAAAAATTTTGACTAAATTAATAATACCATCCTACAATTATTCCGCCGATGATGATTGAGAAAATAGAATAACATAATATTACATGAATTACTTGAAACAAGAGTACATGTGATATGTCATCATCAGAGCACAAGTTTAACAAAATGTTGTAATATCCATTATTTGTAAAATAAGTCAAACTGATCCAATTTTGCTAAACAATTAGCATTGATGGTCCAATAGCTTACCTGTATTTTAGAGGTATGTGAACTACCTTTCTTCGGGAAACCACTATCCATACCAAAATCTGCAAAGAAGCTTGACGACTTTGGTGGAGATACATGGCTAAGCACATGTGGGCCACTAGAATTTATCTCAGCAGGTGGCACATTATCTACATACTCAAAACGAGATGCAAATGATGAGCCTGTTGTGGGGATGTTGTTGTTACTTGATGAGGAAACTGGAACCACTGGTTCTTCTGGCTTCTGATCATATAGACTTTCATTTGGCTGCATTCAAAAGAGTAATCTCATTCAGAGAAAGACTGTTAAATTAAACTTAAATAAACAAGTAACATAGATTACTCCAACACAACTTCACAATACGCTTCTGCAAAATTAATTATGTCCAAGGTAAAAGAAATATCCTACCTTTGTAGTAAGCTTTCGGGCACCAAGGCCAGCTGTCTTCCCGGTTCTCTTTGCACCAAGAGGCTTCTTGACAGAACTGGTAAGAACTGGATGAGAAGCTTTTGGTGAAGCTTTTGGTGAAGCAGAGACTTCAGGAATTTCCTCCCTACCTGAAGAGTTCTCTTTTGGAGCTTCACTGGTCTTGACATGAGGAAGCCCATTAGAAGCTTGTCCTGATTGAGATGCAACAGGTGATGAAGGCAAGCCCACCTCTTCAGCCATACTTTTAGCAACTTCTTTTGAAAGTATCTGCCGATATAAGTCGGCAGCTCTTGATGTATACTTAGCCTCAATTTTGCCTCCATCAGTCCATCCATGCTGCTTAAAGAAAACCTGTGCACGGTTGTTTCCGCCAAAGCACATCATTCTTAACTGTTCAGGAGTCCATGAGTCTAAATTTGTTGACCTATAAGAAAACAAAAACATGATAAGATTGTCTTGTTGCTTCTGTAGGCATGCCACATAATACTCACTACTTAACTAAAATAACATACTAATATGAAGCTTTGTTAGATATAACTTAGTAATTGGACCAAAAAAACCTTCTAATTCCAAGTCCAATCAGGCTCCAATAAACCTCTTTACATGAATATGAATTCCAATTTCATCTACTTCATTCAACATGATTACTGAAACTCATGTGGGTCAAGCTTAGATCAAGAGGAGCTTGTATCAATACCCCTTTCACCAATTGTTAAATTCAGTTTGCTCTCCTTGAGATGCACTTTTCTAAGAAAGCTTCGGCATAGCTTTGCGTGGTGCCTAAGTGCAGAGCTCAAGACAATAAGTATTCAGCAACAAACAATATTTTTCTGAACAATTGATTTATAAGAAGAAACTTTTATCACTTATGAATTTCGAACGAATATGTGAAACAATTTTGCTTTTACGTGTTCTTTGCTAAACTCATCTAGCTTCAGCAATTTAAAGAATAGAAATTGCATTCCCGTTCACCACAAGTTTTAAGAGCCCTAAGCATGCATTTAATTACACCAGTCCAGCTATTGATAAAGAAATATTGAGGCTTCAAAGATCAAATAGCATTCTAAGCTCAAGGATGTAAATATGCTAAAATGGTGTGGATGATCCAAATCCAAAAGGATCAGATCACTAAAGCAAAACAGAATCCAAACTCAGCAATGTTCCTATAATAAATGCAGTCTTTAGACTATATTTGAAAAGGAAAAGTACTAATTACATGATATGAGAATTCTACTTTACTAAATATTTTTAGCTAGATCTAAAGCAAATTCAAATCTACCCAATTTGAAATTCCATCTATTCGATGAACATCAAACTTTAGCCAACCTTAGCTTCCTCAGTGATTCGATTCTAAAGAAAATCCTTTCCACGGTCAAGAATCATACTTTGAAATGTTGACGCAGATTCTGTCCAAGACTTGCAGTATTGTCTTTCCCAAACATGCCCTTCCTTTCCACACTCCATGGGCACTGTATTCACAAGCTGCATCCACTTGGCATCTTTCTAATCGATTCATGACCAAATAATTTATGAACAAAAACCAAATAGCATTTCCCACCCTCCCTCCCTCCTTTCCTCTTCCATATCCCTCTAAACAATCCAATCTCTCATATTTTTAAATTTTATCCATGAATCTGTAATAATGCACAATCTGGACGTCAACGCAGTTCTATTGGTAACTACCAAATCGAGCATCTGTGTCTGAATATGCAAGAATTTTCTTAGTTGAGTATTAAACTTTTACTGGATCTATCTATAAACATGGTACATTATCCCATAAAATATGAGTTTCTCATTATTCCCATCTTCCACTAGAAAAATAAAAAAACCCACATAACTCCTTGAGAAAGTTAAATGTTTGAACAAGTATAAAGGTTAAAAGAATATATAATTCAAGTAACATTAGCAACCAACCCATGTATCAAATCAGATACTTGGATACACACTAAAAGATCCAGCTGAACATACAAACAAATTAACAACCCCAAATTCCGAAATCAAATTTTACCTGACGAAGCTGATATGCACACCAAGACTGCGATGAGCAGCCGAGCAATCGATGCAAAGGAAAATCCCATATGTAACGGATGCCCAAGTAGGATTCTTAGCGTTACAATCAAAACACATCTGGGAATCAAAAAAAAAAAAAAAAAAAGCGAATAAAAATTTCGTCAAAATTTCAAAGATCCAAGCTGAAAATATTAGATCTGAATCAGATCTCATAAACCCAAATCAAATTCAGCACGAAAATGAAAAACCCAGAAGAGAAGAAACACAAAAATTTACAAAAAAAATATATATATATATATAAAGTGAGATAAGAAATAGCACAACACACCTTGTTTTCTGATTTAGCTTTCAGTTTTCTGAAAACAACGTTCTTGTCCGTGAAGCTATCAAACGCCATGGAGAGAAAATTGAAACAAATTTTGGTGATGATTTTTTTTCAGAAGAGAACGGAAATCAGAGAAAATCCGAAGAGGTGTTTAAACACCTCCTCAGGAGAGAAAAATATAGAAAATGTATGAAACCGCAAAATTGGTTTCTTTTTTTTTTTTTTTTTTTTTTTTGGGTAGTGATTTTTGTTTTTCTTTTTTAAACGAAAGCCTTTAATAGTACAAAATGGAGTTTCATCAAAATTACGGAAAAGCCCTCATCATTTATCAGAAATTCCAGGTGCCGTGTTTGGTGTCTCTGCGGTCGGTGACTTGTTGCTGTCTTAAGCGACAAATATATATATATATATATATATAAAAACCATAAAAACCATTTTTCTACCCCTTAAACAATATAAGATATATATTATTTATTTTTAAATTTATTATTGATAAAAATAAATTATGAATTTTGTGAATATTTGGTGTGTATGTGTGTGTTTGTGTGTTTTTCTGGTGTCCAGTGACGGTTATTGCTTATTACCAACCATTAACGGCTTATTATGGCAGGTAGTCATTTCTTCAACCTTAATTTACTCCCGTTTTTATTCTTTTTAGGCACTCATTTTTTGTAGTCAACGAAAGGTAAAGAAATTTGATTTTTTTTTTCTTTTTTCTTTTTTCTTTTTTTTTTTTTTTTTTTGGTTACTTTATTCTAAAGATTGATGGGTGGAAATTAATTAATTTACCATATATGATCATTTTTATGATTTTTTTTTTTTTTTATATATTGTGGTATGAGAAATCAAATTAGAAATCATTGCAACTATTATATATTAGAATAAATGAAAAATGATCTATATCTTTAGAAGATAATATAATTATAATTCTCATTTATCAATCCAAACAGAGAATTTGAATGACTTTTTGGTTGTTTTCAATAAAAGTATTAATGAACAATAGGAATTTACTTATGTCTAATATAAAAAAGAAAAAGAAAAAAGAATATTTACTGCATGATTATGAATGTAGTTTTAGAGTAACTTCACTTAAATATTTTGTTTAAGTATATAATTTTTATGTTATTAATGACTTATGCCTTTTTTTTTCCCCTCAAAAAGGGCAAAAAAAAAAAAAAAACAAACAAACAAACAAAAAAAGCCTTAGACATTGAAAAATTATATTAGACCAACACTAGTGAATTCCAAAATAAAAAATGTATTTGAATTTTAATAGAAACTTATATTTTATATAAATTACAAGCAATAAACTACATATACTATGCTGTCTTATTTTGAAAATTTAAAAGGGGGAAAAGGAAAACAGATCTTCTTAAAGATATATTATTAGTTTTTTTTAATCAGAATTCAGAAAGTGCATTTGATGGTATTCCTAATTGAAATATTTTATCTTCTTCTTCTTCTTCTTCTTCTTTTGAAAATGTTCTAACTGATTTATATAGAATTTTTTTTTTTTATACCTTTTTTCTACATATTTGAAGTTTACAAGGGACTCTGCAATAAATTTAGAGCACCTCTAATAATATGGCCAAAAGAGATGCTATTATCAATTTTTAACAATAGCAATTGACATTGTTATATAAATACCAAATATATAATATTTAAGAATGACATTGTTTCAATTTTTGCACAAAGTATGTTAGAACTGTTAGATAGTATTTTTTATTGGAGTGCAGTGTCAAAATTTAATAGACGGTTTGCTTCCGAAATACACAAGGTACGTAAGCGAGTATTTAGAGTCTTTTTTTTTTTTTTTTAATGGCAAGTTAATGAAAAAATAATTTGAGGGAAGCTTTATTATTTATAGAAATTTGACTCCCAGTGAAATTTGACTCCCAATTAAGTCCTAAAATCAAGATAACCTATTATAAATATGTTTGGTAGAGTATTTTTTTTTTTAAATCCAAAAACTCTAATTAATAATTAAAAGCTCTATTGTTAAAAAATAAAAATATTTAATAAAAGTCAACAATTATTTATTGACAAAAAAATAATTTTTTTAAGTGATTTAAAAAAGTTTGTTTTTAAAATTTTTGTAAAAAATTTAATAAATATTTAATATATTTTTTTTATTTATAACCAAACACTTATTAAATTTTTAATAAAAATTATTTTTTAAAAAAATTTATTATATCAAATTTTACAGGCAAAATCTCTATTTTTATCAGCTATATCAAATAGATACTATTCATATCCATATAAGAAATAAAAATCTTAATATTTACTTAACTGTATCTAATATGATAGATCTATATTGCTGATTATATAGTATAGAAATTGATATATTTTAAATTTATGTGGTATCAATACATAATCAATTTTAAAATTATTTTTCAATGATAATATTTATAAAATTTATTATAACTATTAATTAATTGAATAATTTATTATTTTTTTAAATAAATTTTTAAAAAAAAATTTTACCTTTAAAAAATTTTAAAATATCTGACAATCTTTAAAAAATAGAGGATCATCTTAACAAATCCTCCGCATCATACTGACAGAGTATTTAAAAAGGTCCAATAAAAATTTGTTTTAATGTTTGTTTATTTTTCTTGTGTGACAAAAAAATCTAACAATATAAAGAGTCATTAAAAATATTTTAAGTACTTGAAACCTCACTCTATTTTTATCATTATTATTTTGTCCCATTTTATTTTATATATATATATATATATATATATATATGTTTTTATATATATTGCAATTTTTCTAGAGTTTATTGACTTTGTTGAGAAATAAGAAAAGAAATTTTTTTTTTTTTTTTTGGGTCTTTTGACGAAAAACTGCCGTTGCAGTTTGATTATGTTTCAATGTGCCTAATTTTTATTAGGCGTTGTCACTCTTTATTTATGATAAGTAGCATTTTCTAGGATAAAATATAAAATTGCTTTCTTAATATATGAGAACTTTTAAATTTAATTTAATGAAATTTAATTTTTTTCTTAAAAAAGGGAAATTAATATTTATGTAGACAATTTAGATAGAAAATACACGTTTTTTTTTTTTTTTGGGGGGGGGGGGGGGGTGGCGCGTCTAGACAATAATGTTTGAATTTTATTTTTTTTTGAAACATTTATAATTAAATAAAACAATGTATTATCCCTGTTTTATCCGATAGCAAATTGATATGAAAACGATTTTTTTTTTTTTTTTTTTTGGAGTAAGGAAATGCAGATGATTTATGTAACAGGGTTAGATTCCCATAAAGTACTACCATTAAATACATTAAATATTATTTAAGCAACAGAAAATATACATTAAATATTTAAGAGAAATTTCACAAACTTCCCTCCAAGTAAGAAATTTTTGTATACTTACCGTTGTATTTTCTTTTTATTTTAACGAAATTCCCTTTTAATTTCACTTTATTTTCAATCTATTATTTTTTCATAGCATATAAAATTAGGTCATATTTACAGGTTGAATGATAAAATAAGTCAAATAATATAATATATAATTTCATTTAAAATAAAATAAAAATTATATTAGAGGGAATACTTTCATTATTGTCATTATAATTTTTAATTATTCTATTTAAATACCCTTTCCTTTAATTTTAATTATCATTATAAATTTTATTTAAATATTCTTTAATTTCATTATAAATATTCTTTCTATCTGGAAGGTCCTTGAGTTTTTTAATATTCCTAATTTTTTAAAATTAAATTTCACTGACTATACCGGACAAATGAAAGAGTTATTAGCAATCAATTAGAGATGTGTTCTCAATTCCTATTTGTTTTTTCTCTTTTAGTAGATTTCTAGATGATATGCTAGCTTAAATTTTATGATTGTTTTTCCTGTTGATAGTAATGAATTTTACGCTGGTTGATATACAAATTGACATATTTCATTTCCTTTGCAACCAGAAAGAGAAAACATAAAGGAAAAAAATATACTATTCTCTTGGAAAATATTTTCTTAACAACAAAAATGGCACTCAGATATTGTATGTATTTGGGCTACTAAGGCCCAGCTGAACGGGGATGCACAAAAAGCCCAATATATATATATATATATATATATATATAAATTATATTTTCAATTGAATTCTTTGGCAAGTGGTGCTTTTGAAATATAACCTTTAAAAAAATAAATAAATTATAATACATATTTATTTTATATGAAATTTTTAAAGGCATTTTTGAAAATAATCTAAAATATGAGACCATAGAGACTTGGGAACAGTTACCTAGAAAATGTCTTAGAGGAAAATTTAAAAAGGCCTAATGCATGAAAATGGAAGAAAAAGCTAGAAGAAAACAAATTAAGGAGAGCCATGCATGACAAGAAATTAAAAACCATGATTACCCATTTGATTAAACTCCTTATAAATTTCAATCACCATAAATTTATTCCATTACTTCCCAAAAATTTAAAATCTTGTTATTATCAAATGTCTAATAGTGCATGCTTTTAATGATTGAAAATGGGATATAAAATTAGTTATCCTTCTCATGAATATTGTTAGAAACGTATTTTTCATTTTAAAGATGTTTTCCATGTGAAATTATTATTTTTTTATTAATAAAAAGTTGAGTTATCCCCAATCAAGTGGAGTGCAAAATGTTATCCATGCATAAACATTACTCATTATGTATATAATTGTTAGAGAAAGATTGCTTTGTTGTGGAGAGGTACTTTCTCCTTCGTTCGATGATGTTAATGTTTTATT
The DNA here is from genome assembly GCF_031755915.1 of Ziziphus jujuba. NCBI lineage: Eukaryota > Viridiplantae > Streptophyta > Magnoliopsida > Rosales > Rhamnaceae > Ziziphus > Ziziphus jujuba. The sequence goes on from NC_083384.1 coordinate 13,973,798, forward strand.
TGTTTATATGTAAATTATACAGTTAGATCTCACAAAAATAATAAGTAAATAATTAAATGTTGTTATTTAAAAAATATTAATTGGGATCCTTAACTAATCAAAGAAGTTTTAGTTGGCTACAAAGTTGAAATGGACAAATAAGTATTTGATATGTGAAAAAGTAAAGAGGAGTATCTCCAAGCGAGTGTGGAGGTAAGTCCACAAATTTTATATTTTAGTAGGCCCATTGATAAAAATCCAATAAAAATATTATTGGTAGGTTTGAAGTACCAATGATATGCTTGAGTTAATATATTAATTATAAAAGGCTAAACTAAAGGATTAGTTTCCATCGTTAGATAGATTATCTAATTGTTATCTAGTTGTTTGGACCATATTGTAAATTTTTCAAATTTAATATTTGATTTATTAAGATATTATTTTAGAGGATGAAAAAATAGCTTCATCCAATCTGGATTGGAGACGAAAAATCAAGTGGAATTTCATAAGTATAAACAAAAATTATTGAATGATATGTACTTCCATTATTCCTAAATCGTAAGTGCAAGACATTACCCAAAAACCAAAAAAAAAAAAAAAAAAAAGAAAAGAAAAAAAAAAGCTGTGTAACGCTTTTTATATAAATTGAAACTTCATTAACATAGAAAAGGATTCATACTCATTTATCGAATAATTAAACAACTCTATGATTGATAACAAATTTATTTTTTATTTTTTTAAGTTATATATTATTTTTTATTTTTTTAAGTTATATAAAATTTACTTAATTCAATAGTTTGTTAGTGTTAATAAATAAGAGTTAAATACTGCTATTAACTACAAATATAAAAATATATATAAATAAAAAATAAAACACAATTTTAAATTGTATTAGTTTTTATTTTTTTTCTTCTTGATATTAATTAATATGAATAAATCATTAAAATAAATAAATTATATATAATTTAAAAAAACAAAAACAGAAAACAAAAATAAATATATTATCAAACTAGACAATAATTAATTTTATTTACCAATTAATTAGTTAATTAATTGTTCATCATGTTGTTTTTAGTTTTAAAATTTTTTGATTTGACCTTTTTCAGCTTTTAGGGAATATTTTTTTGATAATAAAAGGCAATAGTGGCCTTTTAAAAAAATAAAAAAATAAAAAGGCAATGGAACCTGTTAATTATTATGTTCTCTGTAACTAATTCTGGCATGCTTATCAACAATAGTTGATAAAAAGTTTGTTTTGATTTCTTTATACATCCTTTTAAATTTAGATTGTCCGAAGCAATACACCTTTCATTTGAAGTGTCGGATTTTGCAAATTACGTGTGGGACTGTCAAATATATTGTAAGCATTTTTTTGTTTTTTTTTGTTTTTTTGTTTCATTGTTTGAAAGCACATTATAAGCATGTAATTGGTTTGATTTCATTTAAAAAGATTTAGCAATCAGATTATAAGTTGTCTAAAAGAAAAGGAAAGAAAAAAAAAAATCAGGTTGTTATTTATTTATTTTTTTTTTCTTTTAATAAAACCAAATTGTTAGTTACTTATACATCGATTCATTAACCAGCGACGGATTTAGAAAAAAATTTCAAAGAAGCACCTTTATAAAATAGCGTAAATTATTTTCAATTTTTGTTTTTAAGCAATACAAACATATAAGAAGATGAGATATTGTTTGTCCATATCATAATCTAACTAATTAAATTTTTCACTAATATTTTTTTTATTCTCTCTATGCAAAAATAAATAAAAAAGATATAATTTAAATGCTTTGGCAATCATAAATTGATTAAAAAATTGATCGTACTCGTTGAAGTAAAAGAACGAGGAAAAAAATTATAAGGAATTAATTACCCAAGGTAATTTGAAATTTAGAAAAAAATAAAACCATAAATAAATATAATAACAAGCATTTTTTTTAATTTGCATATAATTGTATTTGAATACAAATTTTAAGTATTATATTTCTAAGTTAAGCTAAAAAAGTATTATATTATATGATAAATCTAAAGTGATCAAAATTTTTTATTAAAATTTTGATAATTTATAAATGGTTAATCTATCTGTGTATATAATGTAATATCAATTTAATATTATTAAAAAATTATCATATAATTGATTATTAAAATTTTGATAAAAAAATTTGATACCTGTAACATTGCTCTATATTATAAACACTAATAGATAAATATTTTGATTATATCAAACAATTAATGTTGAAAAGAAAAAGGCATAAAAAGCAGATAATTATAACAAAATATTTTTAAAAATAAAAAAATTTGGCAAGGAGATAACATGAAGGGGGCTCATGGGGCATTTTTCCAAGAAGAGTAGGATAAAATAGTAAACTGATAAAGAAAATTAAAAAAGGAAAAATTGAGGGTAGGGGGAGGAGTGGGAAGGGGGTCACCTACCCCTAGACTCTATGTAGGTCCGTCGACTTTTTGTTAATGGTTAATTTGGATTCCTTTGGTATTTTATTTCCTCAAGTAACTTAAACTCGGTTAGAAAGTCCAATTCAAAAGGCTTCTACTCAAGGTTTGTATAATAATTCCCACTTCTTATCTTATAGTCCAACAAACTGCAAATGTGGAGAGTACAAAAACACATCTACAATTTCATTAAACAGGATTACTTTATGAAACACGCATTTTTTATTTTTTATTTTTTTTATCTTTTGTATTTTTAATTTTAAGAAAATTGTTTGGTTTATTTAATTTATATAAATTAAATATAGTCCAGTCCAGAACTTACTGAACACAGATCACCTATCATCTAGTCAAAACTGTACCAAACACATGACAGTATCAAATATATCCAATCTTCCATTGTTCACCTCCATGACCAACCACAACATAGATTAAAGAAATTGATTTTTAAAATTATGAAGTGAAAGTGTTTTATTTATTTATTATTATTTTTTGTGTTTCTTCTGCTACCATGTAATGGATGACTTCTTCTTTTCTCTCCCCTTATGACATCGTTTTTTTTAGTATGATTTTTCCTCTCAAATAATAACTATGAACAAAAAAAAAGTCCATCTAATAATTTGCTAATAGAAACAAAACAAACGAATTAAATTAGGAATGAAGATTTGTTTTTCTTTGGTTTCCAAGAATCTATGATTATGTTTATATATGTATGTATATTTATATCATTCATTTTGGTCTAGTGATTATAATGCCTAAAGTACAATGAGCCATATATGGATAGAAATTTGTGCATCATGGGTGGGTCCATATTCCCATATTAATAATGCGAGACATGATGTTGCCCATCATAACTTAAATATTCTAGACTATTAGATCAAAATCCTATATATCAAAACATTATATACATCATAAAGCTGTATTCATCAAAAAATTTTAAAAACCGTTTGAAAACTACATATCAAATTTATAAAGGAAATTATTTTTCAGAATTTTATTTTTTTAAAAATTAATTCCACTAAAAATTTATCTTTTTAGTATTTAGTAAACAATGAAAAATTTAGAACATATAAATAATTAAATTAATTTGTATTTAAAACTGAGAATAAATTTGTTTTTAATAAAATATATAAGATAAATTACAATGAGTGTTATTGGCAATGCATCAATGTCATTTTTGACTCGTAAGCATATATATTCCTTGTATGGGTACCATTCATTCCCCTCACAAGATAAGTATACTTTGTTTGTCATAAATTTTTCTAGGAAAGCAGCTATAAAATTGAAAAGATTGAGGCATCTCTCCTATACAAATAAGAAAAAATTACTTGGATAAGTAATCCATTCATTATGTTATCAAAATTAACAGCCAACTATATCAATTATTAATCTATGTACTGACCCAAAGCTGTATTTGTAGAAAGAAGAGAATTTTAGGATGACCCTTTTCTGGGGAAACAACTTTCAAGAAACAACTTTCAACCCCACTTTCTCATTTTCTTATTTTCATGCCAGCAATTTTTACTTTTAAAAACTTCCTAAATACTAGAAAAAAGAATTCACTTTTGCATAAAATCTCAAAGTCTTACTAATTTTGATACAATCCAAATAAAATTTTGAACTAAGATGTGAATTTATTTTGTTGGGCAAAAAAAACCATTGTTTTTTAAGACAATAATCTTAAATTAAAATTTTCCACCATTTATGGGAAACAAAAAATAAAGTGAAAATAAAGGTGAAAATTATATTGACTAATATATTTAACAAGATTCAAAAGTTTATTACTGTAGCTAAGAGGAACAAAGTCAAATAACAACAACTTGAATATATGGTATGCATTCTGTAGTCAGATAATAGATTAGCAATTTGAGAACCGGCATCTACCTCTGAACGTTGGAAAAGAACAAATCAGCAGCTACCTCTAGACGTCGGAAAAGAACAAAGTTAAAATTGTGTAGTTTGCAAACAATTATAGTGGAATCCCAAAAAGGCCCAGCTAATCCCAAAAAGGCCCAGCTAAACAGAGAAAAAGGTTTAAGGAACAAAGCCAAAACAGCTGGGAAAGTTCAACAGACGAATATAAGTTAAACACAAATTTATTCTCAACTATATATTACTTTAATATTACAGGGACAACCAGTGACAATATAAGTTTTGAATTTAAGTAAACCTAACAAAAATACACATACACACACACATACATATATATACACACACACACATCCAAGGAGGTGGATCAGTTGAAAGGAAGCCGATGGATACATCACACCTGCTAGCATGAATTATGGGTTCAAATCCTAGTATGTCTTGATTAAACTTTAATGTGGATTTCACGTGCTGCATACCGTAGGAGAAGGTGACAGTGACAGTGGATTAGATAGTTTGTGAATTTCCACCGGTTATAAAAACACAAGTTGCTAATGATTTATAGTTTCTAAAATCTAGATCGATGATATTAACCAGGAGGTCATTTTTTCTTTAGAAAAAAAAATATATACACACACATTATCCTAAATGCTAGAAGAGTTGGTGACTCGATTGATCAATTCAAAATACCAAAACAAAAAACTCCATCAAGAGAGAGAGAGAGAGAGAAAGAGAGAGAGCTGAAATTAGGGCTGTGAGAATATATATATTATCAATATTAAAGAGAGCTGAACTTAGGGCCCTGAGAATATATATATATATATATTATCAATATTAAATTTATTATGCCTGAAGAAGATGAACAAATTTTGTCCAATTTAAAGTTTAAACTATGCACCTGAAAATACACCTTTATCTATTTAATTTTAAATTAAATATTTTTTATTTCATTAGAAATCGATCCTACTTGATTATATCTTATTCTTATTCAATTTCAATAGGCGATTCTGTTCATACACCTTATTTTGCTTATCTGGACCTACCATATCCTATTGATGGCCTCTACTCCTGTCCTAACTCGTCTGAGAGTGAGATAGGGAATCAACGTTGTATGGCTTCTAAATAGCCTTATAAGCCCTATTTTGAGCTCTTGATGCCTGATTAGATCTGATATAAATGAGTTACTGTGCTTATCTAGTTTTCCGAGGATAAAACTTTAAAGGAAATAAAGTGAACCACGGTTGTGGTGCACGAACGCATTCCTCTAGTTCCTAGCTCGTCCAGGAAGAATATTTATGTGAATACTCAATCTAATCTCATAGCTAAGCAATCATATAATATAATAATCTTTTGTCTTTTTGAGGAGGAACCCATGAGAAAGCATGGTATTGGCCAAATTAAGAAACTCTAAAACCCCCATATCTTTCGTTCATTTACTGCTAGGGTCCACAAAGTTTTTTACATATAGACTAATCAATTTTAATTAAAGTGCAAATCATTATTTTTGAAACTACTTTAAGAACATAAAGCCAAAGATTGTAGGGTAGGTACGTCTTGAATAGGCAGTGATTCAACACACTTTGTGTCGTTTTCGTCAGGCAAAAAATTTAATAAACAAAAACCACCCACATTCAGTCTATCCACCCACAACCTGAATTTCAAGCGTGACTCCTTGAAAGGAACATAACCAATTGGCTTTAGGAAAATGGTTTTCCCCTTTTTTTTTGGTTTTTGGTAATTGGAAAATGGTTATCCTATTTTAGGGTAAGGAAGTCTCCCCAGTTGAGGACCATTTTTTTTATTTTCTATTTTCAAGCTTATCAATATTCGAATCAGCCGTTCTTGTACCACATAAATTGGTGAAGTTATTGGATCGTAAAATAGTTGTACCATTTGTATGTGAAAGAAGCAAAAATTATGGAAATGGTAGGGTAGAGGTGTATATGCACGTTTAAATTGCTCACCCTCTCATTAATCAATCAACGAAAGCGAAGGTTGTCCTTGTCAAATGGGTTTTTTTCGTTATTGTGTGTCCTAGAAATGAGAATCCCTATCATTTGGTCTTTGTGTGGATGCTAGAATGCACAAGCACAACCATTTCTTTTTTTCTTTTTTCTAGCACTTTTTTTTTTCTTTTTATCGGGTTACAATAATGCATTCTACATCACCAGTATTAGGATTGATGAAATATGAGAGAAAAGAAAGAAAATAATTCATTTCCTTTATTTAAATTGATAAAATTAGTAAAAATGAAAAGATAAGAAAGGAAAAGAAATGAAACGAAAGGACTAGATTTTGCCTATTTTAATGAGTATAGTTTTCTACTCAAAATTTTATAGAAAATGAAAGGAAAGAAAAAGAGTTTTATGAAACTTTTGAATATTTTAAATTATTCTTATTAATTAAATGCTAATTGGTTGAGATATTTTTGTATGTAAAGTATTTTTGTGAAAAAAACATAAATTGTTTTAATTATTTTTTCATTTTTTTTCATTTTCACTAAACAACGATTATTATAAAGATTTTGTTATTTCTCACTACTGGTAATAATTATCAATGTATATGGTAAATTTAATCAAGATATTTTATTATATATTTTTTATTTTAAAATTTTAAAAATAATTTTGTTTAATGGTAACCACTTAATGTCATTTGATATGTAGTTTTTACTGCTAATAATTGTTCATCAACAGTTAAAATATTTTTATTATAAATATTTTTATTCCTTTCCTTTCTTTTCTATTTAATAATAATCTAAAGAACAATTAATAATAAATATATTTTTTTTATTAAATGTATCCTTTCTTTTCCTTTTTTCCTTTCAATCCAAGTACAGGATAAAAGAGAAAATATATAATCTTATAGTGTACTTATGAAGTGCTTACCACTGTATCAACCTCATTTAACTTTTTGAAAAGAGTTTGGTGGCAAAACTTTGTATGTGTAAGGACCACCACTTCGGTTTTTTCATAACTCAATATTAACTTCTTTTTCTGTGTTCTTATTTTATTTTCTTTATAATTGCAATGATATCTTTTTGGTTTTGTAGAATCATGTAGATGCGCAGTCGAATTACATCTGTTCTCAAAAATCATTATTTTGTAAGAAAATGGAGTTCAAACCCCTTGGTGATCACATTAAATTAAACAAAAACATATCTCTAGCTTCAATACTATGCCTTTAACTTTTATATCAAATATATATATATATATATATATATATATATATATATATATATATATATATATATATATATATATATATATATATATATATATGTACATATGCACTTTTCTCTTATCTCAAAATTTTAGACAATTATTTGTCCAAAAGTTCATTAAATTATACGTCAAAGCCACCCTACTGCATATAATCGATGAATTCCTAGATAAAAATTTGTCCGAGCCGGATTACTGGACTAGATAACAAATACCGCAGCTTCCACTAATGATAATCATCATTCATTATAAATAGTAAAATTCTATTTTTTGAGTAAAAATGTTATTTATTATCATTGGTGAATGATTACCAATGAGATTTACATGTTAAATGGTTATGATTAAAAGGTTAATTTTTAAAATTTTGAAATAAAAAATAATAAAATTAAATACTCTGATTAAAATGTACTACGTAGAATGTGCTTGTCACCAGTGATAACAAGTAGCAGGATTTTTCACAATTAGTATGGTAACATAACAACATGTTTTTACTTGAAAATATTATCCAAAGTAATTAGAATGCAGTCGATAAATAATAATAAATAAAAAAACTTTGATAAGATTTGGAGACAAGCTTTATACTTAAGCAGATCCAAAATTTTGGTTAGGGGCTATATTAAATAATGAAATATATTTTTGAAAGCTATAATAATGTAAATTGTTGCATTAACGAATCTTAATGTGTGAAAAATTTCATGAAAACCAACTTGATATTTAATACTTCAAATTAGAATTTGTTTGCTATAATTTGAATCAAACTAAAAATGAATTCTGTTATTCGGAAAACTTTTGTACAAAATTAAAAAATAATTAATTTGATAAAATAAATATTTTACCAGTGAATAATTCTAAAAGTATAAACTAATGTACGAAAAAAGAAAAAAAATGGATTTTTAATCTTAGCCAAAAAAAAAAAAGTAATATAATAATAATAAAATTTTCTAAAAAATATTTTTGTAAGCATAAATAATATAATACATTTTAAAAAAATGTAAAGGGGAGCTATTTATTTATTTATTTATAGGGGAACCATTTTGTTTTTATAAAAAAAAAATAAAATTATTTTTTAAAACAATAAATATAATAATTTTTTCAATAAAAAAAAAACCTTGCCTTTTAGATGGTAAATTGAAGAGTCAGTCATACATTCATAAAGTTGTATTTAGTATAACGTTTGAGAAGCTAAAAACAGTTTTTAAAGCTAAGAAGATGCTTTCGAAAATGTTAGAACTTCCAAGTGTTTCAGGTTTCTAGAAGATTTTTTTTTACCAAAACCAGTATATAATGGTTTCTTCATGAATTAAAGAAAAGAAAGCAAAACTAAAAATTATGTTAAATAAGGCCTTCCCCCCCCCCCCCCCCCCCCCCAATTTATGGGCCATCAAAATATTTTGGAAGTAAATTCTGAATCAATATTACAAAATAACACAAACAAATAAATACATAACTAAATAGATATTTAGGTGACATGTAAGAGCATCCCCAGTATCATAGTATCATGCTATTCCGGCATTGCATTGCCAAATTGTAGTGTATAAACAATTTTTACCTACACCAAAGGCAACTTGACAAATTTTGCCAATGCTATTCCCGGTACCAAATTTGGCAATTTGAAATTAACAAATTTTAATGGGTCCAAATAATAAAGTTTTTAAGATGTACACTATTTATTTAATAAGAATTTTAATTTTTGACTACTTTTAATTTATAAAAATAAAAATTAGTGGAATCCTTCACCACTTAAACTAGTGTGTTTTAAAAACCGTTTGAAAACTACATATCAAATTTATAAAGGAAATTATTTTTCAGAATTTAATTTTTTTTAAAATTAATTCCACTAAAAAATTTATCTTTTTTAGTATTTAGTAAACAATGAAAAATTTAGAACATATAAATAATTAAATTAATTTGTATTTAAAACTAAGAATAAATTTGTTTTTAATAAAATATATAAGATAAATTACAATGAGTGTTATTGGCAATGCATCAATGTCATTTTTGACTCGTAAGCATATATATTCCTTGTATGGGTACCATTCATTCCCCTCACAAGATAAGTATACTTTGTTTGTCATAAATTTTTCTAGGAAAGCAGCTATAAAATTGAAAAGATTGAGGCATCTCTCCTATACAAATAAGAAAAAATTAATTGGATAAGTAATCCATTCATTATGTTATCAAAATTAACAGCCAACTATATCAATTATTAATCTATGTACTGACCCAAAGCTGTATTTGTAGAAAGAAGAGAATTTTAGGATGACCCTTTTCTGGGGAAACAACTTTCAACCCCACTTTCTCGTTTTCCTATTTTCATGCCAGCAATTTTTACTTTTAAAAACTTCCTAAATACTAGAAAAAAGAATTCACTTTTGCATAAAATCTCAAAGTCTTACTAATTTTGATACAATCCAAGTGAAATTTTGAACTAAGATGTGAATTTATTTTGTTGGGCAAAAAAAACCATTGTTTTTTAAGACAATAATCTTAAATTAAAATTTTCCACCATTTATGGAAAACAAAAAATAAAGTGAAAATAAAAGTGAAATTATATTGACTAATATATTTAACAAGATTCAAAAGTTTATTACTGTAGCTAAGAGGAACAAAGTCAAATAACAACAACTTGAATATATGGTATGCATTCTGTAGTCAGATAATAGACTAGCAATTTGAGAACCGGCAGCTACCTCTGAACGTTGGAAAAGAACAAATCAGCAGCTACCTCTAGACGTCGGAAAAGAACAAAGTTAAAATTGTGTAGTTTGCAAACAATTATAGTGGAATCCCAAACAGGCCCAGCTAAACAGAGAAAAAGGTTCAAGGAACAAAGCCAAAACAGCTGGTAAAGTTCAACAGACAAATATAAGTTATAACACTAAATTCATTCTCAACTATATATTACTTTAATATTACAGGGACAACATAAGTTTTGAATTTAAGTAAACCTAACAAAAATACACACACACACACACGCACCCAAGGGGTGGATCAATTAAAAAGAAGCCGATGGATGCATCACACCTGCTAGTATGAATTGGGGGTTTAAAGCTTAGTATGTCCTGATTAAGTCTTGATGTGGATTTCACGTGTTGCATAACATGAGAGAAGATGATAGGGACAATGGACTGGGTAGTTTGTGAACTCCCACCGGTTATAAAAACACAAGCTACTAATGGTTTATAGTTCCTAAAATCTGGACCGATTATATTAACCAGGAGATCCTTTTTTCTTTAGAAAAAAATTTATATACACACATTATCCTAAATGCTAGAAAAGTTGGTAACTCAATTGATCAATTCAAAATACCAAAACAAAAAACTCCATCGAGAGAGAAAGAGAGAGAGAGAGAGAGAGCGAGAGAGAGAGCTGAAATTAGGGCTCTGAGAATATATATATTATCAATATTAAAGAGAGCTGAAAATTAGGGCTATGAGAATATATATATATATATATATTTTATATTATCAATATTAAATTCATTATGCGTGAAGAAGATGAACAAATTTTGTCCAATTTAACGTTTAAACTATGCACCTGAAATTCATCTTTATACTAATTTTACCATTGAACTAAGTCTATTAATACAACTCTCTTTTATTGATTTTGTATCTTTTTAATCCTACTCTATTTATCTATTTAATTTAAATTAAATATTTTTTATTTCATTAGAAATCGATCCTACTTGATTATATCTTATTCTTATTCAATTTCAATTGGCGATTATGTTCATACACCTTATTTTGCTTATCTGGACCTACCATATATATCCTATTGATAGCCTCTACTCGTGTCCTAACTCGTCTGAGAGTGAGATAGGGAATCAACGTTGTATGGCTTCTAAATAGCCTTATAAGCCCTATTTTGAGCTCTTGATGCCTGATTAGATCTTATATAAATGAGTTACTGAGCTTATCTAGCTTTCCGAGGATAAAACTTTAAAGGAAGTAAAGTGAACCACGGGTGTGGTGCACGAACGCATTCCTCTAGTTCCTAGCTCGTCCAGTAAGAATATTTATGTGAATACTCAATCTAATCTCATAGCTAAGCAAACATATAATATAATAATCTTTTGTCTTTTTGAGGAGGAACCCATGAGAAAGCATGGTATTGGGCAAATTAGGAAACTCCAAAACCCCCATATCTTTCGTTCATTTACTGCTAGGGTCCACAAAGTTTTTTACATATAGACTAATCAATTTTAATTAAAGTGCAAATCATTATTTTTGAAACTACTTAAGAACATAAAGCCAAAGATTGTAGGGTAGGTACGTCTTGAATAGGCAGTGATTCAACACACTTTGTGTCGTTTTCGTCAGGCAAAAAATCTAATAAACAAAATCCGCACACATTCAGTCTATCCACCCACAACCTGAATTTCAAGCGTGACTCATTGAAAGGAACATAACCAATTGGCTTTAGGAAAATGGTTTTCCCTTTTTTTTTGGTTTTTGGTAATTGGAAAATGGTTATCCTAGCTATTTTAGGGTAAGGAAGTCTCCCCGATTGAGGACCAATTTTTTTTTTTTTTTCAAGCTTATCAATATTAGAAGTAGCCGTTCTTGTACCACATAAATTGGTGAAGTTATTGGATCGTAAAATAGTTGTACCATTTGTATGTGAAAGAAGCAAAAATTATGGAAATGGTAGGGTAGAGGTGTATATGCACGTTTAAATTGCTCACCCTCTCATTAATCAATCAACGAAAGCGAAGGTTGTCCTTGTCAAATGGGTTTTTTTCGTTATTGTGTGCCCTAGAAATGAGAATCCCTATCATTTTGTCTTTGTGTGGATGCTGGAATGCACAAGCACAACCATTTCTTTTTTTCTTTTTTCTAGCACTTTTTTTTTTTTTTTCTTTTTATCGGGTTACAATAATGCATTCTACATCACCAGTATTAGGATTAATGAAATATGAGAGAAAAGAAAGAAAATAATTCATTTCCTTTATTTAAATTGATAAAATTAGTAAAAATGAAAAGATAAGAAAGGGAAAGAAAGGAAACGAAAGGATTAGATTTTGTCTATTTTAATGAGTATAGTTTTCTACTCAAAATTTTATAGAAAATGAAAAGAAAGAAAAAGAGTTTTACGAAACTTTTGAATATTTTAAATTATTCTTATTAATTAAATGCTAATTGGTTGAGATATTTTTGTAGGTAAAGTATTTTTGTAAAAAGAACATAAATTGTTTTAATTATTTTTTTTATTTTTTTCATTTTCACTAAACAACGATTATTATAAAGATTTTGTTATTTCTCACTATCGGTAATAATTATCAATTTATATGGTAAATTTAATTAAAATATTTAATTATATTGTTTTTTATTTTAAAATTTTAAAAATAATTTTTTTAATGGCAACCATTTAAAATGTCATTTGATATGTAGTTTTTCCCGCTAATACTTGTTCATTAACAGTTAAAATATTTTTATTCCTTTCCTTTCTTTTCTATTTAATAATCATCTAAAGAACAATTAATAATATTTTTTTTTTATTAAATGTATCCTTTCTTTTCCTTTCAATCTACTTACAGGATAAAAGAGAAAATATATAATCTTATAGTGTACTTATTAAGTGCTTACCACTGTATCAACCTCCTTTAACCTTTTAAAAAGAGTTTGGTGGCAAAACTTTTTATGTGTAAGGACCACCACTTCGGTTTTTTCATAACTCAATATTAACTTCTTTTTCTGTGTTCTTATTTTATTTTCTTTATAATTGCAATGATATCCTTTTGGTTTTGTAGAATCATGTAGATGCGCAGTCGAATTACATCTGTTCTCAAAAATCATTATTTTGTAAGAAAATAGAGTTCAAATCCCTTGGTGATTACATTAAATTAAACAAAAACATATCTCTAGCTTCAATACTATGCCTTTAACTTTTATGTCAAATATATATATATATATATATATATATATATATATATATATGTACATATGCACTTTTCTCTTATCTCAAAATTTTAGACAATCATTTATCCAAAAGTTCATTAAATTATACGTCAAAGCCACCCTACTGCATATAATCGATGAATTCCTAGATAAAAATTTGCCTGAGCCGGGATTACTGGACTAAATAACAAATACCGCAGCTTTCACTAACGATAATCATCATTCATTATAAATAGCAAAATTCTATTTTTTGAGTAAAAATGTTATTTGTTATCATTGGTAAATGATTACCAATGGCATTTACATGTTAAATGATTATGATTAAAAGATTAATTTTTAAAATTTTGAAATAAAAAATAATAAAATTAAATGCTCTAATTAAAATGTACTGTATAGAATATGATTGTCACCACTGATAACAAGCAGCAGGATTTTTCACAATTAGTATGGTAACATAACAACATGTTTTTACTTGAAAATATTATCCAAAGTAATTAGAATGCAGTCGATAAATAATAATAAACAAAAAAACTTTGATAAGATTTGAAGCCAAGCTTTATACTTAAGCAGATGCAAAATTTTGGTTAGGGGCTATATTAAATAATGAATATATTTTTGAAAGCTATAATAATGTAAATTGTTGCATTAACAAATATTAATGTGTGAAAAATTTCATGAAAACCAACTTGCTATTTAATACTTCAAATTAGAATTTGTTTGCTATAATTTGAGTCAAACTAAAAATGAATTCTGTTATTCGGAAAACTTTTGTACAAAATTAAAAAATAATTAATTTGATAAAATAGATATTTTACCAGTGAATAATTCTAAAAGTATAAACTAATGTACGAAAAAGAAAAAAAATAATAATAAATTTTTAATCTTAGCCCAAAAAAAAAAAAGTAATATAATAATAATAAAATTTTCTAAAAAATATTTTTGTAAGCATAAATAATATAATACATTTAAAAAAATGTAAAGGGGAGCTATTTATTTATTTATTTATAGGGGAACCATTTTGTTTTTATAAAAAAAAAAAATATTTTTTAAAACAATAAATATAATAATTTTTTCAATATAAAAAACCTTGCCTTTTAGATGGTAAATTGAAGAGTCAATCATACATTTATAAAGTTGTATTTAGTATAACTTCTGAGAAGCTAAAAACAGTTTTTAAAGCTAAAAAGATGCTTTTGAAAATGTTAGAACAAATTTTTTTCCAAGTGTTTCAGGTTTCTAGAAGATTTTTTTTTTTTTACCAAAACCAGTATATAATGATTTCTTCATGAATTAAAGAAAAGAAAGCAAAACTAAAAATTATGTTAAATAAGGCCCTTTTTTTTTTCCGTTTATGGGCCATCAACATATTTTGGAAGTAAATTCTGAATAAATATTACAAAATAACACAAACAAATAAATACATAACTCAATAGATATTTAGGTGACATGTAAGAGCATCTCCAGTATCATAGTATCATGCTGCTCCGGCATTGCATTGCCAAATTGTAGTGTATAAACATTTTTTACCTACACCAAAGGCAACTTGACAAATTTTGCCAATGCTATTCCCGGTACCAAATTTGGCAATTTGAAATTAACAAATTTTAATGGATCAAAATAATAAAGTTTTTAAGATGTACACTATTTATTTAATAAGAATTTTAATTTTTGACTATTTTTAATTTATAAAAATAAAAATTAGTGGAATCCTTCACCACTTAAATTAGTGTGCTTTGTTATTGATAAAAATGAGTTCCATCATCACCAATGATATTTCTTATTATGTATTATTAAAGTATCAATATTAAAATTTAGCATTGATATTTATCATTAAAATCTTACCAATATTAAATTTTGAAGATCACATTTACCATTTGGAAATGGCTCCAAAGCAAGCAAAACAAATTAGAATAGTAATGGACAAATGGTAAGGTATTGGATTTGGGGCCATATATTATATGGGCCGCTCTGGGATAACGCCGATATCTGAGTGAAACGACGTGTCGGAGGAGTGGTGGCAACACGTGAGAAAACAACAGTGAGAGCGAGGTGAGTGGATCACGTGTTTATATGCTTATTTTCATTCACCTCAAAAGCGAATAAACACGGTTGTCTCGTCACTGCACTTTGGCGGGGTCTCTGTTTCACTACTTTTGACTTTCAGGGATCGGAAACCCATCCCAAGAAAAAGGCAGGTTTGGGTTTCTGGTTTTTATTTTTATTTTTATTTTTTCCTTCTACTTTTCACAGGCTGGGTCCAAGTGCGACCCTATTGCTTGTCGGTTGATGTTAATTGGCATTTGACCCCCCAAAAATAAATAAATAAATAAACTTGAAGTTCATTCAATTGTTCGCTTAACTCTAAATTATATTTTTACTATTCAGTGCCTAAAAAATGTACCCTAAGATGTGCATAAGCTATATACATATATATATATCACCTCAGTTGGATAGAATGTCTCAAGAAGTACTTAATTTTTATTTATTTTTTTATGGTATAGCAAAAGAATAAAAGACAAAAGAATAAATAAATAAAAAACTTCAAACTTAAGTTTAGGATTAGAATTGGGTTTCATATGTATATTTATAGATGTTTTAAGTGATCATTTAGAAGTTTAATAATCATCTTTGATTCTTCATCTTTTTAAGGTTTCGAACTCAAGCCCTTTAAAAACACTATTAGGTTGTTTTAGGAAAAAAAAAAAAAAAAGCATATGCATACATACATATACATTATATATATATATATATATATAGTAGGAGTGAATTTCATCATTCTCTCTAATTTCTTTATCTGGCCTTGTAATCCAGCCCATCAGGATAGGTGATCACCCATATAGAGATATATACTTTTTAAACAAGTTTATAAGATAGTCTTTATTAGTGGGTCTATTATCATGTTATAACATACGTGTATACAACAAAATAAGATTTTCATAAAAAAAATAATATAGCTGTTGAATTCCCACAACAATATTATTATTGGCCATATTACCAAAATACATCCAAAAACATGTATTATAGTCTCAAAACATGTCATATAGTCTGCCTTTATAATTAATGAAGCTATAAGTGTTTGTTTTATAGTAATTCATAAAATAGTTTTTACTACCATGATAAATAACATTGCCAAGTATTAAACATTTAAATATCTATATATATAGTCATTATAATTAGCTCACAAAACCTCATTATATTAATGTAGTGGTACGCTGATCTAAAAATCAAAAATGGCTGTTTCATAGTACACATAATTGGAACTACTTAAACATTTACTAGAACACATTCACAATATAAACAATATCAAACGATATGCAATTTTAAATGAACAATAAAAGAATAAACGCAAAAGAATATTTTTTAGAAAAATCTACTCTTAATTTATAAATACATTATAATATATCTCAGAGAAAGTATAATAATATCAATATCCTAATAGATTAAATTATAAAATCAAATAATAAAATTTAATAATAGCAAAAGGCGTAAATGCTCAAACAAAAAAAGAAGTTTAAGTACAAACAAACGGAGCTTACACATTCATCTATGTATACATCCTCTTTATTTCTTTTTTTTAATTTTTTTTTTATTGCTGGTGAAGTTTGAACCTAGCTTATAGACTGCAATGTTGGTATTTCTAACCATCAAAACTATCATACGGCCTGGTATACATCCTCTTTCTTACATCAAGCGTAGGGTCTATATTACATGTCTCACTCTATGTTAGGGAGAAAATGTATACCTCCAAAGCACTAAAGTTTTTTGGGCCAAAGGTGCCTAATCTCATCAACATATGGTCCAACCGACCAGGTTGCCCATGTACAGTTATAACAAATAAAATGATACATGTTTCTCTTTCTCAAATAATAATAATAATAATAAAACTAAATGGGAATCTTACATCCAAAATTTTACTTTCCCCAACCTATCAGCCAAATTCATTACAAGTGCTAGCTAGCTATTTAGCTTCTTTGCCATGGCCTACAATCGCAATGAAACGAAATTAATATACTTACTTTATTGCAATTAAAAAGATTGCAAATAAAAAATAAATGAAAAAAGCATATCAGTCGTGCAATAATTAAAAAGTAATTACTCATTTGAAGAAATATAATTATCTAACAAATTTTCTTTCTAATTTTACTAAAATAAATTATCGTGCGGAGAAATTGAATATTATATTTTTTTTTTCCAAAAAAGGAAATTTCTAACTTCAAAATAATCACACTGAAATAAAGTGAGATGTATGTAGACTCTATACAGAGGAAGAGATTTGTTTCATGGTCAATTTTTGAGTAGATCCATTTCATTATTTATTTCACACATAATTAATCAATTTATTCAAATGGAGCCAATATCTTTCAGAATAAAATTTGACCTACTATTTGTCATTTGTACTTTTTTTTAATAAAAAAATTACTGGTTAAAATAAAACATTTAAATGCACTTACTCTATTATAGAATTACGTAAAACAAAGTTTAAATAAAACAAAAAAAAAAAAAGATATTTAAATTCCAAATTGAGTGGATGAATAAGGTTATAGGATACATGGCGGCTAAAGAAACAGCGAGGAAGACAGCGAAATTCAACGCGGACGCGTGGCAAAGGCTACTCGACGACAAAAAGGCCTCTTTATTTTAGAGTGGGAGGGAGGTGCATGAATCACGTGGTCCTGCCGTCCTGCTCTTACTCTTACAGTTTAAAAAAACGATTAATAAATATGAGTTGTTCTATGACGTGACAATAAATACCACATTTTTTTTTGAAAACTGTTATTTTTTTATTTAAAAAGTATGAACGTAATACTCTAATCATTTTTTAAAAAATACATAATATATTTAATTCATAAATAAAATTAATTAATAAAAAAATTATTTTCGATTTTTTTAATTTTATCATAATTACATTTATCCTCTGTATTTTTATTATTATTTTAATTAAATAAATTTAATTTGTTAATTTTTATCAATTAATTTTAAAAATTAAAAAATATTAAAAAGATTAAAAATCAAAATATCGTAACTCAATAATATTATAAAAATTCAACTTTTAATTCTTAAACATAGAAAATTAATGATAATTTTTAAAAAGAATAATATTGTAAATGTCATTTAATCAACTAATATATTTATAAAAATATACATAATTATTTAATTATTTATATTTATTAATATCTATTTATTTATTTATAAATTATATTATTATATTAATATTTTTAATAAGTATATAAATAAATTAAATAGCATTATACTTTTCGAAAATACAATATCTTAGAAATATTAACACAAAACTAGAAAGTCGAAATAAAATTTTCTCTGAATTAATTAATTAATTAATAAATAAAAGCAGTGGGACATGATTGGCATTGATTTATGGACACGGTCAGAGTCCACTTGCTTATGTTTTTATTTATTTATTATTATTTCACGTTTCTGTCGTGCGGGGAAATACCAATGATTTTTGAGTGGTAGTTTGGTACTTTTGGTACGCGCACTCTCACAGTCCCCTTCCAATTCCATCACTCGGATTTTAATTTTTGTTATAATTTTGCGGTCCTTTTTGTCTTTGTGGGACCCTTCCGTCTGATGTCGCGTTTGGATGCGTAGGGTCACCTCTGGATGCGTGCTCCCAATTGTCAATTTGGTCATCAAGTACCACACACGCTTATTTTTATAAAATAAAATAATAATAATAATAAAAAATGTACCACATACGTATTAATTGGTACATATCCTCAGTCCTCACCCATATTTTATCATCCTTTAGTGGATCTACTTTTCTTCTAATTTTATTTTTTAAAAATTATTTTTAAGGGTATTAAATAATCATGCATGCTATAAACAAAAAAGTAAAATAAGATGTATTTTAAAATAGAGATGCAAGAATTGTTTATATTTAATTTATCAAATTTATGTATTAAAATGCATAATTAGGTTTAATTCGGATAATGGTGTACAATGTTTTATAGTAGTCTCACAAAAAAAAAAAAAAAAAAAGAAGTTTTATAGTAGAGAAGGTAAAATGTAACAAATTGCATAGATGAGAAGGGTAAAGCATATTTTAATAAGAAAGAGTTAAAATATTTTACCGTAAAAAAAGGTAATTATCACCAATTTTATATTGCTTTTTCTGTAAATATGTTTTTAAATCTAAAGTGCAGCATTGATTATGGTCTATAAAAAAATTTAAATTATCATTTTACTTGAAAATTGCTTATAAATTTTTGAATTGTAACAACCAAATTTTTAAACACCATTTAAAACCTTTTCTTTTTTTTTAATTGTTCTTTTTGCTAATAAGCAAGAAAAACAAGATTCATTATTCTATATTTATATTTAGATGAGAATCCAGAAGCTGAAAGTGCCTCAAATATTGCCACAGATTTATTGTTAATATATATGACTCTTTTTAGGAATCACACATTAAATACCAACTCTAAGCTGATTTCTAGTGCATAATCATCCTCCATAGAAATGTCTGCATTGGAATAATGGGATTCTTCTTTTATAATAAGAATTAAGGAAATAAATTATAAATATATATATAAAGAAATCATTGTGTAAACCCGTGACCAAACAACTCTCTTTATTTTATTTTTTGGTGAATACTGACTCTCTTTCCCTTTCTTGGCTGTGTCATGTTAGGGCGCATTGAGGAATACTTTAATCACTAGATTGAATCGACCCATTTTCTGTCCAATCAAAATTATAAAATTATAAATTGCAAACGGTTGAAGCATTCATGACAAATAGTAATGACCACACTTAAGCATGATATTAAATTAGTAAGAACTAAACTGGATAATTTCTTCTTCTTCCTTATTAGTAGAAGCCAGTTAATATAGACATGTTTTTATAATTAATTGAGTTACAAAAATTATTGAAATAAAAATTTAAATTTTTTTAGTTGAATCTAAACTATTGAAAATTGTTCAAAATCTATAGGTAATGTTAACAAACATTTGTTATCTGCAATATTATAATTTCGTTTTATATTTTTTGGTAAAAGAATAAATAATATAATACAATCTTTATTTTGTTTGAAATAGAATAATATATAATACAATATACAGAGTAGAAAATTTAACTAGATAAGATTTTTGAGTAAAACTATAAACGTAAAGATTTTACAAAAAAGAAAAAAAAAATTTGCATACAATGATGATACAAAGTCATCCTTTATCAGTTTTCTATTTTTTATTTTTTATTAATTATATGTAAATTCAATCATTTATATTCACGTAGAATATCATATAATGATATAATAAAATATATAAATTCTATTAAATATTTATTAAATATCCATTTATAATGATTTTTCATATTTATCCATATAATAGTTATATAAAAAATTTCGCCAATTTTTACCACATGAAGCAATACTATATATATATATATATATATATATATATATATATATATATGAGAGGTTAATGGCGTAACAGATACAAAAATTTGGTGGCCCATCAAAACAATTGCATAAATACAATTTTAATATAATAAAAGGTTTAAAAAAATTTGTTTACTGTTGATATATTTATATGACAAGACGACTATTTATATTTTTAACAATGTCTCATCGTATATTCTACATGATACCAAACCCGTTTATTTATATATATATATATATATATATGTCTCTTTGTTGACAAGACTTGGGGTTTGTATCTATAACGAAAATTGCGTCGTACTCTATAATAACATCCAGAAATGCAAAACAATACGTAGACATCAAACGTGGAAGTCAGTCAAACATACAATTTTATGAAAATAAGAACGGAAAAAAAGGGTCAAACATACAAGTAATTTGAGTTTGCGTCCTCATACTATTTTATACCCCGAATTCCCCAATCACACCAAACACGCTTGCTCGCGAGCACACGAAACCCAAATATATATATATATATATATATATATATATATATAAAAACTAGGTGCAGTCAGTTCATATCTAAATTTATATTAAAATCGATTTTATTATATATATATATATATACAGTAAAAATAATATATATTTTTTTAAATATCACTTATAATATGGATTCATATTAGATGGACAGTATCATAATTTTTTTATGTATATATCTAGATAATTTGATTACCATCTCGATCCTCCGTATGTAGATTCAAAAAAAACAAAATGATGGTTTTCAAAAATTGTTATTTTTTCTCTTATATAAAGGAAGAAAAAACAACGATTAAAATCGTTATTTTTTTTTTTGGTCCGTGTACGAACAGTTGGAATACTTAAATCATCCCCTCTATATAGAATAATGATATATCTATATATATATATATACACACACACACACCCTATCATACCACGTGCACACATGCTTTCTTTATTTTTTTTTTTAATTTATTATTATTATTATTTTTGGTGTGGTCCATGCTTCGTTTAAGTTGGATTTGTTTTTGTTTTATGAATTTGATCCTCCATATTAGAAATCTATTATTTATGCTTAAAAGTTGAATAACCATTTTTACTAAAAATTTAAGTTAACGGGAACGAATTGTCATTTTTTTTCATTAATATTCTTCTTAATTATAAATACGATCTTTTTTAGATTTATTTTAAATTTATATATATATATATTTTTTTTTTTTTGAGCTGAAATATTTGAGTTTTAAAAGTAAAAATACTCTTATACTAAATTAAATTATTATTTATTTCAAAGATAAAAATTATTAAAAATTATGAGATTGCCTTTGTTTTTTCGGTTGCCAAGGTGATCTAATGCATAATATGGTGAAGGCGACTACATTAGACACACCTGAGCTAGTAGGTTCCAAATCCTATATGAAACACGAATAAAAATTAAGACTAAATTAATAAACCGTGTCAAAGCAGAGTTCAATATGTGTAATATGATTATTACAAAATATTTGCAGATTTAACTCCATAGTAAAACCATTAAAAATATATTTTTAAATATTAATTAATTAGATTTGGATGAAATCTTGCTTCTTTTAAGTTATATAACAATTCAATTTGTGACAAAAAAAAAATTACAAAATAACTTTAATTTAATCTAATAAAGTAATTAACATGAAAAATTAGACCAATTTATTTAGGTATGTGTCATGGATGTGATACGATTACAATATGTTCATGAATATCTATCCATTCATCGTATATATGAAGTTTTAGCTAAACTATTCTTTATATTATAAAATAATTTTTAATAAATCACTGTAAATGAAATATACATTATACAATCAACAAAATTTTCAATGAGTAAAAGTTTTTATAAATATATAAATTATTGCATGAATTATATAAATCCTATTTTCTCATTATTCCAAAACAGCATGTGTATTTATTTCATAATTTCTACAGATGATCAATGTTTCAAGCCAATTATAATTTTTTAATTAAACTAGTTGTGTTGAAGTTGAATTATATTTTGACCTGATTGATTAATAAACAAATAATGTTTCAAATTTCAAAGAGAATTATATTTATCCGATCAATAAATTAGTATTTATTTATTTATTATTTTTTGGGTGGGAATAAGATAGTTGACCTCCACGTATATAACACAGTTGACAGACACAACTTGCGTGCCACCTTTAATAGCATTTAATAGCATTCAACTTAGCTCGATAACATGTTTCGTTTATTCCCATCCAACTTGTGCGTAAATGTCCTATTCTCTTCCTCCATTTCTTGGTCCCAAAATGAAATTGTAAAAATAGATTGAAAGGGACAAAACAAGTTCCAGAATAACATTTTTCATTTCAAAAGACTAAACAACCCCTCGAGATAATAGTTGGTCAGTTTCATTCCTAAAGTTTTCCAAACCACAAAAATGAAATCAAATGCATTTTCAGATTAGAAAAACAAAATAATTTTACAATTCTTGTCTTTCTCTAAAAAATCAGCATTTCCAATTTCCTTTACAACATTCCAACACTTTAGGAGACCCTCCTATTTTCTTCTTTTTTTAAAAAAAAAAAAAACTTTTTTTGTACCAGAAATAAAAAAAAATAAAAAAAATAAATTCACAAAACATTATGTGATATCCCTGTGGTGAAATAGATGTTCTACTGTGGCTCCGCTTTTATGTGATCTTTATATATTTCAGTATAAATGATGAAATTAATTTATGAAATATACTACGCCCTGAAGTATTCATCAAGGTAAAAAATTGATTAAGAACACAAACAAACATATGCAATTTGTGTACGATTATTAAAGCTTTATTTGACATGACTTCTAAAATATTGTTTGTTTTTTAGTTCAAAACTATATTTTAAAAGTGTTTACAACTTCATTTTTTTTTTTTTGGAAAAAATTAGCACTTTCAAAACAACTTCTAATCAAAACTATATACAACTCATTATTTTTTATCGCATATCCAAAATGCTATAAAAGATATATCATTGCATTTTTAGAAATGCCATGATAGTTTATTATATAAAAAGTCCTTTTTTTAAATAATATTTTTGAAATATTATGCTAAATACTATAAATAATTATTTACTAGCATTTGTCTTATATTATTGTATATTTGAAAATAATCACAAATTTCATATTATAGAATTTGATATGCTATGTTAAATATATTTTATAGCATTTGAAAATGTTATTTTAAGTAGATTTTATAGTATTTGAAAATGCTATATCATAGACGAAGCGGGTTAGCTTCAGTGGTTGAGCATCCCTACTTGTATCCATGAGAGCACGAGTTCCAATCATTCAGGAGGTGGAGAATTTGGATAGTTTGTAATTTAGCTAATATATTCAAAAAATAAATAAAGAAAAGAAAATGCTATATCATAATAACAAAAAAAATAAATTTATGACACTTCAAAATGTTATAATATAATGACATTTAATTAAGTAGTGACAATCATTGCAAATATCATAAATACTAGTGTAATTAAAAATTATAGTGACAATTTAAAATATCATTAAAAAGACAACTAATGACATTTATAAATGTCATTAAAAAATCATTAGATTAATATAATTAGTCAATTAGTGACATTTGAAAATGTCTGAAAAAATTATTAACGATATTATAAAATCTCATTAAATTTTAAATATTAATTTTATTATAAAAATTTTAAAATTCCAAAAAATAAGATTTAGAGTTATTTTCAAAATGTTACTAAAAAGTATAATAATAATTTAGATTGATTTTATGTATTTTTAGTGAAATTAATTAATAAAAATAATGTCATTTATCTATATGAGGATTTCAAATTTTAATTTTAATTTTAATAATATTTTTATTACTTTTTATGAATTTAATTTATAGCACTACGTTTTTTTTTTTTTAATGAAAGTTATTTTAAATTTAAAATTGATAATAGTGAAAACAATACTCATAAAATTAATATATTCAAAAACATATAGTAAAAATTAAAAACTAATTTCTTTAATAAATTGACATCAACTATTAAAAAAATAAATAAAGATATATATGATAATCAAAATTATAGCCCAAAAAAAAAAAAAGTTTGTACAGCCAAGTTTCTTTCCTATATCTGCAACAATTACAAAAAAGATCATTAAATCTTGGTCAAGAAATCCAAATGACAGCAATAATTTCAAAAAGATAATCCCCATTAATGATCCCACCTTTTATTGTTCTTGCTCAAAAACGTATTAAAAAAAAAAAACTAAAATTTATTAAATTAAAGTTTGACCTATACGTAATTCAAATTAAATACATCTATACGAAACCTAAATTATGAATACAAGTTGTAAAACTAACATAAAAATTACAAATTCTATTAAAATTTTCAAAAAAATTAAACTTATAGAAATACAACAAATCTTAAAGCCAAGAACTCAATATGTCATATCAAAACTAATAAAAGCAGACTTTTTTGCTTCTTTTGTTATTAATTTTTTTTTTTTAATCTTGTATGAACTGTATATACAAAAAGAGAAGGACATTCTCTCCTACTTTCTCTGTCCTTGCAAAATTTGGGATTTTTTTTTTTTCAAATCATCCAAACCTAATAAAAAGGAAAAAAGAAATATCCCTCCAAATTGACCTCCCTTTCAATCAAAATGGATCCAAAATTTTGGGAGGGGAGGGGGGTTAAGTTATTTTTTGAGTTAATAAAACCATGAAATTTTTTCCTCATTTAAATAGGAAAGAGTTTGAAAAAAAAAAGTAACAATTTTAATTATTTTTGAAAGATAACTAACAACTTATATTGGAAGATAACCTAATAGATATATATATATATATATATATATATATATCTATATATATATATATTATTAGTTACAAAGCTTTAAAATTGGTGTGGACTCATTTGTATTTCTTTATGGCTTATTCACCTTAGTTACTAATTATTTAATTTGTGACATTTTGAATTACATTGACACTAAATAAATGTTACTATATTAGGACTTGTTTGTATAGTAATTCAAATTAATAGCAATTCTAAATGCTATATTAAGTATATTTTATAGCATTTGAAAATACTATTTAAGTATATTCATAGCATTTGAAAGTGCTATATATTTTCATAACATTTGAAAATTGAAAAGTAAGATTTTATTCAACATATTTTAACATGTAAAAAGTTGATGGAAAACGCTATTGTTTTATAGTAGTAATTGCATTTTTTAAAATGCTATAAAATTTTGTATTTGTTGTAGCCTAACTAGAGAAAAATATGAAGCTTGTTTAATAACAATAATAATAACAAATAAAATAAAAATTGTCACAATAAAAGATATTTCTTCTATCTCATAAAAAATTTAAAAGTGTTTTTGTAACCAAGTATATAGTAATAAGTTTGATTGTTTCTATACATGCATTGAATATGTTATTGTGAATCAATGAATATTATTTCTTGTGAAGGTTCTAACAGTAGCTAAAGAGTTCTATAAGTTTGGCTCTAGGCGATCAAATTCACTTTGTTCATGATGGTATATATAATTTAGAAATCAAATTTTATCTCTTCAACTCAAGGAAAGAGAGGGATTTAGGTGGATATATGGAGTGTGATGATATAGGCAGCAAAGTGAATGTGGAATATTAATCCTATAGGGGTTCAAAATTTTTGATTTAAAATCATTACCAAAAAGAAGTTTTCAGAAGGGGAAGAGTCAACTTTGCTAAGAAAAGGTGTGCGAAGTATTAATGGATCAAGTTTCTTTACAGGTATAAATTGAGAAAGGTTTCCTTTAGTCACTCGGAGGTTGGGTTGCTTTTTTCAAGGAGGTTGCTTTAATAATTGCTTAATGCTCACCCTCTTATTTTATTTTTCTCTTTTAGTTTGTAAATTATGATTGTGATTGGGATTGAAATTATTTGTTTATAAACCTATGCTTTGTATATACTCTAATCTTGCCCCTTTCAAAGGATTGAAATCTTATTAAATTCCCCATATTCTTCTATTGATTCCCTTATTGCTCTTGTCGTTTTCGAAGACTTGCAAATGGCCAACCAGCCAAACTTCTTAATTTTTTATTTTTTTTTTAAGTTTATGAGAATTTTATTCTCATCTAAACCCTTTTTATATTTTAATAGGGTTTGGTGCGAAGTTTTGTCCTCTTTATAACTGCACCAAAATTTAGCAATTATCATGTGAAACACGATTTACTTATTATTTTACAGTTAATATGCGAAACACATGCAAACATGTAAAATTCTTTTCCCATTAAATTAGGTTAAGCTACATTCACTTGCCACTCCTATTTAAACTCGTATGTCGTTTAGACTTGAATTGAACTTGTGACCGTCCAGGCTTTCTCTCAAAATGCTATTCTCTTATATGCTTTACAATGAATAGTGAACAAATAATTTCTTACAAACACGGAAAATAATATTGAAATAGGGTTTGGGCAAAGGGAAAAAATTATGTATTTTCTCTAAAAGTTTCGCAAAAGTAAAAAAAAAAAAAAGAAAAAAAGAAAAAGATGATTGAAAGGAGCTAGTTAATGATTATCGTTGATGTATAGTTTTCATTGATGATAATTTTTTTTTTAATTAATGATTATCGCTGATATATAGTTTTCGGTAAGTTTTATTTTCTTCTACAAAGGTTTTTAACTTGTATTTACCCAAAAAAAAAAAAATTGGAATTTCTCTCTTTCTCAAAGTTAGAAAACTAAAAGAAGAGAAATATGAATTTTTTTTTTAATTTTTTTTTAATCATAGAGATGATGTTTTTATTCGCAAAAAGCATAATTGGGTTACTACTAAAATTTCAAATTTATGGGGAACTTATATAATTATCGAGAGTAGAGGGGCTTGTTTCAAAGAGAGAAAATAAAACAAATAGGAAAAAAAAAAAGGCACAATAATCAAAATATAATAAAGTGGTGGTGATTTTTTCACATGGGAAAGAGGTATCTACACGTGCCCAACAAAAGTATTAATAAAAATATAATTATTTTGATAAAATTGGTAACATATAAAACGTTATTTTCACGACACGCATCAAGCAAAACGTGCCTGAATAATTATTTATTTTAAACACTAATATATAATAATCGAAAAGATTTGTTATTATTATTATAATGCTAAAGATTTTATTTGTATGCGAAACCGGACAAAAGAAGGCGACCCGATTAAGGGCCAGGATTGAATCTCGTGACACGAACGCGTCCGTCGCTTTTCTTTTTGTTTTTTATTCTGTATTTATCTGAAACAAAATGGTTAAGTGGAAATAAAGAATAACTAAATAAAGGCTTCAAATTCGCTCTTATGGATCGACGATTATTTGGAAAAATCACATCGCCGAGGTTTTGGGATTTTTTTTGTTTTTTTTGTTTTTTTTTTTTTTTGGTTGCTACGTGTGCCGTGTGGCGGCTATTTCATGGAAGTCTCCAGGATAAGGAAGCTTCATGGAGATGAATTTGGGTTTTGATTGCGTCACAGACTGTTTTGTGTTTTTCGTTGATTCTGCGATTTGATTGGTCACAGATTGCTGCAAACAGTTAGATAACGTCTGTGGATTTGGACTAATTCTACTTTCGGATTCCAATTTTTTTGCTTTTTAAAACTTCAATTTATATAATCATCTAGGCATATAAAATTTTATATTTAAGCAATTCTTGTTATTTATATAATTACCAAAAAAAAACCTTTTATTTATATACTTAAAATTTTCAGTAAAAAAATAATAAAATTAACTAATAATAAACATTTAGTATCATGACATTTTTTTTTTACCAAAATATTT
Organism: Ziziphus jujuba; assembly: GCF_031755915.1. Taxonomy (NCBI): domain Eukaryota; kingdom Viridiplantae; phylum Streptophyta; class Magnoliopsida; order Rosales; family Rhamnaceae; genus Ziziphus; species Ziziphus jujuba. The sequence continues at coordinate 14,002,365 of NC_083384.1, forward strand.
TGTTTTTAAACAAAAGAATTTTTTTATCAGCATATTTTCCAATTTTTACTTATCGCCCAAAAACAATTAATTGGAGGAAAAAAAGAGTAAATATTTTAATTGAAGGGAAAAAGAAAACTAATATATATATATATAAATATATATTTCAAAAGAAAAACTAAAAGAATTTAAAGATTTGATTGTTGCACAGAAATTTATGGGGTATCCACTGAGCCTGTTATAAAAAATAGAAGATAATGTGTAATTTCTCAAAAAAAAAACAAAAAAATGTTTGCATTTGACATGATTTTATAAATAAAAGAGCCATGCGTTTATGCAGTGTATTTAAATTTTTGATGTCTTAAAGTAATAAATGATATTAATTAATAAGTAATATTGAAAATTATTTTATATTATGTATATTTTTGAGAAGTATTACATATATTCTTTGAGAAATTGTCAACAATGTTATTTAAAAAAAAAAAAAAAAGAAATCGTCAACAATGTGCTTCAAAATCTTTAAATATTTTTTGAAATTTTAAGCTAAGAATGGTACTGGGACTTTTGTAGATTTTTTTTTTATAAGTAAATAAATAAAAATTAAACATGCATTTTGTTAAATAAAAGACTTAATATGACTATTACAAAAAAAAAAAAAGATAAATAAATAAAAAAGAAGAAGAAAAAAAAAAAAAAAAAGACTTACATCCCATGCTATTGAGTATTGGTAAAGCGTATACTGCCTCGTCTCTTCATTTTGATTTCATCAGGCTATTTTCTTTTCTCCCCTTTTCTCTTCTCATGCTATTGAGTTTTGTTCAACCACATATTTATCTTTTTTATTTACTTTTTGTTTCTATTTGTGTATTTTAAATTTTTACTTAGCGTATTAGTATGACATTGGGTCTGTATAAAAATACTGATTTCATTACCATAAGATGGACTTATTAGTTTACTAGTTGTAACATATAAAGAAAAGTATAGTAAATACTTTTACACACACACACACACACATATATATATATACGCATCCTCTTTAATTAAGCTTCAATCAATAATGGTACTTTTAAAAAAACAAAATCAATAATGGTACTAAAGATTGTCAGTCATGAATACTTTTCCCCCAATTTGGTACATCAAATCTCAACGCTCAGGTATGCTTCTCCATCTAACATGGACACCTACTTAATTTGTGTGGTGTCAATACAAAACGAATTAATCAAATCTCACATATGAGTTTCCCTTAAGACAATAAAAAAAAAACTAAAATATTACCATAATATTTAAAATTATAATTAGCAATTCTGCAAATAAATAAAGAATTTATTACAAGAAAGGCATCCAACTCTACTTTTGAAAGCTTTCAATATTATTATTGACAGATTTTTTTTTTTTAAGTATTTTTGTAATGAAAAAAGAAGAAGAAATATTTAGAGGATGGAAGATGGCATAGAGTGAAGCGGAGCTGATTAGATTATGTTTACATTTACTTATTTACCAGAGCATATTGAAATGATTACAGTTCGTCAGTATTGGTTTGAAGCTACATTAACTTTGTAGAAAAGCTCATATAAGCCAAACAGAGTCTTAAGCAAAAATTGATACAAGTGGAATGAGGGTGGGTCCAGGGTAGGGTTGGGTGGGGCCCGATTCAACAAGGTCAAAAGTCAAACGAGATTCCAAAAAGCACAAAAGCCCAGACTCCCAGGGATATGAAGCACGTGCAAGTAGTGTGTGAGAGTCTGAGAGACGAGGAAAGTCTAATCTAAGCTCCTAACCAGTAAGCCCGAGCTCAAGCAAAACTAACAGATCCTCACTATTCGTAATCCTCCCTGAAAACGATAGCGTTTTGGGGAGGAAGATTCTCATACGCCGGTTTTTTCAACGCTCACTGTTAGTGGCAAATAGTAAAAAGAGTAATAGTAAAACAGTTAAAAAAAAAAAAAAAAAAAGTGAAGGAAATCCGCTGCCGATTTAATCGTCTCGTCTTGTTTCCCTCTTTCGTAGAAACCGCCCACTTTTTTCTTTTGCGTCCACTCATGCACAGTTTTTACTAATTTATTTAATTAATATGTGTATATATACATATATATATATATTTTTTAACTCTGTAAGTAAGTTGGTTCACACGAATTCCTCTATTCTAAAATTCAGCTGAAATGAACTCCAAATAAAATCCCAAACTCCAAATCTACCACCACCACCACCACCATCTTTATTTCTTCAACCTCTACTATCTGCTCCTCAGCTCAGCCACCTGTAAATTCAGTTATTTTTTATTTGTATTTATAATTTATATTCAATCAGAACGAACAAGAAGAAAAGTTTGGCGGTGTGTGGTGCATGAATGACGGAGTATCGGATTCCACCGACAATGAATCTCTGGACTGACGACAACGCTTCCATGATGGAGGCTTTCATGAGCTCCTCCGATCTCTCTGCCTTCTGGGGTCCACCTCAAACCCACAACACCACCCATCCTCAGCTACCTCAGCTTTCCTCTGCTGCCTCCACTTCCGCTCCCACCGGCGACCCCGCCCGTGCCGTCTCTCAATCCCAGCCTCCTACGCCTCAGCCGCCGTCTTCTGCGGTTGCTCTCTTCAACCAGGACACCCTCCAGCAGCGCCTTCAGGCCCTGATCGAGGGTGCTCGGGAGAATTGGACCTACGCCATCTTCTGGCAGTCGTCTTATGACTATTCCGCCGCTTCGGTTCTCGGTTGGGGAGATGGGTATTACAAAGGTGAAGAAGATAAAGGAAGAGGCAAGGTCAAAACCAACTCCTCCGCCGCCGAGCAAGAGCATCGGAAGAAGGTTCTCCGGGAGCTCAACTCTCTCATTTCTGGGTCTGCGGCCGCGGCCGACGACGCCGTCGACGAGGAGGTCACCGATACCGAGTGGTTCTTCTTGGTTTCCATGACCCAATCTTTCGTTAATGACTCTGGGTTGCCTGGGCAGGCTTTTTTCAATTCGAACCCTATTTGGATTGCCGGTCCAGATAACCTCTCGGCTTCGCCATGTGAGCGAGCTCGTCAGGGTCAGATCTTTGGGTTGCAGACTTTGGTTTGTATACCTTTGGCTAGTGGTGTTGTGGAATTGGGGTCGACTGAGCTAATCTTTCAGAGTTCGGATCTGATGAACAAGGTGAGGATTTTGTTCAATTTCAACAATCCAGATGCAGGTTCTTCTTGGCCCTTGGGCGGTGGAGATCAGGGAGAGAACGACCCGTCGTCGCTGTGGATTAACGACCCGTCGTCAACAATGGAACTGAAAGACTCGTTGAATACAACGACAACAACAACACCTTCAGCTTCAGTCCCTAGCACAATAACAACGATGACGACGACGACGACAACCAACCAGCAAATCTCGAAGAATCAGAGTGCGATTCAACTGGAAAACAACCACCACCCGAGTTCTAGTACTTTGTCGGAGAATCCGAGTGCGATTCAGGCTAACAACCGACAAGGTCAGCAAACGACGCAGACCCAGAGCTTCTTCACCAAAGAGCTGAATTTCTCCGAATACGGATTCGAAGGTAACAGTGTGAAGAATGGAAATACACATTCTCTGAAACCCGAATCTGGGGAGATTTTGAATTTCGGTGAGAGCAAGAGGAGCTCCTTCAATAATGGAAACGGGAATTTGTTTTCTGGTCACTCGCAATTCACACCCGAGGACAACACAAACAACAAGAAGAAGAGATCGCCGACGTCGCGTGGTAGCAACGACGAAGGCATGCTTTCGTTCACTTCCGGCGTGATTTTGCCGTCCTCCGGAGTCGTGAAATCCAGCGGCGGTACCGGAGATTCCGACCATTCGGACCTCGAAGCCTCGGTGGTCCGCGAAACCGACAGTAGCAAGGTTGTAGACACGGAAAAACGACCAAGAAAAAGGGGAAGAAAACCGGCAAATGGAAGAGAAGAGCCATTGAACCATGTGGAAGCAGAGAGACAGAGAAGGGAAAAGCTCAATCAGAGGTTCTATGCTCTGCGAGCCGTGGTACCAAACGTTTCGAAGATGGACAAAGCTTCGCTCCTCGGCGATGCGATTTCATACATCAACGAGCTAAAATCCAAACTCCAAAAGACGGAATCGGAAAAAGATGATTTGGAGAATCAAATGGATGCCATGAAGAAAGAGTTAGCGAACAAAGACTCTCGCGGCAGCTACACGGGTTCAGGTCCACCTCCTGGAGATCATCAAGACCACAAGAAGTCAAATCACCATGGAAGTAAACTGATTGACGTTGATATAGACGTGAAGATTATTGGTTGGGACGCCATGATTAGGATACAGTGTAGTAAGAAGAACCATCCAGCAGCAAGATTAATGGCGGCTCTGAAAGAGCTGGACTTGGATGTCCACCATGCTAGTGTATCCGTGGTGAATGATTTGATGATTCAACAAGCAACGGTGAGGATGGAAAGTCGGTTTTACACTCAGGACCAGCTCAGGTTAGCTTTGTTGTCCAGAGTTGGGGATACAAGATGAGCATTTTCGGGAAAATAGCTGAAAACAGAGGGAAAAAAGAAGAAGACATTGTTTAGGATTGAACAGAGTTTCTTTCTATCTCTCCAGATAGTAGGGGCTTCAGTGGGACATTTTATGGTTCCCGGCAAAGAAAACCAGCAACTAGCAGGCACTGTAAAAATATTGTTCTTAAGTTGTTATTTTGGTAGTCTTCTTTTTTTTCTTTTTTTTGTAAGTTGGGTTAGTATAAATTGAGTTTTGAGTCGTGTCGAATTTCAGGAGCTGAACAAAATTCAACAATTTTCAGATTACTTCCAGCTTCCACTGAGAGAAAATAGCTTCTTTCTAGTTCTGTTTTATGTCAATTTTTCTCTGTGTCCGTTTGTATATATATGTCATAAATTTGAATCTAATGAAGTATCTGAACATGTTTCATGTCTGTCAGTGACTTTCAAGATTTTTTATTTTTATTTTTATTTTTATTTTTTCCCTCTTTTCTGTTCGTTGATATAGCACATTGGGTTTATCATCCTTCTCAATGTTCTGTTTAGAACATGAACTTTCCATTTTTGGGAATTGAGGAAGAAAAAGAAAAAAAAAAAAGTTGAAATAATTATTTGATTAGTTAGAACCTTGTGAAACATGCGTTGAACATATATATACATATATATATATATATATATATATGTATATTCATGTTGCTGCAATTCAACTGCAAGCCTTTTATTTGAGCTCTTGATGTTCTGTTTTAGCAATTTTGGAATCTTCATTTCAAAGCTGAGTCACAAAAGTCTTGGATAGTTTTGGAAGCAGATGTTATTTGAAATTAGTGTATAAAAATTCACAAGTGATTTTATATAAGGAAATGTTTTTGGCAAGATTGCTCTGTATCTTTAAAGTTGTAATGAAGTCTAAAAAAGCTTCAGTATTTTTGGGTTGCAGAGCCAGGTTGATGCTAAATATACACCGACAATGCGTTTAGACAAGGATAGCGAACAGCTAATTTAGTTGTTTTTCTTTATAAACTTTGTGGTAGTTTTGCTGGATTTATATGAAATTTTACTAATGTCTTGGCCAATCTCATTTTTAGTAATTAAAAATTTAATCATCCTTGGATGCATTATGAAGAAAGTTAAAGAGGTTTGTTTGCCTTTAATTTTTTTTTTAATTTTTTTCTTGGCTTTGCTCTTTTACCACAATGTTTGTATTTATTTATTCAATTTTTTAGAACTTTTTTTTAATTTTTAATATTATATATATATATATATATATATATATATAAAGGACTTGAGCAACTTGACGGAGAGCTGTATAAGCATTTATGAGGAGATTATGTCTATCTTCTTGGCTTTGTTCCTTTCTTTTCCATTTGCATGTTCACATGATCAATATGGGGATAATTTTATGGAGAGAGAATGAAATTGAAGTAACTCATCTGGGGGCTGATTTCTTTCTTCTCCTTTTTTGTTTTCTTTCTTGTTTTGTCTTTTTTCGTTTTTCACACCCCCCTCTCTCTCTCTCTCACAAGTGGCTGTGGACTAAATTCCAACTTTTTTTTTGTTTAATTTGGGTCTATAAACAAGGTTCACTATCGCATTGCATGGGTGGTTCAGGTCAGGTCATAAATACTAATTAAAATTTAAGCGATTTAAAAAAAAAAAATTATAAAGAAATTTAAATGATTTGGTAGCTTCGTTTCAGCCACTATCATATAATCTATGTAAAATTTGATATTTTTCTACCAACTAGTGGTTGTCCGTACATTCAAGTCTTCAGAAACATCATTTTCACCAAAAAAAAAAAAAAAAAAAAAGTCTTCAAAAACATCAAAGAAACCATTAATTTAGCTTGCTGCATCGGGTCACATCACATAATTCCAATATTTTCTACTTTTTTTTTTATATATATAAATTAGAAACAGTTAATGGTAAAAAATAAAGAGGATAAATTTTTTTACTAATTTTAAGATGGTTGGAGAAAAGTCCAAACAAAGAGTTGCCTCTTGGATTTGCATTACCACAAAAACCACAAGAAAAAAAATGATTTGTAAGGAAAAGAGAAAAGGTGGGCAAAACAAATTAGGTGAGGATGTTTAAATAGAAACATTTTCAAAAGGAAAAGGGAAATTTTGCAAACAAATAGCAGTATTTGAAGATATTCCAAATCTTAACGTAAACTCCATTCTTCATGTCTTTCTATAAGAGCACTTATAATATGTTTGAAGAAAGAATTAAATTCAAGGAACAGAAAAGTAGTTTAGCTCGATGATCAGTCTGCTTTAAGAAAGAAATTAAATATTTTTTGTAATAATCAATTTATTTTTTTTTGGGGGATAAAATTGGCTAAATGGTTAGATAAGGTGCTTAAAAAAAAAAATACAAATATTACTTAGATTCAGACGGAAAAATCATGAATTCCCATCAATTTCCATCGTTACATTGTAATGATTGAATTCTTGCCCATACAGGAAACACATTATAAGTTACATAAAAAGAGTAAAAGCCAAAAACTGGTAGCTGAGAGAAATCCAAAAATACAATTTTTTTTTTTTTTCTCCACAATTATGATTACACTTATATTTGGTGTTTTTTAACCAAAGCAGAGGAACATACAGATTATGATCTACCATTTTGCTGGTCCGTACAGGTAAAGGAACCCGTTATTCTTTTCATTCTAGAAAGATTGGCATGATTATTGTTTTTTTTTTTTTTTTTTTCTTCTGATTGGGACATTTTATTTCCTCATACAATGCAAATCCTTAGGTTCTTGGGTTAAAAGTATTGTATTTTAATTGGTGTTTACATTAATTTGCCATATTTCTGATTTAGATTGGACTAGTTTTTGGGGCACTGGTTCTTAGAATCTGCCTTTTAGCTTTTTTTTCATTCATGCACCTTAATTGATTATTGTTAAATGTCATTTCTCAAGATACCATGCTTAAGGTTAAACTTGATATGGCATTTTGTGACCAAATTTAAGGTTTTGAATTGAAGAAGAGGTTCTGTCCATTTCACGTTATTTCAAGTTTTTTCCTCCCAAATCAAGAAAATGTCATTATTCTAGAGCTATGCTCGAGAAGCAAATTCTCATTAAAGTTTTAAAAAAATAAAATAAAAACATTTACAAGTCTCTGATCACACACCTCAATTGGCTTTTGGCTGCCAAAACTAGGGCTTTCCTACTCCAACTGCACAAAAGAATTCGACTTTATTATTATTATTATTATTATTATTTAGAAATAAAATTTGATTTGTTCGGACATAAAGGAGGTTCATGACACTCATGTGCTTGCATAAATAGCAATCGCCTCAAAATGGTTTGAAAGAAATATCTTGAGGTGTAAAAAAATAAAAGGTATGACACCAAAATGCGAAATTAACTAGATATAGAGGACAATTCCTAAAAACTTATCGTTTAGTTCATAATTATATTACATATGTAACAAAATTATCAAATACTCACTTCTATTTTATATGTCTTTGTTTATACATCTTTACGCTAAATATTCCTTCCGAAGTATGTAAGCAGGGATGCCATATTTTAGCTCTCTAAATGTTTCTATAATGGGCAAAAGAAAATGTTCCCTAATGAACCATGGTCCATGGACTCTGAAGTGGCAACCCATAAGGCAATTTATTGGGGATATTTTGAAAAATAAAAATTTGGGATGTTTAAGCATTTTCTATATGTTTGAAAGGAAACAAGTTGATTTTGGGAGGAGTTGAGGACAAGTACTTTCCCAAAAAACAAATATTCTTGAAAAGTTTTGAAAACTTGAACGAAACTAAATGTATGTATTTTTGGGTCAATTACACAAAACCCTCCTAAATCTATATATTATTAATGTCTTATTTTTTGAAGAAGATATTACTTCAAAAATATCTAAAAGTTTGGATTAAATTATTTGGAAAATGATAGTTTTGTTAAATTAAAATAATTTTATCATTTATTTGGTTTAAAGGGGGCAATTTGTTATGAATAACACTACAAATACCATTTTGTCTTTTAACATATTTATTAAAAGTATATACCTCATCATTTGATTAATTTGTATTTAATAACACTTTTTCCTTCAAAAATTCGTTTTTATATTAATATGTTAACCACATTTATATATATTGGTAGATTAGATGTTCCATGTTGCATTAGTGAATTTTTTTATTTTTTTATTTTTACGTAATAATAGCTGAATCATAATTGTGGGTTTTACTTGCTCTTTCAATGGTTTAAAGAGGTTATTTGTAAGTGAAAAATAGGTTAGAAAGGTTTTGTGTAATTTACCCTACATTTTTACACCTGGCAAACAAGCCAAACCAGGCTAGCTGCCAACCCCTTATATTCTATAAACCCCCCAAAATGGATTTTGAGACCCACAAATAACTTATCACAAAGATAAAGCATAGAAATCAAAGCAAGAGTAAATGTACAAACAAAATAATGTTTAATGGTCCTGGTCACAGAGGACAAAGTTTAGTTGAAATTAATCTAAAATTAGAATTGGCCAAGCTTTATTTCCGGGTAAATCTGCAGCAACAAAATAACAATTGCTGATTATATATGACCATCAACAACTACCCTAAAACCTTTTTGTATATTTCATTCTCATCCTCTTTTCTCCTTTTCTTCAATCCCAAATTTTTCTCCGGCCAATTCTAAAGCTTTCAAAACCCAGTTTTATGAAAGAGCTTTCTTAGAGGCCGGCCTGGTGTAACATATAAAGAAAAAACAATGAGCTTGAATTGCTTAACCTGCAGCCAAGTCCAGAGATCAAACTCAGAGTCGGATAGAAAGCAACATGGGAAAGATAGGAATTGTACGAAGATTAGTAATGCACATGTTGATAGAAGCTGGTCAGGGAATTTAGCTTCACCACCATCTTATGAGCAGTTTTGTATGAAGAATGCTTCAATGTTGGTGGCACACAAGAAGGTAACGCAAGGTCATCGCCGGCTTCATAGTACAGGAGCTGTTGCATTTGAAGGAGGTGCAGAACCCAGGTTGGTTAGGAGCTCTGGAATGAGAAGGGATTGGAGCTTTGAGGATTTAAGACAAAGGGATGAGAAGAAAGGGAGAACAGCATGAGATACATACATATATATATATATATATATATATATATATATATATACATATTCACAGGTTTAGTCAATCTCATATTAGATCGGATTGATAGCTTTAACATCAGAATATCCTTTATTAACTTTTGAATTGCTCTAACTGTAGGGACTGGAGGTTTAACATGAACACATCTAGGCAGAGTTAAACAAATCCATTCTTTTAAATGATTCAATAGTTAATAAAGGAAATTCTAATGATAAAACTATCAAATGGATCAGATATAAGTTTGATTGTACATATATATATATATATTGCCTACATCAACTTATTAAGGTCTCTCTTTTATTCCTGCTTGGCTTGTCTCTTTTTTTTTTTTTTTTTTTTTTTTTTTTCTTGGTTTTTGTTTTTAGTTTTTGTTATTTTTTTTCCACCGCTTGGGTAAAGATGTTCATGTATTGTCCAAGAAGATGTTGGATCATAGAGATGAGTTGGAATTGTGCCTCTAAAGATAACGAAGACTTGTTTTATTTAAATTATATCGTCGTCATGCACATACCATACTAATTATTTTAATTTGTCGTTCTTGCTTGACTTTTGGAACTTCTTGCACAAATGATATGGTAGATTTATATCTAGATATATATATATATATATATATATATACATATATATATATATTTAATTAATATGTAAGGTTTGGGTCAAACCCAAGCACCTGGCCAGTAAAAAATGGCCCTAAAATTGTGTTGCAAAGTTTAGAATTTATTATGAAAAAGAAGAATTTTATTATTATATAATTTAGTGTTTCATATGTTGCGACTTATGAGATTGATACGTGAAAACAGCATCATCACATTTACAGGATATCCAAAGATCCTAATGAAATTCCATCATGGATCACGTACATATTCTAGGACTTATCTAATATTGTTATGCAATACTATAAGCTTAATTGACAAATTTTCCTGATAAAAAAGAAGCCAGAAAACATTGCATTGTGAATGTGTATATATATATATATATATATATCAAGCAAATCATCATTTCCATGTGCTATGCAGGAAAGAGTTTAATTATAAGTCATATGAAAACTGTTCTCTTGGGAATTATATGCCGGCTTATAATGGGTGACATTATGAGATGGCAAATCGTCAAGCCAAATGAACCAACAGATAATTGCAGCATCTTCACATTCATGCTGCTTACACCCATAAACACCATGCCCCATAAGACAATGTGAATCAAACAAACTAAGCATGTCTACAATACACAAATTAATGGGATGATGTAGTTTTTAAAACTTCAAATGGAACTCTTATGAATTGTTAATACCTTAAACTGAATTCTCGTCATAACAATAAGTTTTTGAACCGCATTCTTCTCGTAACAATATGTTTTCCTTCCATGAATTGAAAAAACATAGATATGCAAATAAGTTTGATACCTAACCATGTATTCAGGTTGTTTTCTTAGTACTTAATATTTCCTAGTCAAGAAATTGTAGAAGGGCTCCGTGTTTATGGACATTTCCCTGAATCATTATTGATGAGAGCATCACAAATATGGCCTAACCACAATAATGAAACAACTTTTCACTAGACAATTCTTAACAGATAATGGAGAGGACTCTCTAACCCCTGCCAGAATCCAAAACGCTCAGAGAAGAAATGCAGTAAGGGAGAAAACCGAGCCATTTTGCTCTGGTTTTCTCAGGCCAAATAAATGGAAGCTAGTGCAATTCCAGAATTCACTATCAACAGTAGCATAATTATCTAAACTTAAACTAATTTAGAAAATTCTTCTATGATTTGATGAAAAGATATGCAGTTGTGCAAAACAAGTGTGAGATGCAAACGAAGTTATCTGCATTGAATACTATCATGCACGCACTAACTCAAGGAATTTCTTCTGAACTCATTATCTAAACTTAAAACTAATTTGGAAATTTCTTCTATGAGTAGATGAAAAGATATGCAGTTATGCAAAACACTGCATTGAATACAATTATGCATGCACTAACCTCTAAGGTTGACGCGTACGATAATGATCATTCTGGACTCATATTTACAATCCTATATATTGCCATATGTAATGGCAATATTTGATCACTGTCCTTCCTTATCTAACTAAAGCAGTATCCAAGCCTAAAACTGTCTTACAGTGTTGTCGATTTGTCAAATGTCCAGCTACAGTAGAGACTGCAGATTTCAACCTGGCTGCATATATGTTTTCATCCCTTCTCATCAGCAACAGCAGCAAAAGCTTGCAGAGAAAATGTAGAACTCTTCCTAAAGCTGGTACCAAACTGATTCAACTTGCCTTCATATAAGTAGTCACTAGTCAGTATTTAATTTGGCATCCTTTCAGTTTTTCTTCTTTCTTGCTTCTGCTTTCCAATCTCTTCGACCCGGCAGAGTTTTATTTGTTTCAGAATTGACCCCATGAATAGCTACATCAGACTGTGATTGCCTTTCTAATGTTTCGTCTGCCTTAGTTCCAGAGGACAAGCATGTCTGAGTCTCTCTGGTTGAGATTGCACGAGAAATAACATGGCCATTAGTTGTCACTTCTGGGCTTTTCAACATGTGAGCACTCCTAGCATCTCTTTTCCAATTTCTTTTACAATGCACACGGGGAGTGTAATTGCTAACAACCCCATTCAGTTGCAGTTCTACAGGTGGAGTTGACTGCTTTAAGATGCTAGACTTCTTTATATCAGCCTCAAGACGCTTCCGAGCTCTATATCTGCGTTGCCGTTCTCGGTTCTTCAGGCGACGAATTGCAATGTCATTATTACTTGCAGAGCATTTTCTTTGATTAGCTGACTGCAAAATAAAACTATCTTGTCCTTGAGGGCCATTCATACTTTGTCCTTTTTCCATTCTACCCAAGAAGTTAGCACCTATAAAAATAAGATAAATTAAAATAGAACAGAAACAGTACCTCCACAAATGTTTCCATGCCTAACAAAAAGCATGCTTCTTACGAGTGAGAGTTTGATTTTCTAATCAACTGAACATTCAGCTCACAACAACTCCTCACTTCAAGTGTTCAACCATTTAACTGGTAAGTAATTGGAATAAAATTTACACCATCAACAAACTGAATTCTTCATCACACAAGTGTAATTACCCAACAAAATATAGATTTACATTAAATGATTACTATGAGCAAATTGAAAAGCTAAATTTGTAATCAAAATAATCAGTAATGTTAATTTCTTTATTATGACCTGTGCAAGTCATGCTATATACTTTTGGGTGGTTTCTTACATTGAAGACTTTACCAAAAGAGATATGGTAACAATTTTCTTTAGACTGGAAGAGACAGAAAGAATATGGAGAGGTGGTATATCTTGACAAAAGATGCCTTTTAATTTTAAGCACAATATGTCATCATGCACATATAGTGTGTTATGTTCTATAACCACAATATGTAACCCCCCACGGAAAAGTATCCGACTCTTCTTCTTCAACATTTATAATGATGGATTAAAAAATTGTTGTCCAAAATATATTAAAACTCTAGGAGGTCTGAGCCATAGAAGCCTTGAACACATTTTTATTCATCAAATCAATAATGAGTATGGAACAGAACAAAAGGTGTGATATACAAACAATACCAAGCTGTCAAGCAATATGAACTAGTTTTTAAAAATTTATTAGTCATGCAATAAAGATGCTGGTGGCACATGGCTTGTCCATGCATGCATTACTGAATGCTGATCCCTCTGTTAACTACCACTCTAATAAATTACCACTTATTCTAAAAAAATTAAGCTAACGGAAGATGGACTTTTTCATTTCATTTACATTTTTTTCTAACACTATCCCTCACTTGTAAGCCCGCCTCTTTTTGGGCTTTTTCATAGATATTTACATGTGTTTTTATTTTATTTTTATTTTTTATTTTTTTTTCTGTTTGCTTAAACTAATCAAAAGGTGGACTTTTTCATTTCATTTATAATTTTTTCTAACACCATCACTCACATGTAGACCCGTCTCTTTTTCGATTTTTTGGGCCTTTTCTTAAATCTTTACATATGTTTATATTTTATATTTTATATTTTTATTTTTATTTTTTTATTTTTTTATTTTTGGATAGAATTGTTGAGTTTCAAACTCAAAACCTCTTTGGGCTTTTTTTTGGATCTTTACATGTGTTTCTATTTTTTTTTTTTTATTTTCATATATATATATATATATATATATATTTTTTTTTTTTTTTGTGGAGTTGTTGAATTTTGAACTTAATACCTCTTAGATGAGTCGGATCTTTGGTTTTAGATACCATGATGAATTATCACCGATTTCAAAAGCTTAAACCAATAAGATGTAGGTTTATAATTAATATCAAGTTTTTTGTGTCTAACATTAAATATAAATGAAATGAAAAAATCCACCTTCCATTAACTTAAGCTTTTGGGATCAATGACTAAAAACCTAGATTAAAAATCCTACCACCGTCACTTTACCAGGGGGAATGCTAGACAGATATACATAACAAATCATCCACATCCTACTAGCTTAATCTTTGTAAGGACAAAAAATGGCATACGAGGAGGAATGTCAGACAGATATACATAACAAACCCATATCCTACTAGCTTAAACTTTATCGTACTAGACCATGTATGGGGGGCCTAACGCTTGCCTAGTGAAGGAAGGTCGAAGGAAGTTGGGTCAAGGAAATTGGTGACCTGATGACAGAATAGTAGGCTAGATGAAATAGACATGCTTCATCACACTAGCTTAAAACTTTTCGGATCAAGGTAATTCATCACACTCCATGTCAGGCTTAAGAAGTAGACACTTGCAAAGATAAAAAATGACCTACAAGTGGGGAATGTTAGACACAAAAAACGTGATATATATAATAAATTCACATTCTACTAGCTTAAGCTTTTGGGATCGATGATAGGTAATTCATCGCACTCTATGTCTTTTGGGATCAGTGGTAATTCATCATACTCCATGTCATGCTTAAGAAGTTGACACTTGTAAAGACAAAAAATGACCTACAAGTAAAGGGGAATGTTAAACACAAAGAACTTGATATACATAATAAACCCACATCTTATCAGTTTAAGTTTTTGGAATCAATGGTAGCTAATTCATCACATTTCATGTCAGACTTAAGAAGTTGACACTTATAAGGACCAAAAATGGCATAGTGAGGGGGAATGTTAGACGCAAAAAGCTTGATATACATACTAAACTCACATCCTACCAGCTTAAACTTTTGAGATCATTGATAATTCATCACATTTCATGTCAAGCACATGTTCGTTGTGGTTATCATTAAATAAAGACAACTTCAAGTTGATATCAATTAACTTGTACTAAAGGACAAATTTTTCTAGCATAATGCACATTTTAGGCAACAGTTGAATAATATTAAATGATCAATTTATAGGTATAATACCAAACAGATGGATTGGCAAAATCAAGTGCAGCAAAATATAGATGGAATGGTAGATGGTTCCATCTCCATGAGAAATTAGAGAAGCCATGAAAAACCCATCAGATGGAACAATAGGTTAATCAAAGTCAGAAACTGACGTGATTAGACTTTACCATATAATTTTATTTCCATTTACCACTATTTACATTTTAGATAGACCAAAAGATAACATCACTAGTCATAACTGCTATAACTTTGAATCTTATAGATTCAAGTTAAAACTATATTAGCATTTTAAACTTCATTAAACATGAGAGCCTTATAAGAATCTAAAGACCGTTAGCCAACAGGAAAAAATAAATAAATAAATAAATAAATAAAAATGTGAAGAGCATAAAATAGGATGGGGATTTTTACCCTGATGAAAACGTTCCGATGACTTTTAACTCCAAGAACCAAGGCAAAGTTTCATTCTTAGTTTTTACAGCTTTCAAACCTTTGGTACCGGGATTATTCTTCACTGTAGCATGCACTACTCAACACCATATATACAAGAACTAGGACAATGGCTACTTGTTTTTCTCTGCTGGCCCTTTAAAATACAAATCAAAGCTCCTGCAATCGTAGAACTTATATCAGTCTATTTAGTTCAATAACTGTTAGAGCAGAAAAATGAAATCCTTACTTTTAATACCAAACATAGATTTTTACCAAGTATTGCCGCTAATTGCTGATTCCAGCTACTATAATCAGATTTTCAAGCAACCACGTAAAGTGGTTTCAGAGAAACATAAATAAAAAAGACATAACCATAAATTTAACTTCCAGGAAGCTTACGCTTCAATGGCTGACACTAGTAGTCAATCACCTTCCCCTACTTTTTAGTTGCATAGCATTCCATTTTTCTAAAATTCTGATACTGCACAAGATTTTGTATTAACTACTATAGTAAATCTACATAATTTTTTTCCCTTTTAAAAACTTTGTTTAATAATAACACTGTTATTTCTTTCCTTTTTTCCCCCTTTAAAAAAAGATTTAAAGCAAATACACGATTGTTTCGCATTTTTGGCAAGAAGATTTCATTTTGGTGCTTTGAAGTTTTATTCCTAAGAAAAAGAGTAAAAATAATAATAAATAAATAAAAAGAAAGCTATAACACCTGAGAGGAAACAAGAAGCAACTGAGAAAACCCAAAAATGTGAGAAAGCATTAAACTTTAGCAGAGACATGAAAGCAAAGAAGGGAAAGTGAATTCAAGCAAAGAAAAAAAAAAAAAAAAAACCCAAAAAAGGATTGGAATGAGAACATGGATATTATCAAACAGAAGGCTGGAAAACCAAAGAGAGAAGAAGAAAATGAAAATGAGCACCTTTAATGGGTACAGATCTGCGTTGTTGTTTGTCCAAACAGGCTCAGGCTCAGCTCTGGCCGTAGCTGAAGATTCTGTGCAGAGAGAGAGAGAGAGAGAGTGTTGGTGTTCGCGAAATGCCAAATTTTGTAAGAAGTAAACAAAAGGGAACTGTGCTGTGGGTTTTGTCTGCCAGGCACACCAACTTGAAATGACATTGAAATTGCCAATTCTGACACGTGGTTGTTGTTTTACTTTATGATATATAAATTAATTTTGTGGAGCAGACTCAAAACGGGGTGGTGGCGCAGTTGGCTAGCGCGTAGGTCTCATAGCTTCTTAGTTGAGTTATCCTGAGGTCGAGAGTTCGAGCCTCTCTCACCCCATTTTTTCTTTTGATATTAATTTGTTTATTTTATTATTATTTCTTTTAAAATAACAGGGCAATCCCTTTCATTGAACTTGACAATAGAATGAAATTTTTTTCATCTTTCCTTAGTGGATAGAAACAAAATATTCTCTTTTGAGACCCACCCGCTGAAAATAACATATACATTTTTCATGTTAGCAGAAAATTGGTCCTGAATTTGGTTTAACTAGCTATGATTGGAATCTTTGATTTTGATGATGATGATCATCACCTTGATTGATTCTCTCATTTCATAGACAATTGAAAAGTAATTTGAGCCTGATCCCCGGCACAATTGGTGATTTGTGATATGCACAAGTTGAAAAATAATTCCCCTTTGTTTTTGTAACCCTACAAACTTAAAGTTAATCTAGTATATTACCAAAAAAAAAAAAAAAAAAAAAAAAAAAGCAACAACAACAACAACAAAAATGAAAACTTTTGCAAACTTTTAATTAAAGAAAAGCTAAGATCATCTTTAAAAAATAATTAAATCCTACTCATATATTCTTTGTGACATAATTTAAAAAATAAATAAATAAAATAAAAAAGTGGATTTTTGCAACAACAATAATAATAATAATAATAATAATAATAATAATAATGGTGGTGGTGGATGTTGGACTTCTATTGCTGGCAACTTTGCAAATATTTCAAAACGTGCATATATTAAAGTTAGGTCTAAGAGAGGCTTATGTCCAAGACGCTGGCTGCGGAGAAGCCATGCGTGAAC
This sequence comes from Ziziphus jujuba, assembly GCF_031755915.1. Taxonomy (NCBI): domain Eukaryota; kingdom Viridiplantae; phylum Streptophyta; class Magnoliopsida; order Rosales; family Rhamnaceae; genus Ziziphus; species Ziziphus jujuba. The sequence continues at coordinate 14,019,768 of NC_083384.1, forward strand.
GAATATACCACTTGCCTAACCATACTTCATGGAGTGTTTATTTATATATTACCAAGAATAATAGCTTAGCAGAAAAATATTTGCTCAATTATTATTTGCAGATGTAAAATTGTTATTCTAATTTTGACAAACTTCCAATGTTGCCTGGTGCCTATGGTACTAAATACATTCATTTTCTCTTTACCCGGAATATAAGTAAGTTATGGTTTTTTTTCTTTATCTCTTTTCATGTAAAGGGTGTATAATTCTAGATGTTTGTAGAATTGTCCCGCTGAATGATTATGTGGTTCATATGCAAGCCAAGCAATGTTTCAGCTTTGAAAAGACTTGGGAAGTTGGTCAAATGTGAATTGCAGAATGGATATGTGTGATTTATTTTTAGACAGTTAGGCCTTGACTCCAAACCCTTTTTTATTTTATTTTTTTTTGCCCTTTTCTCAGAACATGCATTTTAATCTATACCATTTAATTCTTTCCCATCTCTGACAAATTTGCGTCAAGATTCATGATTATTTGATTGAATTTTTTGGCTGTTCAAATGACGGGGAAACTCAATTTTGTATTCTTTCAATTGCTTTTTTTTTTTCATTCTACTTTTTCCCCCTTAGAAAAAGACCTATAAAATGAAAAGTAAGTCGGATTTAATGAAATTTTTGTACCCATATGACTTTTGGCATCATTCTTTTGACTCATTGGATTATTTAACATAATTTTCGTTTCAATACCCATATTGTTTATCAACTAATAAAATATTCCATCAAATAATAATAATAAAAATCATTAAAGTAGCGTCGCTCTTAGTTTATTTAATGGAAAATTTTTATTTAGAAAGTTTCAATTTAATCTTAATTATACTAAGATACTATATTTTTAAAAAATTATTAAAATATTTATTAAATTTGATTATTAAATTAGATATTAATATTTAATTAATTTATTTTTTATCCACTTATTCATTTAAAAAATTATTTTATTTATATTTAAATTATATAAATATATCAACTAATAATATATTAACATATATCATATAAAAAATATTTTTGATAAACATTTTAATATCTATAACACTATTTTTTTGGATTAGAATCTTCTACTTGTTTCTATTAATTATGTTTCTTTTTTAATTTCTACATTGCATTCTCAGTTGAATAAGCAATGTTAAATCATCAACAATTTTTTTTTAATAAAAATAATTAAATCTAAAATAAATATGTATTGACATGACATATAAATACAATCAGATATCGCAAAAATAAGCAAGAGGCAATTACAACTTAAGTTTTTGACAAATAAATTATATCTAAATTAATTAAGAATTATTAATCAATTAATCATTTTTTCATCTTTAACCAAACCAACCAATAATGCTAAAAAATCTTTAAAAAAATTTATCAAATGACATGAAAATAAATTAATGCTATATTATTTAATCGGATTCACTTATTTATATATCTAAATTATATTAATAATGTCAATTTCATATTTGTCGTCATGCTATTAAGTGATTATACTTAATAAGTAATACTTCCAAACCAAAACATGAATTTTAATATTCTCTGGGTAATTAGACCTCGATATTCTCATTTAACCTAATTCTAGTTTTCCGTTTCAGGTTAAAATTGAAAATAATTTTTTTTCTTTTGTTTTTTAACCCTACTTGGTCATTTTTTGAAATGGTTTTTTACCCTCGTGTTAAACGAGGATATCTTAAAATAATGGACCTTGCTATTTTAGACCATAAAATTTATTTGACCTTGTAAGAATTTATTTATACTGTACAGCCAACCATCCATTGCAGCTTTCGGCAAGATTTCTGATTTTATGAGTGGTAGAATCATATCCTTTTCCATAACTCCCTTCATTCGGATCTTTTCCCCTTATAGTCCAGACAAAATCTTCTACTGGGACAGGCATCAATTTTATTAGTCTCTCCAATAGTATATACCATTTTATTTTTATTTTTTTTCACTGAAAAAAAAAAAAAAAAAACCTTGTGCCAATATTCTATTTCCTAAAACTGGCAGATGTGACATCATTTTGACCAATCTTTAACTAATTTTTGATTTTTTTTTTATATTTTTTCTAAAAGCAAATATATATATAAGTTGTACCAATTATTATCTAAAATTTTGTAGTTGTGATGCATAATAACTTATACAATATTAAAAGGTGAAAATATAACATTTTTATGATATTAATTATTGATGATAGCCTCACCTTTTAAATTTAAGATTCTTTTTAAATGAAATTTTCTTTTTTGGTGGATTAAAATTTTTGTAAACTCTTCAAAGTAAATTTTTAAAAAAAAAAAAAAAAAAACAAAAAGAACATTAGATGATTAAAGTATAAGCAAGAATGCGCTAAACCTTTATAATATAAATGAAAATAAACCGTGCAGCATAGGATAAAAGCATATTTCTGTTTATTTGACAATAACAACAACAATAATAATAATAATGAAAATAAATAAATAATTAAATAAATAAATTAGATCGGGGAAGAAGCCAAAAAGAAAGAAAAAAGTCAGACAAAAACACGAAGAGATGAGATTGAGATTTGAGCGTAACATCAGCGTCCATTCCTTGCTTTCTGACTCGGTTTGTTTTGTTTTGTTTTATTTTATAATAATAGTATGTATTTTTCTGTGTATTTTCTAAAATCTATCTATGGTCTGAAAACAAAAACAAAAAATTGGTAAGTAAAATTCAGTTATAGTAGCAATTTGACGAGTCAACGAAACCCCATCATCACTCTGAGGTGGACCCCACAGGCCATTGAGAGAGAGAGAGAGAGAGAGAGAGAGAGAGAAGAAGAAGGAGGAGGAGATTGGGGGGGTCCACTTTCCGCACCCACGCTTCAACTCAAAAACAACACAGCCTCTCCGCCAGCCTTGTTTGGTCCTCTTTTTTCATGCCACCTAAATTTCACTCTCAATTTCTTCTTTCACTTCCATTCATTTTCACATTGACCACGGTTTCCCACTTCGCCAATCCCTTTGAGTCTTTGCCCCTTACCTATTACCCATTAGGGCTTACTTCTTCTTCTTCCTTTCATTTCCTTTTTCCTAGTCCTAAGAGAGAAGATCTAGTTGGTACTCTTCTTCTTCTCACTGTTTATTCCCACCTTTTTTTTTGTATTTTTCTTTTTATTTTTTGCTTTGCCTTTTTTTTTTTTTTTTCTTTTGATTTCTGGGTTTATGCTCTTTTTTCCTTGTTGGAGAGAAGAATTTCTAGTTGGGTATTGATAGTTTTCTATGTGGGATTAGATTTTTAGTGGGATTTTGACCAATTTCCTGAAGCTGGTTTTCTGGGTCTTCGTTTTTTTTTTGGGGGAGCAGCTACATGGAGATTCAGGTTTATGGTTTGCTAATGGTGGAGTTTGAGCTTGAGATTTGAGGGTTTTTCTTTGGACCTGATTTCTATCTTGGGGGTTTTCACTTCGGCTGAGCAAAAGGAAAGGGGTATGTCATCTGCGCTTCTTGAATTGTTTTGATTTTGTTGCATTCGTGGTATTGTTACATCGTATGCTGAAGTGGTTTGACTTTATTAAGTGTTTGGGAAAACTCATTATTTGGATTTAGCAGAAGGGTTTTAAATTGGGTCTGAGGTTAAATTTTGAGATTTGGGTTGCAGAGAAAGCGTGCTGGTCTTTGAAGTTGAATTTTGAAGTTCTGGGTATAGTTTTGAAGCTTAACAATGGTTTGACTTTGTGTGACATCGGAAAAAAGTGGTATTTCGAGATCAAATTAAGCCTTTTAAAATGGATAACTCGAAGAATAGGCATAATGATCATTTGGGTGTGAACAAAATGGGAAAAAATATTAGAAAGAGTCCGCTGCATCAACCCAACTTTAACAACAACAACAACAGTAACAACAACAACAACAACAACAATGCTGCCAGGCAACAACCGCAGCCTCAGGTTTACAACATAAGCAAGAATGATTTCCGTAACATTGTCCAGCAGCTCACTGGTTCACCATCACAAGAACCTTTGCCTAGACCCCCACAGAATCCGCCTAAACCTCAGAGTATGCGGTTGCAGAAGATAAGGCCTCCCCCTTTATCACCCATCAACCGGCCGCTTATCCCTCCTCCTGCCCCTGTTCCCGCTCCTGCTCCCGCTCAAGCCCCTCATGCCCCGGCCCCTGTTCCATACAACAATAGCTTAGTTAGGCCTCCTCATTTTGGACAACCACCACCGCAGATGATGCAACCATTGCCATCGGGAGATTCTGGTTGGGCTAATACAGCTGAATCTCCCATTACAGCTTATATGCGATACCTTCAAAGCTCAATGCTGGATCTCACTCCAAGGGGATATACAGGTCAACAACCCTCACCACAGCCGCAGCCACAGGTTCCAGGGCACATTCCAGCTCAACCACTATCTTCTGGTTTACTTCCTAACCCCACAATGCCTCCTGTTCCTCCTCCAAGAATGCCTGGTCCTCCACAAGTGGGTGGCCCTGCCCTTTTCCCGTCACCAACTTCGCAGTTTCTACTGCCATCGCCAACTGGTTACTTGAATTTGTTGTCGCCACGGTCCCCTTATCCGCTACTTTCGCCTGGGATTCAGTTTCCTCCACCACTGACTCCTAATTTTGCCTTTTCACCCATGGCCCAATCAGGGATTTTAGGTCCAGGGCCTCAGCCCCCACCTTCTCCTGGTCTTGTATTTCCTTTATCCCCTTCAGGGTTTTACCCCATCTCAAGTCCAAGATGGAGGGACCAATAGTTGCTGCCATAGTTTTAATGTTTGAGAGCTCGATGCCGACTCAGGAGCTCTTTCTGTATGTGGAATAATCTTCTTCTCGTAAGAGCTGTTAAAAAGAATGTAACATTTATTGATGGTGAAAAAGGTCTTTTTGGTTATTTGTATCTCCATTTCTCATTTCCGCGTTTCCTTTTGTTGACATCCATGTGCAGCTTGTTTTGAATTACTGATTCTGTACTTGGACAAGTTTCACATTAGGCGATATAGTGAAGATCAGACAACTCATCTGGACAATTGGACAGAAGCTGTAAGATTAAAGGAGGTAGGATTACAGACATCAAATATGTAGGCTGTTTATTATAAAATTCTTGTACTTTTACAATGTTTTGGTTTAGATCTTAGTCTGAAGTTATTTTATTCTTCATGTAATTTGCATGTGAAAGAAATTCTAATAGTTAGTTGGTTTCTCTTTTTTGGACCTTATTTTATGCAATGAACCAATTATTTTGTTTGCCACTCGAATGTTGAGATCTAGATGCTATGCTTGTTTAATTGGTGGATGAATTTTGTTATTACAAATGCTCTAATACACTGTAATTAGATATGGTTTATTTGTTCATGTATTTGTATTTTTGGGCATATCAAAATGAAGTGAAAAATCATACAGACAGCAATGAGAAAAAAGGGAAATCAATCGGATAATGTGATGTTTAAGTCCTAGTGGATTTTATGTTTTTCTAGTGAGATTATGGTGGCAGGAGAGAACTTAAAAGTCAATTAAGGTTCCTTTTGATTGAACCAAATAATCTTTTATGTTTTGTTTTAGATATTGTATTTTATAAACAATTTGTAAACAATTTCTTCTCTCAGTATGCTTGGTTGTGTTCTTTGAGTCTTTTCATCTGTTTAGATTAAGCTAAGCATTATGGCGTAAGGATTATGCTAACTAACTGGCTCTGCTAGAATTTGTTCATAGTTGGATGATAGACCTGGAGGAGGTAACTGTGTCTTCTTAATTGTACCTTCAATGAGTTCACTGGAGCTTTAACTGATGTAATTGCTGCGATTGTGTGACTGCTTGTTATTCACTCCTCTTGATTCAATTTATTTTAGTTTCCCTGTTTGTTTTTATTCTTTTCATAATTTTCTACATCATCTTCTCTCAAAATCTTCAGTCAGATTGTGAGAATATCTTTTGATCTTGAACTCTTTCTTCCTTCCAATCCCACAAGAAGATTTTGTGAGATTTCTGTAGTATATTACTTGAATTTTGAAAAGCTCTTAGGTCCAGGCATTGCCTTCAGTTTTTTCACATCCGCCAACTCTTTTACCTTCTTCTCATGTCTTGAAATCGGTATGTAAACCATGAGGTACTAGGTCGTCAGCTATACTTGGTACTGATTTATGGTACAGGTAGAGATAGCTAAACTAGTCATCATGTCTATTTTTTGAATGTTTTATGTCTGTATGGTGTTAACTGCTAAAAGACATTAGGAAGAGATGAATATACTTATTTAGAGGAAGACATGAATATATTTTGAAGTCTGTAAGCCTATGCTTGAAATGAAAGTTATCCTCCATGAAAATGGATTCTACGCTTTTAGTGACAAAGGCTAAACCTTCGTTTTTAGTTTTTAGTACAAAATATAAGGATGTATACTGGTGCATGACTTTCTATCTGATAAAAATCAGAAGAAGCTGAAGAGGGCACATACAAGTAAGTAACCTTGATAAATCTGAAACTTATGTATGGCCCTTACCCACACACACATGCACACATACAAATTGGAGCATAAGACTAATTAGAGATAATAAGGCTTTCTAATCCTAAAACAAGTAGGCAGGAAATGTGACCAATTCTGTATATTATTGTCTATAAAAATGTTTTAGCTGCTAATATGTACATTTGGGATATTCCTGAAGATGTTATATGATAAACCAAGAGAAAATAGAGAATAACTGTGCAGAGATTATTTGTTATGTTAAGATTGCAAATACACACCTTGGACATTCTTAAAGGTGTTAGTACTACTTTGTCATTGGAATAGGCCGGAATGAACTTTTAATAGGTCTTTTGCGTCAAGTACTTCCAGCAAAAAGAAAGAGAAGAAAGTAGATGTACAATGTAGCTCATAATAAACTTGGATAGAAATGGTTGCACTATTTTCTGGATCCATGTTGAGTATGATTTTGCGTCAATTGCAAGTACAAGAGCATTATATTAATTCCAATGTTTTATTATTATTATTGCTGCCTTAAAGTTATAATTCATCTTTCTTTGGGATGTTAAATGGGATATAAGGTGTCTAGATTAAGCAGTTTTATTATTCCTTAACACTGCGATATTAATTAGGGTTTGGTTTTGGTTAATGAAAATTCTACTTGGCTGCAATAATTTGGGTTTGTTGCTTTCCTGTCACCTTCTGCCATTATTAAACTCAAAATCATGCCATTATTAAACTCAAAATCACTCTTTGTTGAAGTAATTGCCTTATTACTGGCTGGGCATTATCATAATTAACTTGAAACTTGGGCATGTGAATTAGGCTTCATGAATATTGTCCACCAGGGTTTTACTTCATTGTTTCCATGTATCATTTGGGACTTTGAAGAGGGCAAAGGTTCGAGGTCCATTATTGTTGGATTGGAGGCTCAATTATACTTGTAGAAATATTAAAACTTACATATGCAGATTGTCTGGTTGTCATGGATGGCTCGAGTTGCAGGGGCACATAAATCTTTACCTCTTTAATATTTTTTATCAATCAAAAAATAGAGAAAAAGTAAAGGCTAACATCAAAATTGCCTCATATAACTTTTTTTTTCATTTTTTTTTTTTGAAAAATACTATATTTATCACAGTTGGATCCTATCAGTGGAGCATATTTATGGCATTCTCGGAGCTATTTGTTCCACCTGTGATAAGCAAATAACAAAAAGTCCTTTTTTTTAAATTATTATTTATTATTTTGGTTTTCAAATCTTCATTTTTATTTTTTATTTTTTATTAAGATTCGATCCAAAAAAACATATTATATTTATTAAGAAGCTTGTAGTGGTTTTGTATTGCCTAATGAAAAACATAATTTAATCTATATAAAATCAAGCCTCTAAAAGCATATTCAATGGTTATATGAATTGCTAAAGTTTTTTTGCCACATCAGTACTATGATCACTTAAAAAAAAAAAAAAAAAATACATTCCAGTGGATTCGTCTGAAAACTTTGTCAAGAAAAAAATTAAAAAAAGAGACTTTATTTTTAAAAGCCTTGGTAGGCAGCATTCCTTGGTAAAAACTTAAAAGCAGTCTTCATAATAATAAAAAATAGTCAAAATTATAATATTTTTTAAAAGAAAAAAATAGATAAATACGTTAATTTTTTTTTTTTTTAAATGAACACATCAATCTTAATGCGAATAATTAAAAACTGATTTTTTAATCGACTGTCTATTAAAAATTTTAATAATATCTTCTTCTTTTTTTTTTTTTTTTTTTTGTGTACGTATACCATATAAAAAACAATTCTTTAAAATTTGATAAATAGCTATTCGAAGCAATTAGAGATGTTTTAAAAAGTGTATGTTTTTAGAGCTGTGGCCGGTTATAAAGGAGAGATGCTAAGGAAATTGATTTAATTATTGTTATTTTGTGTTGGAGGTCAAACTTGTTTTCAGTCAAACAAATTGAATTATTGATGAAAGGTGGTGGCAGGTTTTGAATGCGATTTGATTCCTTTTGACTTGGAAATTTAAAGTATTCTCAGTGTATAAAAGTTTTAGGTGTGTTCGATTCCCATGCTCTAATAACATTTAATAACAATTGAAGTATTACAGAATTATGAATACGAATTAATGTTTTTATATATATATATATATATTGCGCAAAAGTTGATATAATTTCAAGGCTAATAATTAATACTAATCACCTATTCTAAAATTGAGTCTAAGTTCCAACAGGATCATGCTGGTTTAACACGTCTGTTTTCTGCCCTATAACAAGTCAGAACCACAATGCAACTTCCACGTCCAAATTTTGAGTACATATAGGTTTGAATTTTCTGTCGATTTAACTTATTTATACACTTAATTTTCCTTCCACACACCCTAAGAAAAGAAAAAAGAAAAAAAAGTTTTATTAATTTGTCACCGTTACTGTTCACCACTACGGTAGTTGTTAATTGTATTAAAAACTTGGTACATAAATTTGAAGAAAATATCATTTAGACCATTTAAATTTTATTTTAATTATAATTAAATTTTATGTTTTTAAAAAATTATTATTTAGGCTTTCTTTGTTAGTTTGTAGCAATTAATTTTAATAGTTAAATACTATAATTGTATTTTTATAATATTATTAAATCATCACATATAGATTTTTAACACGTAGCCTTTAACTTTAAAAATTTAAAATTAATTGAAAAACTAATAAATAAGTTTATTTTGATAAATATAAACAATTAAAAGGACATTAATGATGATTTTTCTAAAATATAAGATATAATTATAATTATGATAAAATTAAAAAGTATAAATGAAATTTGTTCTAAATTTGGTGATTGCAACAGTATCTTTTGTTTTGTTTTTTTATTTGTTTTTGTGTTTTTGCTATATAGATTATTATTGTTTTTAGTATTTTTAAATAAATATTTAGTAAACATTTAGTAGCTGCATTACTCTTTTTCAAAAGGTTTTAAAATTTATATTTGTAACTATTGATTTGATTTCAAATTTTTAAGAGTAGACTAGTACTATAAATTAGAGGTCGACGTTAGGCCAGTTGCCCCTTTTTTTTTTATAATGTTTTTTGTACACCGAATCGAACTAAACCATTGAAAAATATGAACTCGAACAGAATTAATCATCATTTATTTAGCTCGTTTGGTTTGAGCTTTAGCCCAAAACAATATTATTCTATTATTTTTAAATTTTTTATTATTTTTAATAATTTTAAAAAATTATTATTTTTTAAATAATTTAAATTTAATAATATTAATATCTTAAATTAATAATATCTTTAAAATATCTTAAATTAAATAATTTAAAAATACAGAAACATAATTATATTAAATATATATTTATATATATATTAATCAATTTGATTTGGATTGATTGAGGTTAAAAATTATTTAAATCAAATCGAATCAATTAAATTAAAAATTAATTGAATTGAATTCAAACGAACCAATCCATTGGGTTTGTATCCTTTCCTCTTCCAAATCTATCAAAAGACGTAATATATATATATATATATATATATAATTAAATTCATATTATGTTGATTTGATTGATTTTACCATTATTATTATTATTTTTTTAACCTTCGAAGCCTTTTATTTAAAATTTATTTACCATCGTTTGGATCCTTATATGATTTATTTTTTTTATATAGGATATAAATATTTCATTAATTAATATTAGATTAATTTTTAATCTAAGTTTTTGAAACAATTCAATAATTTATAAAGGAAAACCAAATACTAAAACTGTAAAATTGACTTGATATGAACATAATTTTATGTATATTGGTCATCTTTTTACTATTTTTCTAGATTTTTGTTATCAGCATTTTGTTTAAATCTAGTAAATTATTAAAATTATGAAGGTGTAGAAACTCGATCAACCTCAAACATTTTTTAAAATTTTAAAGCATTCTAAAAGCTAACAAAAAAATATCTTAACATTAGAATTCATTTATATATATACACACCTATATTGAAGGGAATTTCAATAAAACCTTAGAAAGGGGAAATATGGTAAAACCCTTTTTATATTAAATAATATAGTCCATAATTCGTATAACATGATTTATAAAATGAATAACATTATTTATAAAATAAATAGCATTCCAAAATGATAACATTGTTTATAAGTTGGGTAATAAGTTCTATAAATTAAGCAGTATATACTTTTTGTAAATTGATAATATCATCAATAAATTATTGTTTATAAGTTGGGTAATAAATTCTTTTTTTTGGCTCAAATTGGGTAATAAATTCTATGAATTGAGTAATACATACTCTTTATAAATTGATAATATCATCATAAATTAGGTAACTTTTTTTTTTTTTTTTTTTTACTTTTCCAAATTAAGAGATTATATTGTAGCTTGACCCAAGAAGGTTTTTGGGTACTTTCAAAGTTTCTATTTCCAATAAAGATTCAATAGAATAGGAACGCTACAAAAGATAGCGGGCTTGATGTGATGAGCGGCATTTAATTTTAAAAGGACTATTTTTTAAAGTGTTATGTAAAACAAATTAAACTGATCACAGAATTTCAAATTCTTTTTTTTTTTTTTTTGGGATAAATACATAATTTGAAATTCTGGCAATAAATTCACTGTATTACCACATGCCAGTGAGTTGTTCATATATTCTGGATTCTCACTCACCAAGGGTTTTATTTTATTTTGGTCAAAATAGGAGCCAAAGTCCGAAAAGAATTCAAACTGGTTGAGAAGGAGTTGAAGATTATATCCTTTTAAATTTAACTCAACAAGAATTTTACAAAAAGTGTTGGATATGGATAACAAATCTTCACGATTACATGATGGTCTAAGGCTCATTGTGTCTTCCTATATCACAGGCTACACACTAGTATTGAAGATGTAGGGCAATCTGTACTCCAGGCAACAAAGGGACCCACATTATATATAGTTCTACCCCAATAATAATAGAAGGCACCTACTGGAATAACCTTTCTTTATTAATGATCCTCTAAAAAGTATGCATTAAAGGGATCAAGCAGATATATACACTCTAAAAATCAAAGCAATATTTGCAATAAAACATTTAAATTCAAACAAGAAATTCAAAGACATAGAATTATCAATATTAGGGCCCAGCCACTTTCACATTTTGGTCTGACTTAAAAAGAGAGGATTTTTGAGAGAATAGCATGCATATCCACAAAAACACACCAAACAAATGGTGGGATTTAGACTTTGTTTGAGATAATTTTTGTATTCTTTTTCTTTGCATTGTGTTCTTCATCTTTACAATTTATGCTTCTTCAGCATAAGTAGGTCTAAACGTTCTTCTAAAAAACCACCCTAACACTTTCAAAATCTGCCTTTGAATCTTAAAAATCAAAAACTATATTTTAGAAGCCAAGCAAAACAAAATTTTAGATTAGCTTTCCTTGGCCCATGGTAATAATCTTAAATAATGTCAATGTGCCCTTTGCTTGATTTTGGAGACCCTTTGCTTCTAGTTTATTGGTTTTGACTTTCAGCTTTTTCAAATATCTTAAAACTTTTTTAACAAGCCATTTAAATACTTTTAGAAGTTATATTAATAAGTTTAGCTCAATGATAAAATTATTAAAAGTATATATTCAGATGGATTTAAATTTTAATCTAAATGAAAATTTTCAAAATTATATTTGAATATCAAAATCTAAAAATAGCATTTTTTTGAAACCATCTTCAATATAATTTTAATTTAACTTCTGGTTGATCGGTTATAATAAGCTTAAATAACTTCAATTTATCAAAAGAAAAAAACAAAGAAGCTTAAATAACTTCAATCTCCCGTCTATATAGTGAAAATGTCAATGTCCTCTTTGAATTTGATTGGCTTTGGAGGCCCTTTTGCTTCTAGTTGTGGCCACCAATTCCTCCATAAAAAATAACCAATTAAAAACTCGATGAAATGCCCATTAAACGAGGCAAAGATTCTTGCACAACTTATCATTTCTCCTAAAGCTAGTCTTGGTAGCTTCTATACTCACTGCTTATATAAAATATATTTTTTATTCTATTTCATTTTATTTTTGGCTTTGTTTAATTATCAAGTTGGCAACTTGCACCTAATCTAAATCAGCTTTTCGCCTACCAAAAAGGGGTAAGTCGCTGTCTTAGACTTTCTTGTCACCCCGGTAGTGCTCTTCACGTGGTCTGAGACAATCATAAAAGTTCCTTCCAGTTTGTGGTCAAGATTTAAAGTTAGATCCATATCAAGTTGATAAATATATGGATCAATCACATCCGTTGAATCACTATATAAAAGGTTACAGTGCGTAAGAGGTGTTTTCGCAAGTCTCATTTGATACGTATTATTGTTTTCGCATCCACAAGGTCTTTTTCTCTCGAAAATTACAACAATGTTGCTTCACTGTATGTTCTAATATATATATATATATATATATATATGCTTATCCAATACTTTTAAATTTTGGCATTTTTGTGAAATTATATAGAATTATTATTTTTCATATAAAAAAAAAAATACTCTATACAAACTTCTTTACCTATCTTCTACACAATTGAGTTTAGAAGATATCATCATATATAAATATAACAATTATGAAGTAATGAAAATTCATTCAAACTTAATTATTTAAATGTTTAAATAAATTTGTGTTTGAATTAAATAATTAGAACTAGTGAAAAAAAGAAGTTGATAAATAATAGTTTCTGGTGCTTGTTATTTTTTATGGTATATATATATACATAACAAATATTTTTTATTGGTAATCTTTGTGATATATATTTACACGTACATAAAGCCTGAACGGGTCTTAAACTTTTAAGACGTTTGTAGCGTTAAAGGTATGTAGGGACTCTTTTTCCACCTTCGAAGAAAATAGCTAGACCACAAATTTCTTAAGGCTATAAATAGGGAGTCAACATGAAATTGTAATGCAAACAACAGATATTTGTACAAGACAATTAATAATAATGAAAGAAAATCAATATAAAAATAAAGAAAAAGATCAAGCACATATTTATTACTTTAAATTCAGCAGAAGTATGTAGAGCGAAAGAACAAAAAGCTCTAAGCCTAGCCACGTTAATTAGAAAATTAAAAGGATTACAATACTCGGATTATAATTGAAGTGAAACCACATTATTGCTTCGCAGGATGTGTCCTAACGATAACCTTATATATTTGAGGCCTCAACCTTAAGTACTTCACACTACTTTTCCATCCATATTATATAGTATTTATTTATCCATGCACTTAAAAGTTTTATAACTTTAAAAAAGAAACATTAATTTATCTTTAAAGAACAATTTTACATCTTTTATCATAAAGTAAACAAATATTTTAATACATCTCTAAATTAAATTATATAGTAATATGTATATATATATAAATTCGCAGATACATTTCACTCCCCTTATTATTCCCTTATCTTGTAAATCATATTCACTCCCAAAAAAATTGTCACTTCAATCCTAATCGAGGAGACAAAATTTTAAAATGTCCACAACACTAGTACGATTGTAAGATAGAAACATAAATGAGATAAAACCCTCTCTCTATTTGAGCCAAAAAACAAAAAAGAGATAAAACTCTCTCTATATTAAAATACAAATATATAAATCCGTCTCGATCCAAAAATATAATATTCACATTGTGTCTTCCAAAATTCATTTTTTGAAGATTATAAGAACATTGTCATTGAGGAACGTGAATTGGTATGGCAAAAAAATTCACGTCTCTGAATTTAGATATCATAAATTTATAATATATTTTAAAATTATTTTTTTAATAATAATATACAAAAGATTATTTATGATTATTAATTAATTATATATATTTTATTTATTTTTTAAATTGACTATTTTTTTTAAAAAAATTACTTTTAAAAAATTGTTATGATATTTGACAAAGTCTCAATAAGTAGATGATCATTTTAATAGTGTTTTTTTTTTTTTTTTACTATATCAGCTTTACAGGATGTTAAGACAAACCTATTGGAAAATATTTTTTTAAATAATAACTTTTTTAATGTGACAAAAAAAATTAATAATAGAAAAAATCATTGAAAATGCTTTAATATGAAAGCATTACAAATGTTTCAATGTCCATAAAAAAGCATTACAAATTAGAGAAGCTAAGGTAACAAAAGAAATTTAAGGTAACGAAAATATATGTAAGGCATATGTATATATATATATATACATGTACATAGGTAAGGCATTTGAGTTAAAATAATGCTTTAGTATTTCATGTAGAAGAACAAAAATTAACGCACATTTCTTGTACAGAGTGATTATTTTGCATAAAATATGATATATATATTTATGGAAATTAAAAAAGAAAAGAAATAATTACTCCTATTAATCAAAGCATTACAAATCTTTCAATGTCCATAAAAAAAGCATTACAAGTCATTAACCAAAAAAAGCTAAAGTAAAGAAAATATGGAAATATATATATATATATATATATATATGAGGCATTTGAGTGAAAATAGTGCTTTAGTATTTCATGACAAAAATAAAATAAAAATTAGCATATGTTTGATAAACAAAATAATTATTTCGGATGAAATATAATACGTATATATAGAAATTAAAAAAAATATATTTCTATTAATACATTTGATTATTATATTGAATTAGAATCAACATTTAGCATTTACAAATTTTTCAAGAAAATCAAAATTAAAAAAATTAATTAAAAGCAAAACTTAATTTTTATAATTATTTATGTATTTTTAATATATAATAACCAATTTAAATTTAAATATACTTTAAAATATGATAAATATGTTTATTTTTGAAATAAACGGAAAACAATTTCAAACTTTTAAAAACAAAAGATTATTTCTTGAGCTAAAAGAATATATAAAATTTTGTAATAGATATTTTTGGATATTAAAATATATCAAATAAAATAATAGTTAAACTTATAAAATAGAAATATATTTCTATATATATTTCGCATATACTTCAAAAGCTAACATAAAGCAACGTTGTGGCTAAGTTTGAGTCCATCCGATACATACCACTCCTGGCTATGACATCACCTACCATATATTCTTATATATGCGTTTCAATCTAGTTTCCCCAAATATTGAAAGCTCAACCACCAACTTGACATGGAGATGTTGACCGTACCCGTAAAACCTTCTCACTCACCAATCATATTCCATCTCATGAATTTCAATGTCATACTGACCTCTAATCTCTTATGATGGTACTGGCCCACACTGGAATGCACCCCATACTATTTAACTTTGGACGTACTAATAGATTATCATGAAATGGACATGATTGTGATCTGACGGTCCATATTACAAAACAATAAATAAATAAATAAACACTTTTGGTAGATTTTTTAAAAGTGGGGGCCAGTAGGGTTAATCCATTTAGAGAGTAATTTATGATATGATTAACAGGTATTTGTACAATGAACCTAGACGATAATAAATCCTAGCCCCAAAAAAAAAAAAAAAATATATATATATATATATATATATATATACATGATAATTATATATACATGATAATTAAAGGGTGAGCAAAGTCCTACAGCCATAAGCCTTTAACTTTTTGGCAAAAAACTGAAACGAGCCAGTTTTAACCTTAAACTGGGAAAGGAAAGTAGAGCCATAAGGAACTTACCAGAAATAGACTTTGTTTAGTATTTTACTTTTTATTTTTTATTTTTTTTCTTTGGGCTCCCTAGAAATTCCATTGCTTTTACTTGGACCCCCCCAAAAAATTGTTGAACTATCTGCAGAGGGAAAGATTCTATCATCTAGAAATTGTACAGTTAAATCTTACATATTTGGTCATGGTGGTCAATCACTCTCTTATAGTCTCTTTTGTGCGGGTTAATTCAAGGACTCGTCCTATAGCACAAGGACTAGGACTTACTAAAGAAAAATGTCCTTTCCTCTATATAAATTTATTGCATAGTTTCGGGCAGTGTTGCACCAGGGTAGGACTAAATGAATATTACATTACATTAATTTTATAATAAAGTTTATGGTTGTAGTACACCTTCTAAAGCATGTGAATTGATTTGAATGGGGAAAAAAAGCCCCATTCATCGCAAATTGATTCTTAGATTCAAACCAAAAAAAGTCAAAAGCATAGATTCCAATTTTCTTTATACACAGATTTAATGGGGTTGGAAATTTTATTTTATTGATTTTATTTATTTATTTATTTGAAAAAAAGCATTACAAAACTTTGTCAAGAGGGAAAATTTAGGAATTCTTCTTAAGAATTTAAATGAAGTAAAAGGTAATTGAATCGAATTGAAAGAAAAACAATAAATCAAAAAAAAAAAAATATTCACAGCAGAGGAAAAATAATAAAAAAACAACATCAACATCCTCAACTTGATATTCTGTACACGTGCATTGACTGAAATGCCCTCCCACCTTCTACTCACAGTTTCAAACGCTTTATATATATAGGCATCCCAGTCAATCCATGGTAACAAAGGATATGTTGGTGATTTCACAAGTCATGATAAGGTGGAAAAAAAAAAGGATAAAAGAAATTAAGAAGTACTCGCAAAAACAAAAACCCCCCAAAAATAAAATTAAAAAAAAAAGTTTTTTTTTTTTTACACCCCTTTTTTTTTTCTTTTTTTCTTCATTGAATCCGTGTGAGTTTTTTTCTTTTTCTTTTTCCTTTTTTTTTTTTTTCTCAGATCACCTGTGACTTACCGTCACCGTCTCGGGCCTGAGCCTGCCCTTCAGTCACCGATGCGAGCTTTTGGAGATTCAACTTCACGACTGTATCAGCGAACAGACGCGTGTCCTCCTCGGTGTTTCCCTCCGGCACATCCACGACGTACGATTCCAAAACCACTGTCCAGATCCTCCCATCGCGCTGGAACTCATGCACCGTCGTGACGGACCGGTAATTCCTGAGCCTGTGCTCTCCTCCGATGATACTGAAACCGGTGACGTGTCGGTCATCATCGAGTATATCCAATCTCTCCGTGCTCGTCGCGGCCGGTAGACCGGAAATGACATTTACCTCCCTGGTACATCCAACGGTCATCTTAAAACCTTCTTTGACCGTACAGCTCTTGATGAAGTGCTTGTAGGTCTGTGGCTTATCGAACCGTCGGATTACTGACCAGACGGTGTCGAGCGGCGCGTGGATTCGCTGCGCGAGTATGGAAGAGCATTGGCCGCGACCCACTTGGTAGGTGTGGAACTCGGAGACGAAACGCCTCAACTCGTCGAACTCGTCCTGAGTCAACCCGGGTGGGGCCGACATAAGGTGGTGTTGGGTAGGGTTGGTTTCTTCTTCGGTGTCTTGCTCGGCCACTGAGCTCTCGCCTTTCTCCATCGACTAAGAATTTAGAGAGAAAGAGAGAGAAGAAGGGAGAGAGAGAGAGAGACAGTGAGAGAGAGAGAGAGCGAAGAAGTGAAGTTTATTTTTGTTTATAAGAGATGGGAATTTGCAGGAATGGTGAGGGGTAAAATGGGGAATTGACGAGGGGTTTTGTGAATTGCAATGGGGCGTTTTTGGAATTGTATAATTAAAGGGTAATGGGAATATAAAAATGGTGTTTAAGAGAATGTTGGAAACGTGTCAACTTGGTGATGAGACAGATGGGTTCTGGCTCACTGGCTTCTGCATTGCTTGCTTGACAGATCAACCTACCTGGCTTTTAAGCTCTAAGCCGAGCCCATTTCTATTTTACTCTTTTTTTGAAAAAAATAAATAAAAATTTATACATATATATATATATATATATTTGTATTAATTTATATTCTTTTGCCAAGAACAAAATCATTTTATTTTAATATTTTATTAGATATTCTTTTAAGTATATTAACTCTGTCCTAGAAGAATATTATTTGAAATTATTGGTTTGAGGTTCTCATAATTATGTTTGTATGTAATAAACTACATTACAAAAAGTTAATACATGACACCACTTAAGTTATTTGAATCAATTCTCTAAAAAATAAACAAATTTATTTGAACCAATAACTTGACTGATTTTATTAATAATATTCAATTGGTGAATCCAAATTATTTTGGATAATAAAACAATTTATTACTCTTATTAAATTTTTTTAATAATGCATGGAATCTTCCAATGTGTTTTACGACAAGAACCAAGAAAACACAAACGCTAACTTCATTTAATTTTCCTTCTAAATCGTTATAAGGACTTTTATTTTTTGGTATAACCAATTTAGATAGAACTTTTACCTGTAAAATTTTTCATAATAAATCATTTTAATCAAAATTCAACAAGAGCGGTTAGGAAGTGAATGCAAGCCATTATTCCTGCCCTTATTAATTAAAATGATTAAGAATTTAATTAGTACCTGGCTTAAAGTCAAACCTAGGTATACAATTAAACTGATAATGAAACCATTTCGTCTCTCAACCTGCCTATCCCTGCGCGTGCATATTTACATATTAATTCAATTGCTTGGCATATACACCAACCAAAGATAGCTATCGGCTAATGGAACTGTGTGTCGTTTTCAGAAGATTACTTGAACCGTACATGTCTGAATTGGTTTTATTATAAATGGGAGATTTGATCCAAGACTAAAAGATCAATTTTCATATAACGATAATATTAACAGCTCTCCATATACAGAATAAATCCTACGTGATATCCAGCCTAATCGTAGAGTTCCATCTAATCATACTTCTTTAGGGATCAACCAAAAATAAAAATAAAAAAATGTTTAACAAATAGTATAAAAAGGAACAAAATTTTCATTTCCATTACATGCATGCTTAACAAATTTCCTAAGCCAAAAATTAAAAAAAAAAAAAAAAACTTAGCTACTATCGTTAGTGTTAATAATATTCTAATGCTATAAATTTTATAGATCATATACATAATAAATTTCACTATAATAAATTATTAAAATTGATTCTATCATTAATCTTCAAACGCAACCATTGATAATTGATTTATGATCCTATAAAATAGAAGCAAAAAAAAAAATAAAATTTGATAACAATGCTTAATGAACACACTGCACTATAATTCTCTCTCTCACAGATTAGTGGTGATCTCATAGGTATGTATTTTTATTAATTTGCCTTATCAATAAAGTCTCAGCTTTTTAAAAACTAAAATCACATACAAGTCCACATAACTTATTCATCAATTTTAACACAAATACAAATAAAAATAAAATATAGATAAACCAAATGGGCTTTTAAAAAGAGTTTATTTTCAAATTCAATGGGATAATTGAAATATTATAAAGAGTATGTGTCCAAAAATTCTACTACATAAATTGATAAATAAGTTAATCCCATTAATGATACAAATAAACCTATAAATAAATTATTAATTATAGTTAGTTCACATAATATATATCTAACAATTATAGCCAACTCATAAAAAAAATGAAACAAGACGTCTAACCAAGCTTGAAGTTTTTCACTTTCTAATTAAGGATCTATATCTTTTTTTTTTTTGGTAAATAGAATTAAGGATCTATATCGATCTTTGGTCATGTGCCACATAATATATATCCAACAATTATAGTCAACTCATGAAAAAATGAAAAAAGAAGTCTAACCAAGCTTGAAGTTTTTAACTTTCTAATTAGGCATCAATATCGATCTCTAGTTTTTTGCCAAAATATATATATTTTTTAACCTTTTATACAAACATTTTCAGATTGTGCACTTGTAAAATTGACAAATAAGCTCACTTGAGTACCTTTAAGTTTTAATTTTTGATGGTTTTCTGAATACATTTATATATATAACTAGGAAATCGATACTGATGGAGCTACCAATCATGACTTGGGATTAAAAACGACGTTAGTTATATGTAGTGCACGTTATTGATTTAGTGAGGACCACAATGCCATATTATTTTCCAAAGATCGTTGAGATATTTTGTATATGGCTAAATTCTTATAGCTTTTAATCAAACAATTAAAGAAAACTGTATGATATGTCTAAAATTGACAATACGATCGATTTTTATTTTTAAATTTATGCTAAGGACTACGACCTCTTTGATTTTAGGCACTTGTCATCATTAGTAGTTAGTAACAACCTGGACCCGAAAAATTGATTTTTTTATTTTATTAATGTGATCTGCAGAAATCAAATAAATATTTTGACAAGATAATTATAATTTATAAACATATATCAAATAAATATCTTATTAACTGTGGTTGCATACTTAGATTATATATTCATCTAACAGTAGAAAAGAAACTTGTCTTTTTTGAAGGTTTTGTTTTATATTTTATTTTTGAAATTATGAGTTTGTGTGGAGAATGTAGTTCCACATCGGTTCATGTTAGCTACTCTTATAAAGAAATAATAATTTAATTTTTTTTTTGTCTGCACTACAAGATTAGTTCCAGGACACTAGCAAATTATAAGATAAGTGGTAGGGTCGTATACCGATGGAGCAATTCAATTGTAATACTTTTATTTTATAATATTTAATTAATTTGTTCTTCATCTTTCTGTCCACCTGTTAGCTTTGGACTTAAACTCCGTTTTTTTTTATTTATTTCTTTTTCCTTTTTTTAGTGTTTTGTTTGATTTGTATTTTATTTTTTTTTATAAGAAACCTAATCAAACAAAATACAACATATATTTTTAATATATATATATATATATATAGTTTTTCAAAGAAAAAGGGAGGGGGAAAAAAAAAAAAAGTAAGTAGCGGGTCCACCATATCTTATCTATTTTTTCAAACAAGTATTTATAGTATATATCTTTGTATCCAAATAAATATAATACACTTTGTTTGATTAATATAATATTTATATAATACATTTTGTATGCATGCTTTTTTATTTGTTTGTGATTTAAATATTTATCAAATTTATTTACTAAATGACATGATCAATAATATAATAATATTTAATTAATTTTTTATTCACTTATCTATTTAAAAATTTATTTATTTATATTTTAATTGTATAAATATGTTAAGTAATAAAATATTTACATACGTTTAAAAAAATAATATTCATATTATATTTAGATACGTTATGATATTTTGGTATCTATAATATATAATATATGTATATATATATATATTAATTTTAAGTTTTGAAACTCTTCCCAAATATATTTTAAGTTTTAATTAAAACTCTTTGCAAAATTATTTTTTTTTTTGAAAATTTATAAACTACTATTTAATTTTCACCCAAAAAAAAAAAAAAAACTCTGCATTCATGTCAAAACTAGTATATGGCTGACTGTAATATATGTTTTGTTTTGTATTTTTGTTTTTATTTTTATTTTTTTTTGCTTTTATTTATTTATTTATTTTTAATATATTTACATATACACATATTCATATAGTGTATTTGCACTTTCTTCTGAGACAAAAAGTAAAAAGTTAAAGCTTGCGTGGTTGCCTCCAAGAAAAAAGAAGAAAAAATTTAAAGCTCCACCTCATTTGAAGGCTAATCCAGCTAAGCAAACCATTCTTTTTTAATACATGCATATCCATAACTTCATAAATATGTATTAAATTTCTATACTCATCTAAATTCTCAAGTTGACCATTTAGCAAATCCTCATTATAGTTGAAATGGTCAAGTTATTTATTTTTATATATATTTCCCAAAAACAAACAAAGCCAATACACTTTCATATGGAAAAGGAACATCCAACTATATATGGCCTTGTTAGTCATCACCATGCCAATGACTTCTTGCTATCCCTCACTTATGTTCAATTTGTTATAATTATTATTATTTTTTTCTTTTTATGGGTTTGTGGTTCTTGTCCTTATACCTTTTTTCTTGATTATGGAACAAAAAGTGGTAAAGAGGACCTAGCTTGGATTGGTGGAAAATTGATTAGTACCATGTCCCATTATTTAAGTCATGTTGTAGGAGCTAATGTTTTTTAGTACCCTAAATTTGTGTTTAATATTCATGATTTGATTCTCACCAATAAGTCTTCAAAATTATTAAATTTTGGTGGTGGAATACGAATAAACTTAATTGGCTTGGCTTATAGAGACGAGTCGAGCCACACAAGAGTAATTTCTTGAATTATTAATTTTTTACTAGTACATAAGATAATGAAATTAAAATAAAGTTTTTTGTGACTGAATGATCTGGGGATAGCTGTTCTGATTAATAATTGCCGATTTAAAAATTATAATTATTCGAATCTAGAACAGGAACTTCCTGTCTGCTTGCAATTTATGTGTTCATATTTGACTCACAAAGCAATGAAAAAAATAATTCCCACAAGCATGGCATAATCAATTGAAGAGTAGGCTAGAAGCTAATTTAGAAGCTATAGTGTACAGCATGACAACCATATATTAGCATTTATATATGTTTTATTTTGGTAGCCAAAAAAAAAAAAAAAAAGAAAAAAAGAGAAAAGAATAGAAAAGAAGCTTATTAAGTGAGTAGCTAGAAGCTTAAACTCAAAATTTAGAAAAGACAACAAAATAAAATAAAATAGTGGCGGATATTTTTAGCAGCCCAATAGTTTCAAATGTGGCCAAGCAGGAGGGGTTTTCTTGATCTTCCCTCTTTTGTTAGACTTATCGTCCTTATAATTTGGTCTATTCTTTCTAAGTTGCAGTTTTGGAGGACTTGGATGCGTCCGTTTTTGTTGTTCTCTATTTGAATCTTCCTGCAGAAAATAACAAATAATAATAATAATAATAATAATAATCTTTATATATGATGAAAATTTGCAAAAGAGTGTCAAGGTGATGTGAACTGAAATTAACCTATGGCTAGCTAGTGGCAAAGTTGATGAGAGAATAACTTGCTCCCAAAGAAAAACTCAATTTATATATATATATAAAAAGATGTACAGAAACAAAGCAATAAGTAGTTCTATCGTCATCAACCACTATCTTTTAAGGATTCTTGAACACATACAACAAAATCCCATTGTACCTTTGGTGATCTCACATAAAATTAACGCCATCTAAACAATATTGTTACTTTTCGTTTTGATTATATATATATATATATATAATTTAAACAAAACAGTATTATGTATTGGAGGAAAATTGTCTGAAACTCTTTGAATAAATTAGTAGTAATGCAAATATATTGTTTTTAGATTCGCAATTTGCAATTCTACAATAGATATTGATGATGACAAAGGAAAGAAAAGTAACACTGCAAATAAGATTATTAGTGAGTCGAAGTATAATTATTTTACCTGAATTTCAAGCGTAGTGGTGAAATGGGTTTGGGATGAAATTGGTCTGTAATTAGATCTTCCAGAAATGGGAGTGCTAAAAGTTGGGAATGTGGAAGAGGATTCTCTTTTAGAACCTTGACTTGAAGTTTCCCCAGATGTAAGTGTAGAAGAAGTGCCTGGTGAGGTTCGTGAAGTGCTACTCGATCCCACGTCCAAGAATAGCTGAATTAAACAGTACCACAAACAATTATAATAAAAATCATACAAGAAATCAGAGCCACTGCTACATATCTTATAAACTTTGTTTCAATACTGGAGAAAGTGAAAGCAGCAAATGCAATATGTATGATTTTTTATTTTATTTTTTGTGTGTACATATTAATGCAGGAAAGTTTGAATCTTAATTTATCAGACTAATTTAGACAAGCCATTGTAGCATTTTAATAGGTATGTCAAGCAAAATTTGAGACTTTTTCGATCCCCGTTATGTATAAGTAGTTTATCCAAATTGTCGAAACTAAGCATGAATTGCATTTTAATTTTGTTTTCTAGAGCTTTTCTTCCACTTAGATGTACTCAAAAAGCTGAAAATTCTACCAGGTTTTGTTGTCATGTTCAAATTACCATTAAATCCAAAAAATTAAGGCCAAAAAAAAAAAAAAAAAAAAACCCCAAAGTTAGCACATGTATAACATATATCAAACATACAACATACAGACATATATAGTTTTGTAAATTTTGCCATTATTTTCTAAGATTTAGAGTGTTATTTTTTCCTTTTTGGAACTTTAATTAATTTAGAGGAGTACTTTACATAATCAAAATTATATATTAAAAAAACAAAAAAAAAAAAAAAAAGCGAAGAAGAATTTTAGATAAGGTTTTTTCACCTGAGAAAGCCTTTGTTCAATAGAAGCAACACGATCCAACAAAGACCCTTTATAGCAAGCCTCTTTCAGTGCCAAATCCATTGGCATGCAATTCCTCTCAACTTCTGCTGAACTGTTCCGGCCGCACCATTTTTGAAAATTTTGTTTTCTCTCCAAATATTTCATCTTTAAAAGTTAAAAAAAAGGAAAAAAAAAAAAAAAAAACCAATCACCATGAGAAAGAGTTAAAAGGAAATTATAAAAATATACATATACAACATAAAGCTAATTCCATCATCCAAAAATATACGAGGTAAGAAAACAAATTGACCCACAATGAAATCTAAATGATCCAATCTAGAAGCAAGAGGCATGGAGGACTTTGAGTGTTTTGCATTATCCATTTGTCTCCCAGTAGGTTTGATTTGATTGATAATCAGGTCTCTGCAATATTAATTAATTTCTTCGGTATTTTGTCGAGATTTTAGCTCTGAAACAGTTATTCATTCCCCTCCTTTTTTGTTTAGCATATTCAGTAGCCCCTCACAAGTCAAGCGGTAGTTCGTTACATCAAGTGGTGGGTATTTTGGTAAATTGATGGAGGCCCAAAACCCACATTATCCAAATTTATCTTACTCACTCAAAGACCCCTATGTTTAAATCCTTTTTTAACTATTATCATTTTTTGGAACTATAATATTTGAGCATTCCTTTCAAAACTTGTTCTATATCAAATGAAATTGATTTAGTTGATATATCATTTACAATCAAATTTTGAAAATCATGGATTCAAGACAATATATATATATATATATATATATTTGCTCATTCCTCTTAAAACTAGTACCATACCTATCAAATGTTTCTCAATTGACCTCAATCATATGAAAAATTAATCCACAAACTGCTGTTGGGTTATAGACCTGAAATTTCTTGTATATCAAGAAGAAATTAATTTAATTGCTATATATATATATATATAGTAATACAATTTAATGTTAATAGAGGTTTCATTTTAATGTGATTATTGACAATCTTAATTCAAATGTCTCTCATTAATAATTCCTCTATCTAAATAGTCCATCTATTTGATTATGCTGGCTCTACATAATTCTTATAAACATTCATTTAAACGGTATGTATATAGAAGTATATATGGGATCGTTTGGCAAGCGAAAAAATAAAATAAAATAAAAAAATAAAAAATAAAAAATTGCAACAACCAAACCCTTCACCCAATAACAAACAAACTAGCGCCTACAAAAAACGACCAAAATCATCCCAGATAAGACCTGGTGATTTCGTATGCCAAGAAACAAGCTGCATTTGATGGAATGCTTCGAACCATTGCTGGTGCAAACCCCTTGTAGAGACCTCTGATTCCTTCAGCCGCACGTATCTTCCGAAAAGCATCGATGGAGCCGGAGAACTTGGGATTTCTATAATCATCAATCTGAATAACACTCTTTACCACATCAGTAGGGTAGACAAAGAGCCAAGAAAATGCTCCACTTAGTCCTCCAGCCAATATCAAAGAGCCTGGTCCAAGTTGTGAAGTGTCTCGGCCGCCTGCCATGTATTGCTTCACTGCCTCATACCCACCAAACATTGCAGCGTTGCCTGGTACTTCTCTTGCAATGGTTGGAATCAATCCCTTGAAGAGACCTCTCATCCCCAATTCTGATCTCATTGTATGTTTTATCACATCCCTTGATCCTTCATACTTCACTGCCAGTACCGCATTTGGGGCTTGCAGCCTAGTTGACAAAATCTAATTAGTGGATTTTGATCGTTTAGCCTGTTTGGGTTGCTGGATTAAACTGGATTGGACTTAATTAAACTATTTAAAGGTTCAAATTCGAAAAAAATTTAAAGTAGTTTAGTGTAACTGAATATCGTCCAGTATGTAAAAAAAACATAAAAAAGATACAAGAATAGACAAAGAATATAATTCTCATTCACGCCTTGCAGTCTAGTTAACAAATTTAGTTAGCAAATTTTGATCATTAAGCTTGTGTGGAATGCTGAATTAAATTGAATTGGATTGAATTGAACTATTTTAGTTTTATTTTTTTAAAAGACTATTTTAAATATGGTTTGAAAAAAACAAAAATAGTACAGTCTAATACAATGCAATCTAGTATGTAAAAACAAAAACAAGACTTGACAAAGAAGTAAATTCTGACCTGCATTTGATCAATTCAGAAGGGCAGGTAATGAAGGAAATGGCAAGGCCGGCACCAGCACCACAAATGGTCTGTTGGGTGATGGACAAGGGTACACCAGGTTCAGACCTTAAAAGAGCCTCCATTTGTCCCTTGGCAGCGAAGAGGATGGCGCTGGTGGCGGCCACGGTGGCGAATGGGGCTCCCATGCCATTGTACAAACCTCTGAGGCCATCTGTGGCTACTAGTTTCTTGACAGCATGGATTGAACCAGAATACTTGGTGGCGGTGGTGGTGGTGGATTGGCCTGGAGATGGAATAGATTGGCTTTGGAGTTGGACCTTGATGGTATCAAATGGGTGCCCACATATTAACTGTGCTGCTCCTCCAGCAGTCCCTGAAGCTAGGTCCTTGGCTAAGTCACCCATCCGTCACACACTGCAAAAACACCAAAAAAAAAAAAAAAAAAAAAAAAAAAAAAAGAAGAAGAAAGAAAAGAAAATACATAAAATGAGAAGACCCTTTTCATTATGTATATGTAAGATGTACATACAAATCATGTTGATATTTTCTCTAATTTTGCAGATATGGGGATAGTTTAGCAAATATACAGGGACTTCATATAATAAATAGTATGGAATAAGGGGAATTGAAAGGAGGTGATTATTAGTTTCAGGAGCAATAACTTAATTAACTTTATGTATTCAAACTCCAAAATTAAAGTTCGGGGACTTTATTATGATGCTAAAGGCTTAGCTACGAATTTGTGTTTTGGGGCTTTAGGCCTCCATTTTATTTTATTATTTTGAAAAAAAATATGAGTTTGATGCAGAAATTGAAAAAAGAACAGAAAAGAACAAAAAAAACAAAAAAACAAAAAAAACAAAAAAACAAAAAAACAAAAAAAAAAAAACAAAAAAAACAAAACAAAAACAGAGCATTTTAGCACTGAGAAAAGGAACAATGGTCAGCAACTAGCATTATCCAGACCTTTAAAAAGCATTTTCTTCTTAACCAGTCGAGCATCTGGAGGCTGATCAAATATTTTGAAACCGATAAGGCTGGTCATATTATATCATACATGTAGCATTGTTTTAATTTAATGTATGCAACTAGAAATTTGTAATCAATTTAAAAATTTTAAGGGGCTGTATTTGACAGTTATAATGTCAAATAAAAATCAAAAAGTTAATCTTACCTTGACGTTCGAGACTACATAAACTTTGCAAAAATCTGCTTAAAAGAGGGAAAGAGCAAAAAACAAAAAAAAAAAAAAGAAAAAAAACAAACCAAAAAAAAAAAGAAAAAAAAACGTAAGAAATAATCGGTAAACTTATAGCTTTTGATGGTAAAAAAAGGGTATTCAATTCATACACTGTCATTGATCTGTTTTGTTTATTTTTATTAGTCTTGAAATTGGAATAACAATGCCCCATTGCGATATAGAATTTTTCTTTAAGACCAAAGAAAATAAGTTGATATTATGTAAGACACAAATCGTCTACCAAATTGATAAGTCATTTTTTTTTTTTTTTTTTTTTTGGTTTGGAAAAAAGTGCCTAGAGAGTTACTTAAGCAGATTTTCTAATTTGATTGTTCTGGAGTTGTATATTAGGACTTTAGTTTTATGAAAAAATTTATTCTCTTGTCCAAAAACATAAAATTACCACTTCATATTATTGAAAGCTCATTTTATTCTTCATGATATAGTTTATTTTAGATTAATCAAAATCTTTTTTTCTTTTCTTTCCAATGATGCCAATATGGCCTGGCCCCATCAGGAATCCCATTCTGCATAAGAAGTAGGCTAGTTCCCATTCTGGTTGTTTTGAAAACAACTTGATAATGAGCAGAACTAGAAAACATTTTCATTCTCTTATTTATTTTCCTGGAAAATATCATGCCTAATTCAAAATCTCATTTGGGAGATTAAGAATTGAGAGGGATTTCATCTTATTTATGCCACTTTTTCCTTCCAATATTCCCAAATGAAAGTGTAGCTTCCATTCATATAATTTATTCAAACACATTTCAACCCATCTATGTACATAGGAAACTAACCAAATACTGAAATCTAACAACAATTTCATGCTACCAAGTTCTTATTTTTCCAAACATTCAAAATGAAAGAAAAAAAAAAAAATTCTTATCTTCATGGCTTTATATATAAAATAGAATGAAGAAAGAAAAACAAAAAAATATGTGAAACAAAAAACGAAAAAAAGATTAAAAAAAAAAAAGAAAAAAAAATTGAAATTGTTTACCTTGACGCTAGAGAAATGGGTGAAAGGGAAAGAAAAATTGTGTTGAAGGCTTTGAATCTCAAAAACAAGAGGTGAAATTGGAGGGAACCCCAAAAACACCCACAGAAGAGAAAAATAAATAACAAAGGCTTGAGAAATTGGGGCTCACTTCCTTCAACAGGTGTTTATTGTTATAACGGTTACATTTTTAAGGTTTACAGCCTTAAAATTTAGGGGTATAATAGTAAAAGCATAATACTTTTAAGAGTTAAATTCATCCGCTCACAAAAATAGAGCGTTTATTTATTTATTTATTTTTGGGTTTGAAAAATTAGTTTGTTTTTGCATATTTATTGCTGCAATTTCTTTTTCTTATATTTTTAGTGAATGCTTTTAACATTATAACCTACACGTGTATAGTAGAGATCTCCTTTTTTATGCTAGATCAAATGGCTTAAACTTTGATGGAGGAAAATTCTTATAGCAACAAAAAAGAGAAAAAAAAAAAATCTTTAATTTCTTAGGAACAAAATCCAAATATGGATTTCTCAAAATTCAGCTGCAAGACAAAAAGAATAATTAAGGCCTAATAATTATTGGGCTCGGCTGAGTACTTGGAACTTATATTTGAGGCCCAGAACTGCTCTATGCCTCTAAGATGGCCCTCCAATTGCTCTTTATTTATACCTGGATTGGAAATTCAGTCACATTTTACCACTCAAAAGCACTCAGTTGATAAATACATCCATAAAAGCCCAAGAAACACAAAAAGGAAAAAAAGAAAGATCAGAAAAAGCTTATACTTGAAGACCAAGTTGGCCTCTTGCAATTAAATTATTTCCTCTGCTAAAGAAGACACAAGATAAAAAGGAAAAAGAAAAGTCATTGCAACAGAATTTGTAAAACAAATTTCTGCCACTAATGCACTTATATGATTGGTGAAAGAATGTTTTTTTATCCTGCACCAAATGACGTTACAAATTATGAAGACATCGATACCAAGTTGCAAATTCAATGTGCAGAAAAACGGCATTGAGATTAGCCAAATGAAGATAACTGTAAAATTCAACTGAATTTTTAGGGGCAGCAAATTAGGCCAAACGAACCTTCATCATCCCAAACTCGACCTTGTTACTTCATATGCCAAGAAGCATGCTGCATTTGCAGGAACACTTCGAGCCATGGCAGGTCCGAAACCCTTGTACAGGCCTTTGACTCCTTCGGATGCCAGGATCTTTCTAAATGCGTCGATTGAGCCAGAGTACTTGGGATTTTTGTAATCATCTACTTGAATTACACTCTTCACAACGTCAGTTGGGTAGACAGAGCCCCAGAAGGAAGCTCCAGCCAAACCTCCAGCCACAATTAAAGAGCCTCTACCCAAACTAGATGTATCCTGGCCTCCTGCAAAGAACTGCTTGAGTGCTTCATAGACACCAAACATTGCAGCATTTCCGGGTACTTCACGTGCCATGGTGGGAACCAAACCCTTAAAGAGACCCCTAGTACCCCCTTCTGATTTGAGAACTTTCTTGGCCACATCAATTGGCCCTCCATACTTCACTGCCACAGCGGCTGATCCAGAATCTGCCAATGCACTTTGGGCTTGCAACCTACAGCACCAAACTAGAAAATTCAACAGGTGGATATGAATGTTTGGTTAACAATTTGGTGACAAAAGCAGATTGGAATCTTAGTACTGCCGAGTAGCAGTACATTAACATCTCAAGCCCTGCTTCCCCCTCAAAATATATAGTTACAAACGTAAATAGTCAAAATGGATTGAATGGAACACTGCTAATTCTTGGTTTCTGTCTTCCACAATCTCCAACACTTATTAAGAGTGGTAAAAAGTATAATTTACAGGGTCCAAAGAGCCAAATCAATCAAACATTTAATTGAATTCACTTATGATTTATGAAGAATAAGAGAACTAGGTAAGAGTCTTGAGAACAAAATGAAACAAAACTTGCCTGCACTTAATCAATTCAGTGGGGCAAGCTAGCACAGAAACAGCAACCCCAGCTCCAGCCCCAGCAACAACTTGCTGGTTAACTGTAAGAGGGGCACCAGGTTCGGTCCTCAACAAAGTTTCCATTTGACCTCTAACCGTGAAGAGGACAGCATTGAAGGCAGCCACTGTGGCAAGAGGAGCTCCCATGCCTTTGTACAAACCTCCTGGGCCTTCAGCAGCTATTGTTTGCTTGACGGCATCTATGGCACCAGCATACTTGGGGGGTTGGCCAGGGAGTGGAACAGGCTGGCTTTGGAGTTTGACCTTGATGGTGTCAAATGGGTGCCCGACTATCAACTGTGCAGCCCCTCCAATAGTCCCAGAAGCTAGATCCTTGGCGACATCCCCCATCTAATAGTTAAAATTTCATGAACCAAAATAGTTAGCTTAGGCATGTAAATTTAACAAACTAGGGCGTTCTATATCAAAGAACTTAACATTATACAATTGTGAAATAAAAACCCATGAGAAATATTGTGTTGGAGAATATACTGAAATTCAGTAAAACTTTGGAATACAGATTATCAGGAATCTCCTCCTTTTCGTGGTCAACACCACCATTGTCTTATTACAAAAACAGAAAAGCGGGACCGGCTTAAGTGTAGCAGGATGACAGTCAGGTGTACATGGAGTTGATTAAGTTTTTTGAGAGTCATCAGTTGTGAAAGGACTCTTTTACTTATAATTGAAGTTGAATACTTCTTCCACATTAGTCTAAGAAGAAGCTTGGTCAAGCTCATCTTTCATGTAAATGCTCAAGCTTGGTTGACCTACCTCAGTACAGATTGGTCTCACCCAAATATAAATAAGAAATTACCTGGTAAACTGTGAATTATTCTCTCTCTCAGATTTCAGTTTTTTTTTTTCCCTCTCAAATCCTTCAAAACACATGGAGGTACATTTGATGATAAGATGTACTAAAATCAAAAGATGCAAATTCATCTAATCAGCTGAAGCTAATACTAGCATTATGAATATGGCACTAAAAGTCAAAACTTGGAAATGAAGTAACGATCTTAAAATCTGAGTTGTAATGAACAGCACCTTTAATCTAGAATGTTAAGAGCAAAAGCAAAAATGTTAGAATCAAAATAAAACTTAAAAAAAAGAGGGGGCAAGAACAAATCGGAAAAAAACAAAAAATAGTGCTCAACTGTGACATTGTATTTCTCTTTTCTTTTTATAATATAGAGTAAAAAACTATCATATCAGAAATTCAGCTATTTGAATTTTGTTTACTCCAGTATCTATAAATAGGGTCTCTCTTGTCAAAGAGAAAAAAGGGGATTGTGAGGTGGCAAAGTCTTAAATAAAATTTGCAGCACTATGTTAAAGTAGCCTTCAACAACATCGAAGGCAACCCAGTTGCTTACACTCTCATCCTCTCTCCTATATCATTTTCCCCTTCCTGTTTCCAAACCCCAAAAACAAATAAACATGGAAGTAGGAGCAATAAAATATAGTAACGAAAGCATTGTAGACAAAATGACTAAAGAAACCATTTCAACATATTGATTCATTTCTATGTGTACAAACAAGCATTTGCCACTTTGCAGCTCACCAAACAAAACAGAAGTCCAAGTGCAAGTTCTTGAATCAAAAGCTATCTTTCACAACCTAATAAACATATCGAGCTATTGGATCTATATTTTAAATATAACAGAGCCAATAAACCCATTCCACAAATTTTGGTTTCTAGTTCTTCTTTTTCTGTGAATCTGAATATTGAATAAAATAACACAATAACCATTTTGATAAAAAATAAGCTAAGATAAGAATCTCACCGATTAAATGTTTATCGGCCACCCAAATAAAAACCCAAGCAAATGATAGAAATCAAAAGCTTAAAAAAAGAACCAAAAGGGATGAACGTTATCCTCAAATTAGATTATGAAATCTGCGAGAAGGAATTCGCATTAGATCCATCCAAAAGTAAAAAATTCAAAGAGAAAACTAAATGGGTAATTGAAAAAAATTACCAGATAGTGAAAAGAACATGGAAGCTAATAACCCAAAGTTTTTGGAAAAGGGCTCTCAAAAAAAAATAAAAGTAGGAAGGTGTTTGGTGAGAGAGAATCTATGAGTAAAAAGAAACAAATGGAAATTGAAAAAGATTGAATCTTGGGAATTCAGAACCACAAGAGAGAGGTTGGGTAGGACAAAAATTACCACATCAACAACAACCGCTCTAAAACTCTAGGGTCGAAAATTTGTATAAATATTTTTTTCACAGAAAATGAGTGAGAGAAAATGGTTGAGAGAGAGAGATGTGGTTGAGACACAACCCCACAGTAATATAGAGGATGCAAATCAAAAGCACAGAGATTGGCTTGGGGCTTATCAGTGTTTTTCACAAAAAAAACATCAAAATCCCAGCCACTCTCTCTGTCTCTGTCTCTCTGTGTGTCTCTATTTCTCTCTCTCGTGCTCATGAATGATTACCAAATTCCCCAGACATATAATTTATATTCAATATTTGAGACACAAACAGATTTAATATTGGGGCGATGGTGATTGGTGGTCTGGGAAGCACTGGCAGTGTTTGAAGGTGGATTTTTGGCTCATACAAATATTTTCACAATGGCCACCACAATGTATTTGGACACATTTGCAAATGCAGATGTATAGGTGGAATATGAAAAATATTTAAAATTATATTATATATATATATATAGAGTACTGGCAGTCTGCTTGTGGATTAGATATGTTTTTTAAAAAAAATATATAAATTTTGTTGTGCATGTATTAAAAAATATTGATTTTAGGGTTGTCTGGATCGTACCTTACATTATATATATATATATATATTTTTTTTTTTTATTTTCTTTCATAAAAGACGTTTTTAATGGACAGTAACTTTTTTTCTTTTGCCTTTTTGATTTTGTACATTTTCTCATTTAAAGTTTCAAAGCTGTGGCGGAGACTTCAATTATACAGTTTTATATCCACAGTGACAGAAAATAATGTCTGAAAAATGTCGCTTTCTAAATTGAAGTAAATTGCAATTGCAACACTTTAAAAGAAACGGGTAAAAATTAATCGTTTACTGAAAGGAAAGGAAATGTCAATTGAATTATTGTTATCATTATCTTTTTTTGGTAATTATGTCAATTGAATTATTCATATTTGTGAAGGAGAAATCGATTACAATAACTGTAGCCAAATAATGAAGAATATTATGCCAACCATAACAAAATTGGAACATGCCAAAGTGAAACAGCATTTATGTGTTTATGATATATCTTTGAAATTAGAATCTTTTAAATAATCGATGATATTTTAAACAATAGGCCAACACAGGATTGAGATATCTAAAGGAAAATAAATAAATGAACAAATAAATAAAACTATACTTCTTTTCTTGAATAATTTTGGTTTTGATTGATAAACAATAGAACTGGAACCTAAACATTGCTGATAATTTTTATTATGATGAGGATAGTAAACTATTTGGGATATGGGACTGCAATTCTTGTTTTAAATATTGAAGGTATGGGTGTTAAAATTCAGGTCCATTCTTGGAGTAAACAGTGATAGTGGTTATCAGTGCAGAAATCTATTGGTTTTTCTTTAAAATAGCCGAAAAAGACAATGTTTGAGTTGGATTTTATAGGCTGCCTCGTGATATTAAAACAGTGATTTATGCCCCAGTACTAAGGTGTGGGCTACTCTTTCGTAATATCAAGCATGCTTAGGTTCCCACATTTTGATGGTTTGGTCTCCCCCTCAACATCCAGTCCATCTTTTTTGTTTTTTGATGAGTAAACATCCAGTCCATCAATAATGTTAGTCGAGAAGGTGATGGATAGAGAGAATCGAAACAACCAACATACAAAGAAAATATAAAAGAGATTTAAGAAAAATAATACATGAAATCCTCAAATTTCTATGAGTTGGAGTCTGCTATTTCAGAATTGTATGTATGTAGAGAGAGAAAAAAAACAAAAAAATTGCAAGGACTTGTTGCTTTAACTTGGTTTTAATCATTTGGTAGATATAATACATATTAGAGGAACATAAATATATTTTAATCATTATTAGTTTGTGAAATCTAAATAAAACCTGACAACCAACAAAAATAAAGAAAACCAAAGCCGGGACGTGGCCAGGATGCTTTGCTTGGGGGGCGTAGTAATGTAAATTTAAAAAAAAAAAAAATTAAACTTTATTACATATATTTTTCCTTTCATAAATAGTATTTAAATACAATATAATATATAATATTTCAAATTATGAAACTTTCTTTTTATATTGTATGAGTAACAATTTAATATGATGGACATGACAAAAATAAAAAAAATTTATCACATATATATATATATATTTACCAAGCAAAAATATGATACAAAGAAAATGGATAAAAAATATATAAAACATTTGATCTTTGAAGAAATTTTTTATGCGATTATTGAATAAAATTGCTTATAAGTAAATTTAATTTTTAGACTAATAATTATCATATTTAATTAAGGAACACATATAAAAAGATCTATTATGAAATAGAAAAGTATATACATATATATGAAATTATTGTTTGAGTTTTTATATATTAAAGATAATTTAAATTTATTCTATGTAAGGTAAAAATGCATTGAAGCTTTGGATTAAACTTTTATAGTAGTATTTGACCATGTGGAAATCTTATTTGATATTTCATAACTGGGAGAGCCCACTCAGGGCCACACAAGGTCCTGTCGCTGAACCGAAGTTTTGGGTCGGTTACTTGGTTAGATGAATATGGTGGATTGAAGGATTTTTAACAGATGATGTGCCACAAAATTGTGGTACCTTTTTCACTTCACACTTTGCATTATAAATTTTCTCACTTTGCCCTCCAAACTAATGTTTTTGTGCCACTTTGGTTCAATAAAGCATTTTGGACTGATGAATCTTATAAATTAATTGAATATGTAACTTTCTTTAGAAACAATTTTATTATGTGTAATTTCGTTTTTTGTATAGTATGTATGACTGATTTGGTTAAATTCATTAAAAAAAATTACATTATAATTGGACTAAAATGGCAGGAAAACATTAGATAAGGGGACAATAAGAAATATTTATAGTTCAGAGTGCAAAATAAAAAAAATGTATCATAAATTTGAAGGTAAAATGATATTAACCCTTATTCACCAAAAGATAAAAGAAAAAAAAAATTTGATATCAACCCTTTATTTTATTTGGATAGAAATGATTCAAATGAAGAATGTGCCATTCAGCTCGTGAGGGCATCGTTTATTGAATGCTTATCAATGATTTTCATTTATTGTCAGGGTTGGTTATTGTTAGCCCACACAGTTATGGGTCCAAATTTGGGATGCACCGGTTGGCCCAGGTTTATAAATTCAGGTTTTGAGTCGACTCATAACCCGGTTATTTTGATTAATGACCCTCTTATAACCCAAATAAAGACTTACTCTAACAGTAAAATCTCTTTGAGAAAATCGCAAGTTCTTCCATGGCGATTCTCTCTTATAGATCTGCCATCTAAGTCCTGCTACGGATTGCCCAGGTGATATAATCAGTTTCAAAGCTGGTTAGTCTCTGTTTCAGTTTTCTTTTCCTTTTTACAAGATTTCCCCTTTCTTCTCTCTGTTTGTTTTTGGGGGTTTTTTTTTTGGTTTCTGCTGGAATGGGGCTAGATCAACTGGGTTTTATTCCTCTTCATGAATCACTTAGAACACTATCTCTTCAACCAAGGACACAGGGGGGCGAGCTCGCTTGTAACAGAGTCTTGGTAGGGAAGCTACTTTCTACCCGTACCTTTCGCCGGTTTACACTAGGAGAAATTATTTCCAAAACTTGGAATTTAATGGGCAAAGTCAAGATTGAAAAATTGGAAGAAAACATTTTCAAATTCTCCTTTGAGCGGTCAGGGGAAAAGGAAAGGATTTTCAAAAGTCGACCATGGACTTTTAATGGGGCACACATCATTCTCAAGGAATGGCCAGAGACTTTAGTGCTATCTGAGATTTCTTTCAAATTCTCGACTTTTACAGTCCAAATTCACGGTCTTCCACCAATTTATTTACATGCTGAGGCAGCTTTTCAAATTGGAGCACGTTTAGGGAAGGTTGTCAAAGAGTCTATTACAAGAAAATCGGTTGTTTCTCAACGTTTCCTATGTTTTAAAGTGGACATTGACACAGACAACCCTCTCCTGGTTGGTTTTTTTCTAGAGAGAGCAGAAGGAGATGAGTTATGGGTCCAGTTCAAATTTGAAAGATTGAGTGATTTCTGCTACAAATGTGGGCGTTTATCCCATGTGACCGGAAAATGTCTGTTTGAAAAACCGGCAATGATCAGAGTAAGCACAGGAATCGAAACTTGTCTTTATGGGCCATGGATCAGATCGGAGACCTCGGGCAATCTATAGTTTGTCAATCAGCCGATGGCAATTAATGAAGAGATCCATCTAAACAGACAAGCAAGTCAGATAGAATCTAGGGAAATTATCATTCCCAACAATTTTCGGCTGACAGACACCGTTCACAAAAGCCAGGCGGAGCTCGAGGAGAAAGGAAACAGCAGCAGCAGCCTCGTCAGACTTGGAAGAAGAAAGACTTTGAGACTATCAAAGATTTATGCCCAGAGGTCGATGCTCTCAGTCTTACCCTAAAAAGACATGATTTAAATTTTGAAAAGGAGTTGCAGAAGGAGGTTTTGCAGAGATTTAAGAGCCCAAAGTTTAATGTATTGGGCCTAAGTAATTGGGCTGCATCTATTATTAAGTCTATAGCAACTTCTAAAGACACTGAAAGAAAAGAAATAGATTCCCTTGACTCGGGATTCTTAGAAACTATTGGACTGGGCCCACCTGCTTTAGTGAAAGCCTCGGGCAAGCAGATATGCTCAATTGATTTGCACAAGTCAATTTCAACTCAAAAACGCCCAGCCCCAGTTGCTTTGTGTGGCCCCCCTCGTAGCTATTTGCGATTAGAAGAGCCCATTGATGGTATTTTCCAAGAAGGAACTAGTAGTCATGGATTCGTTGGATCTTCTCTCCCAGACTCTCAACAAGTACACCCCCCTGATTTAAACAACGGTACAGGAGACGTGATGACCGAAATCTGTGAGCTATCTCTGGAAAATATTGCTTTTGGTGGTGAATCACCCAGAGAAAGAAGAATTCCCCCTGCTCAAGAATCAAGGAGGACAAGATCTTGGAAAAAAGATGCACGAAGAAGGAATTCATCCCACTTAGAGGAAAGTCGACCACTGGAGAGAGCTGAAGGGTCCTCTTCCAGGCGAAAGTTGGATTTTCAATAGGCCGAGGAGGCGGGCCCTCTCATGCCCCCCCCTCAGCCCTGAAAATTCTTTCATGGAACTGTAGGGGATTATGTAACCCGGCGGTTACAAATGTTTTAAAAAACTTAGTCAAAAACCACAATCCTTCATGCCTTTTTCTATGTGAGACAAATGGGAGTAGGAAACGGTTAGAAAAGGTGAGTCGAAGTCTTGGCTTCTTTAATGTTGAGATTATTGAGGCCAAAGGAAATGCAGGGGGCTTGTGTCTGATGTGGAAGGATGAGTGCAGTTTTAGTATTTCTTGGTCCTCTGAGCGAATCATCTGCGGGATTGCTTCTGATGAGGAAGGATATCCTAGTTGGAGTTTTCTGGCTTGCCATGGCACTCCATATAATTCGGAAAAAAACCAATTCTGGACCCATCTTGCTGAGGTTGTGTCTGTTTGGGAGAGACCCTGGATTTTATTTGGTGACCTTAATGAGGTGATCGATAGCTCAGAAAAATTCGGAGGCCTTCCTATTTGGAGAAAAAGACTCCACTTGAAAAACTTTATGCAGGAAGTTGATGGTAGCGATCTTGGGTTTATCGGAGGACGTTTCACATGGGACAACAGACAATGCGGCCAAGCGCTTTTCAGGGAAATGATTGACAGAGCAGTGGTGAATAAAGAATGGATTGCTAAATTTCCTCTATCTTTAGTGGAGCATCTTATGTTTGAAGAATCAGATCATTGCCCAATTCTTATCAGGCTAGGTGGTCAAGAGAAGAGAGTAAAGAAACCTTTCAGATTTTTGAAGGTCTGGACTACTGACAGATCTAGCAATTATGTTATAGAGAAAGCTTGGAATGCCGACATTTGACCTGGGATGAATTGCCACAAACTAAAAAGAAGCTTTCAGGAAACTACTAAGGCCCTAAGGATATGGAATAAGGAGGTCTTCCGTTTTGCTGATAAAGAAATTCGAAATCTTGAAGCCAATCTCCTTCTTCTTCAGCAACGGGAGGATAGAGACATGGGAAAAGAAGCTGAAGTTTTGGATAAGTTGAGGGTACATAGGTCTAGATGGGAGTCTATCTTACGTCAGAAATCTAGAGAAACTTGGCTCAAGGAAGGGGACAAGAACACTAAATTCTTTCACTCAAGTCTTCTGAACAGAAGAAGGAAGAATAAAATCCAGGCAATTAAGGATGATCAAAGGTGGCTTTCTAATCCGGATCAGATAAGACAGTACTTTCTTAACCATTTTAAAGAACTCTACAAATCTGATTTTCCACAAATTCCGGAGCATTTTAAAGAGCTTGGAGAGAGACTTATTTCGCCTGAAGATAATACAGCCTTATTGAGATTTCCTACGCCAGAGGAAGTTAAGGAGGCAATCTGGAATTTGCACCCGTTGAAAAGTCCAGGTCCAGATGGTTACCCAGGTATATTCTTTCGATCATACTGGAATACTGTTCAAGATAAGGTGGTAAAATTTACGCAGGAATGTTTTCGATTACAAAGGATACCTTCTTCGATGAATGAAACTTTTATTGTTCTAATCCCTAAGATCAATCAACCTCAGAATTTTAATCATTTCAGACCAATTAGTTTATGCAACTTTGTGTATAAAATTTATCCAAGATTTTAGCAGGGAGACTTAGCAATGTTATTGAGAAGATTATTTCTCCTCACCAAGGCGCTTTTGTCAAAGGACGTTGGATAGCGGAGAACACTGTGATTGCCCAAGAACTGGTTCACAAAATTCAAAAACACAAAGGAAAACAAGGCCTTATGATGATGAAAATAGACTTAAAGAAGCCTTACGATCGCCTTGAATGGAGTTTTGTTGATAAAGTTTTGGAATTGTGGGGCTTTTCTAGCGAGTTCCGGTGGATGATTCGGAGCTGCTTAAGCTTGGTGCACTACTCTCTCCTCCTTAATGGCAGCGTGTGTGGCACTTTTCAGCCCGAACGTGGGATTCGTCAAGGTGATCCCCTCTCACCTATACTTTTCATTCTCTGCTCTAAAATTTTGTCCATACTTCTGCTAAAAGAGGA
This sequence comes from Ziziphus jujuba, assembly GCF_031755915.1. Taxonomy (NCBI): domain Eukaryota; kingdom Viridiplantae; phylum Streptophyta; class Magnoliopsida; order Rosales; family Rhamnaceae; genus Ziziphus; species Ziziphus jujuba. Next base: position 14,059,919 of record NC_083384.1, read on the forward strand.
AGATCAAGATAGATTACACGGAATTAAAGTGGACCGTAATGCTCCAGCAATCTCACACCTCATGTATGCGGATGATCTAATCATCTCCTGTCGCGCAAACCACAGAGATGCCACTATTATCAAGGAGTGTTTATCTTATTTCTGCAGTTGGTCGGGGCAAGAGGTAAATGAAGAGAAATCCAACATTTTCTTTTCAAGGTCCACTCCTCGGAAAGCAAAAATGGCCATCAAAGAAATCCTAGGATTCAAGGATTTGGGAACCTCGGCAATCTACTTGGGGAATTCATTAGTTTTTGGAAGAAACAAAACGAAAGAATTCCATATTCTCAAAGAACGGCTCAAAGGAAGACTTGAGGGATGGAATAGACATTTTCTTTCAAAGGTTGGAAAGGCAACATTGATCAAATCCGTGGTTCAAGCAATCCCTAGCTACACAATGTCCACCTTTTTACTTCCTGTAAATGTGTGCGAAGATATGGATGCCATTGTTCGAAAATTTTGGTGGGAGTCCCAGCCGAATGCTACAGGTTTTTTGGCTCTGAAGGCTTGGAAGGACCTGTGTAGGCCTAAGGAAATGGGAGGTTTAGGCTTCAGAAGCTTTAAGGATTTAAATTTGGCCCTTGTTGCTAAGCTCGGTTGGAAATTGGCTTGTGAAGAAGATAGCCTATGGATAAGATTAATGAAGGCGAAATATCTGAGAAATGAAACTTTTTTTGGTTATAAACTTAAAAAAGGGACCTCTTGGGTATGGCAAGGAATCATTAAAACAAGAAATATCATAAGGAAGGGATCATGTTTTCAAGTTGGAGATGGTGTGACAATAGATATTTGGAAGGACCAATGGCTGCCAGGTATAGAGTCAAAAAGTCCTACTGCAAGAGTTGAATCTGATGTTTCACGATGGAGGAGAGTTTTTGAGCTTCGAGATGAGAGAACTAATCAGTGGAAAGAGACTGAGATTCGTCATTTTTTTCATCCGGACTTTGCTGAAGCTATTTTACAGATTGTTTGGCCGCGTGTCAGTTGTAGCGATAAACTTATCTGGAAAGGCAATAAGGAAGGCAAGTTCTCAGTTAAACATTGCTTTGAATTTCTATGTATGTTAGACCAAAGCAGAGAATCAGAGGCTATTTGGAAAAATCTGTGGAACATCAAGATGCATGAACGTCTTAAAATGTTTCTGTGGAGAGTGCTGTCCAATGTGATTCCCACCAGAGACTTGATTTTTACTAGAATTGGGAAAGGGGACCGCAACTGTGTTTGGTGTGAAGACAAAGAGGAAACATTATTGCACATTTTCAAGGACTGTCACTTTATCAGAAGACTAGCTTTTGCCAGTAACTGGGGGTGTAGACTTGAGAACTGGAATGTGTCCAACACAAAGGAGCTGGTGGAGATGTGTATAAATCCTATTACAGCTGGAGGATGTCAAGGCAAAGATAAGAGATCAATATCCATCTTTCTTACCACTTTACTTTATTTACTTGGCTTTGTAGAAATGAAAAGGTTTTTTCGGACTCTTTCCCTACCCAAGATATGTTACAACGGTTCAACACTCTTGTTGAGGAATTTGAAAGTGTGGAAGAGTTAATTCACAATTGCTCCTCAAAGGAACGATGGAGTCCTCCAACTAAAGGGTGGTGGAAAATCAACTCTGATGCAGCCTTTAACAATGATCAAGCTGGGGTTGCTTTTATTGCTAGGGACTGGAAGGGGGAGGTCGTTTACTGCGATTCTAAGCGTATTTTTTGTAGTTCTCCTCTAGAGGCTGAGGTGAAGGCCCTATCTTGGGCAGCTGAGATGGCTGAGAGGAACAACTGGCAAGACCTTTGTTGGTCTTCGGATTGTAGAGAAGCTGTTAACACTATCCTCTCGGTGGACAATCCTTTGGTGTGGGAAACAAGGCATGATATAATTTTCCTTAGATCTTTATTTAAAAAGGAGAATTGGTGCCTATCTTGGAACTCCAGAAATGCTAATAGGGTGGCTGACTTGATGGCCAAGAAAGCTTTTCAGACAGGCTCATCTTTTGTTTGGCTTGCTTGTAATGCTGGTTCATTTCCTAGGGACATATCGGACTTGTTAGCTGTTGATGCCTTGGGAAGTAACCTATCTTTGTAATTTCCTCCTTTTTTTGGGAGGTTCTCTTTTTGGCCTTGTGCAATGAAATGACTTTATTTACCAAAAAAAAAATAAAAAAAAATAAAGACTTACTCTTTCATGCAAAATTTTAGATTTTTGTCCCTCTCAGCTTTTCAGTAAATAGTAATATCCTCGTCTTCGATGCTAGATTTTTTTTTTCTTTTTTTTTTTTTTTAAATTTCTCTCTCCTCTATTAACTAAACCATACCATAAAACATCTTTTATTTCTCTTCCTCTCATCACAGACTACAACTGAAAAAATCATCCTTGATTTCTCTTTCTTTCCTTTACATAACTTTTTTTTAATTAAAAATTATTCAATCACTAATTATTTATTTTTCATAATTTTTTTTTCCTTATGCTGATTTTTTTTTTATTTTTTTTTATTGCAATGTTAGAATAAAATCGCGATTAATATTAATATTAATTTGTACTTCTCATGTATTTGTTATGCTGCTTTATAGATATATACTTTAGGTTTTTTTTTTCTTTTTTCTTTTTTTATTTTATCATTATGTTTCTTCCACTTTTTTTTCTTCTATTTTTTTAATTTAGAAAATTAATCTAATGACTCGTCCCAAATAGAAATGTAAAATTTGAGTTTTTGAAAGCTTAATCAAGTTTGACCGAATGGAAATAGAAATGATAGTTTGTAATGATCTATACCAAGTACAAATCTAAAATTTGAGTTTTTGAATGGTTTTAACCATGTTTGACTGAGTATGACCTATAAGAAGGGATAAACAATTACTTTTTATTAGGTTTAGAATTTTCTTTTGACTTGGATACTATTCCATAAAATTCATCGATAGTTTGGGAACATATGACAAATCGAAAACAGAGCATGGTTGAAAAGTTACGCCAAAACAGGACAGTAACAATTTCTAAAATATAAAACTTGGGACATCTCGAAGATAACTCGGAATATCTCAAAAACAATTTAGAATATATTCTTAAAACTCAACCCAACTCAACATATTATTGATGTTTAAATTTACTGGTGATACATTGTAATTTATATGTGTAAATATATATCATAGGAAACACTAGACCTTTATGAGAAAAAATAAATAGTGGTTTTTAGGAGAGAATCTACCTAAGGCCTTGCGGCCGAGTGCCTCCCATCAATTTAATTATTTTTGAAACACTGTTATTAGCCTTTTTCCCCCCCTTACTACAGGATTATTATTGAAATTTAGGCCCGTGCTGGTCTTAATTAATAATTTCTCATATAGTATTCACACATTTTTTATTTATTTAGTTTTTTTGTCTATTTATTTATTTTTTAAGCTTAATGAACTTGTCAAACACAACACCCAATATTTTATTAAACATTCTAAAAATACTTTTAGAATTTGCTTGTAAGCTTACAAATCTTTTTCTTTGAGAAAAAGAAAATAATAATATCTAAGATTATATTTCATTTTTGAAACAAGATTTTTTTTATGCAAAAAAAATCCATTTTCTATATAGTTTTTGAGTTCTTCAAATGTAAAATCTTTATCTTTTTAATTAAATACTATTTAATATTATTTAATGATTTCATTATTTTTAATATTATTGAATTGTTTCATTATTTTATATTAATAAATCAAAATAGTTAGATAGAAAATATAAATTACTAATGCACTTCATAAATAAGTAATTTTTTATTTTATCATTAATAACTATAACATTTTTCCTTTCTTTTGAAGTTGTTTTCAATTATGCGCCTCTAGTTAACCAATTTTTTTGGATCCGCAACCATTGGCTTTACTTTCAAATAAATAATAGAAAAAAAAAGTGAAATATTGTTTTAGCATCTTAATTTTACAGGATCGAAGTGGCAATTGGTGGCTGATGTCGGAGGGCAACATATACGTGGGATATTGGCCCATGAGTATTAGCAGGGGTGTTTCAGAAATTAGCTTCGGTGGAATAGCAGCATCTTCTCCAGGTGGACACAGTCCTCCAATGGGGAATGGCACTTCGCGTCCCGTAAATTATAAAAAAAACTGATTTTTTTGAGGATATCAAAATTGTGGGTTCTAACCGACAGGTAGATTTAAGCAATTATAAAACGTTTATAGTTGTCAGCGATTACTCTAGCTATAATATTATCGACCTTGGTAACCAACATAAAGATTTTGGAAACATCTTTGTTTATGGGCACCCGGTGGATTTAGATGTAATACTTAAGCATATATTTAATTGCTATATTCGAAGAATGTATTCATATTAATGTTCATATTTAATAATAAATCGAATTAGTTAGACACTTAATATTTATTTTTACATTTTAATTACAATTGCAATGTTCCTAATCAACATTTTTGTTTTACTTTTGCATTTAACGCATTTTTGTAAAAATATAAACAACATTAATTATTTTTTATATTTCCTTTCTTTTTCTTTCCACCCTCCGATCCACGAGAATCCATTATCTTTATCAATTACTCTTATATTTCTCACTTTTATTGCAACTTATTCAGGTTTAAATGGTAAATAAATGCTTTTGAGTAAAAAAAATCATCTTTTAAAGAAAAAATTATTCGTGCATGAGAGTTAGCATTTGTTTGGCAGGTTTTTTTTTAGCTTAAAAGTTTTACTTAAGAACCAAAAGTTTTTTTATAAAAAAATAAAATTGTTTGATAAAAATTAATAAATACTTATTGATTAAAAAATGAACTTTTTAAAACTGTTTTAGAAAAACATTAATTTTGAAATTATCTAAAAGATCTCTTTTTTTTTTTTTTACTTTATATAAAAATTTAATAAGCATTTAATACAACTGAATGAACATTTAATGTTGTTTTTATTTCAACCAAATACTTCTTTGTTTTTTAATAATTTTTTTTTCAAAAAGATTTATTATACAAAACTCTATAGATTAAAGTTCTATTTTCATCAGCTATATCAAACGGATCTTTAGTAATCTTTCTCAGTTGTTCTTATCTTCTCATTTTTTTTTTTAATTTTTTTACAACTTATGTAGATATAGATATATAGTAATCAAGTTATACAAATAAATACAATTAAAACTTCTTTTAGCATAAATACTATTATAAAATCTTCTAAGTAAATAATCCACTTATAACGTAGCTTATTTGTTTATGATAATTTGAGAATAGTAGTCATTCTCAATTGATCTTATATTCTTGCTTTGATTACAACCTTTATACGGGTTTAGATTAGTATATAACTTACATTATAAAATTAAAACTTCTTTTAACATAATTACTAATAGTAACTCTTTCAACCGTTCACAGTAAATGGTGGTAATCAAACTACAATCTATAACGTATTTTATTTATAACAACTTGATAATTCTATCTATATATAACACTTCTATGATACTCTTTTTACATCTCGAAATTAGAGAAATTAGAGACACACTTTAATTTCTATCACTATGACTTTGTATTATTTCTTTGCCCTGGGTATTTGTTTATGCTTATGTGAAGTCCAAGGAATAAGGAATAATATCAAAGAAAGCCACCACGTGATTGACTTAACCAAGTCCGATTTTGCATCATTACTGGTGTGTGTATATATATATATATATGTTTAATTTATATAGTTTTTTTTTAAAATATATATATATATATATATATATATGTTTATATATATATAGCAGCATCTTCTCCAGGTGGACACAGTCCTCCAATGGGGAATGGCACTTCGCGTCCCGTAAATTATAAAAAAAACTGATTTTTTTGAGGATATCAAAATTGTGGGTTCTAACCGACAGGTAGATTTAAGCAATTATAAAACGTTTATAGTTGTCAGCGATTACTCTAGCTATAATATTATCGACCTTGGTAACCAACATAAAGATTTTGGAAACATCTTTGTTTATGGGCACCCGGTGGATTTAGATGTAATACTTAAGCATATATTTAATTGCTATATTCGAAGAATGTATTCATATTAATGTTCATATTTAATAATAAATCGAATTAGTTAGACACTTAATATTTATTTTTACATTTTAATTACAATTGCAATGTTCCTAATCAACATTTTTGTTTTACTTTTGCATTTAACGCATTTTTGTAAAAATATAAACAACATTAATCATTTTTTATATTTCCTTTCTTTTTCATTAATAATAATCTAAACAAACAATTATTATAAATATTTTCTTTTCTTTTTCTTTTCTCATTAAATTTGTCCTTTCTTTTTCTTTCCACCCTCCAATCCAACCATAGTGTTAAGAAAGTATTATCTATCCACTTATCTTTATCAATTACTCTTATCTTTCTCACTTTTATTACAACTTATTCAGGTTTAAATGGTAAATAAATGCTTTTGAGTAAAAAAAAATAATCTTTTAAAGAAAATATTATTTGGCAGGTTTTTTTTTTTTTTTTTAATTTTTTTTAATTTTTTTATTTTTATTTTTGAAGCTCTACTTAAGGACCAAAAGCTTTTTTATTAAAAAATGAAATTGTTTGATAAAAATCAATAAATACTTATTAATAAAAAAATGAACTTTTTAAAACTGTTTTAGAGAAGTATTAATTTTGAAATTATCTAAAAAAACTCTTTTTTTTTTTTACTTTGTATGGAAATTTAATAAGCATTTAATACAATTGAATGAGCATTTAATATGGTTTTTATTTCAACCAAACACTTTTTAGCTTTTTAATAATTTTTTTTTCAAAAAAATCTATTATACAAACCTCTACAAATTAAAGTTCTATTTTCATCAGCTATATCAAATGGACCTTTAGTAATCTTTCTTAATTGCTCTTATCTTCTCATTTTTTGTTTTGTTTTACAACTTATGTAGATATAGATATATAGTAATCAAGTTATACAAATAAATACAATTAAAACTTCTTTTAGCATAAATACTATTATAAAATCTTCTAAGTAAATAATCCACTTATAACGTGGCTTATTTGTTTATGATAATTTGAGAATAGTAGTCATTCTCAATTGATCTTATATTCTTGCTTTGATTACAACCTTTATACAGGTTTAGATTAGTATATAACTTACATTATAAAATTAAAACTTCTTTTAACATAATTACTAATAGTAAGCCTCTTTTAACCGTTCACAGTAAATGGTGGTAATCCAACTGCAATCTATAACGTATTTTATTTATAACAACTTGATAATTCTATCTATATATAACACTTCTAAGATACTCTTTTTACATCTCGAAATTAGAGAAATTAGAGACACACTTTAATTTCTGTCACTATGACTTTGTATTATTTCTTTGCCCTAGGTATTTGTTTATGCTTATGTGAAGTCCAAGGAATAAGGAATAATATCAAAGAAAGCCACCATGTGATTGACTTAACCAAGTCCGATTTTGCATCATTACTGGTGTGTGTGTGTATATATATATATGTTTAATTTATATTGTTTTTTTTTTAATATATATATATATATATATATAAATATGTTTAATTTTTATATATGTATATATATATATATAGATATAAATATTTTGCTGGAAAATTAATATGTTTTATCATGGGTAGGTTAGATTTTCTTTTTATAGAAAATATTGATATTTTCCAGTACATGAGCAAGGCAGATTCTTTCGACAAAGTTCATTGGATAATGGTGAATCCATAAATTAATTTTATTGAGAGGACACATATTAATACAATGCAATTTTCCATAACAATTTTTGAATTATTTTATTTCAACAATTATTGCAAAGTTAACTATTATTTTTATTATAATGAAGTTGTAATAAAAACTTATAAATCATAACAATTTTTTCTTTTTAATTTATGTGTAGTCAGGTGAAGATGATGATTTTGATTGTGTTGACATTTATAAGCAACCAGCGCTTAATCATCCTTTACTCAAGGATCACGAAATTCAGGTACGTAATTAAACAAGACAAAATATAGAAATATTATTCTTTTAAATAAATTTATTGGTTTTACCCATTTTTGTTATCAATTAAACTAATTTTTCATTTAATTTGTCTATAACTTGCATAATATTTTAAAGTGTTTCACATAATTATTGAAAAAAATAAAATAAAGTATTACACATGAAAAAATTAACAATAATAATAAAACGTATGTACATAATAAAGATAATGCTGGTATTGCAGTATTGCACAATACTTACAATTTAATCTTGCAGCTTGTTTAGATTTTACCAGACTCTACACAATAATACAGTCACAATGTTATTTAATATTTTTAAAGTAGACGGTTGTATGATATTAATTGTACTTAATTTCGGAAATATTTATGTTTGTTTATTAAAAAAAAAAAGAGCGAATATTTGTTTTCTCCTCGTTCAATATGAAAAGAAAAAAAAAAAAACTGTAAATTTATATCTTTAAGTTTTGTAGAGTATATGGCTATATGCATCGAGTTTCTGTAATAATAGTAAAGAAACACGTCAGTACTAAAAACGTATGCTAGTTATGTTACATATTTTTGTATAATATAGACCAATATTTTTAGCAATTAATTTTGCAGTTATTTCCAAATTTCTCAAAAAATCCGATCGCAAGTAGTGAATCATATAAGGGTGAATCTACTCATAAAGTTTATATCCATAGTAAAGGTTGTCCATCCGGTATGGTACCTATTGAGAGGACTAAAGCTAAATATGGTCACCAATTTTCACAGCAATCCCCTCGTCTACATGTAAGTTAAATGCTATTTAATTTGTTATTTTAATTTTTTTTAAGCACTAACATGAAAATTAATTGGTTTTTGAATTTTTGTGCATTTTTCATATTTAATTTAATTCCTAATAAGGAAAATTGATATTTTTATATATTTTGTTAATTTCTAGTTTGCAACATTGAATACGATCCCCAATACAGCAGTCCATGGAGCACGAGCAACCATGAACACATGGAATCCTAGTGTAACAAGTGGCCAATTTAGCATGGGTGTAATTAGGATTCAAAGCGGACCCCCTGCTCAACTTAATATCATACAAGCCGGATGGGCAGTAAGTAAATTAAGACTATATATTTATATATCATATAAATACATATACATACATTAATGTTTACATGAAATTAAATTTAATAATACAAAAATTGAAATGTTATGTGTTTGAAATTTTTAGGTACATTCAGATCTGTATGGTGATCATAAGACACATTTCACTATAAGATGGACAGTAAGAACCACATTATACTATTTTTAATTAATTAATTTTTATTTATATAAAAATATATATATAGTTGATGAGATTGCTCCTAATTAGCCGTAATTTTGATTATTTATTTAACAGGTAGATGGATTTAGAAGGACTGGTTGTTACAATGCGCGATGTCCAGGTTTTGTGCAAGTGCATCCTACAGTTAGACCAGGTTTACCTTTTAGAGAAACTTCCGTCTTTGGAGCAGAACAACATATTATTGACGTTCAAATTATACAGGTGATGCATTATGTTTTATGTGTGTACGTGTAAATATATATCATATAGGAAACTCTAGTTAGACCTTCATGAGAGAAAATAAATAATGGTTTTTAGGGAAGTAGCCAGTGCCTCCTGACAATTTATTTATTTTTTAAATACTGTTATTGGATTTTTTTTTTCTTTTGCCTAATTATACGGGGTTATTATTGAAATTTAGGCATGTACATGTCTTAACTTATAATTTCCTTTATAGTATTATCACATTTTTCTCTCTCTTTTTTTTTTTTTTTAAGCTCAATGAACGCAACACTCAATACTCTATTAGACATTGTAAAAACACCTTTAGAATTTACATGTAAGCCTATCAATCTCTTATTTTGAAAAAAAAAAAAATAATAATATTTAAGATTATCTTTCATCGTTGAAACTAGTTTTTTTTTCCTTCTTTTTCTTCTTTTTTTTTTCTAATACAAAAAAATCAATTTTCTATGTTGTTTCGGAGTTCAACAAATGTAAAATCTTTATCATTTTAATTAAATACTATTTAATATTAATAAATTATTTCATTATTTTATATTACTAACATTTTGTTTTTTTTTTTTTTTGAAGTTGTTTTCAATGATGCCCCTCTAACAATTTTTTTTTTTTTTTTTGGGATCCTCGACATTTGGCTTTACTTCCAAATAATAATAATAATAGAAAAAAAGAGTATATATTAAATTATAATATTGTTTTGGCATCTTAATTTTACAGGATCGGAATGGTAATTGGTGGTTGGTATCAGAGGGCAATATATACGTGGGATATTGGCCCAAGAAAATATTCACTCACTTAGCACAGGGTGTTTCAGAAATTAGCTTCGGTGGAATAACAGCATCTTCTCCAGGTGGACAAAGCCCTGCAATGGGGGCTGGCACTTTGCCTTCGGCAAACTACAAAAAAACTGGTTTTTTTGAGGATATCAAAATTGCAGGTCCTAACGGACTAGTCGATTTAAGTAATTATAAAACGTATATATTTGTCAGCGATTACTCTTGCTATAATATTATCGACTTTGGAAATCAACATAGAGATTTAGGAAACACCTTCGCCTATGGGGGGCATGGTGGATTTAGATGTTTATAAGCATATATTTAATTGCTAGATTCGAAGAAGATATCCATGTAAAAGTTCATATTTAATAATAAATCAAATTACTTAGACATTTTAATATACATTTTTATATCTTAATTACAAATGCGATGTTCAGAATTTAGCTTCGGTGGAATAGCAGCATCTTCTCCAGGTGGACAGGGTTCTCCAATGGGGGCCGGCACTTTCCCTTCCGCAAATTACAAAAAAAACTGGTTTTTTTTTTGTTTTTTTTTTTTGTTTTTTTTGTTTTTTTTGTTTTTTTTTTTTTCTTGAGGATATCAAAATTGTGGGTTCTAACGAACTAATCGACTTAAGCAATTATAAAATTTTTATGGTTGTCAGAGATTACTCTTGCTATAATATTATCGACTTTGGAAACCAACATAAAAATTTAGGAAACACCTTTGCTTATGGGGGCCCCGGTGGATTTAGATGTAATATCTAAGCATATATTTAATTGCTATATTCGATGAAGATATTCATGTTAAAGTTCGATTCAATAATAAATAGACGTATAGACGTACTTAGACATTTTAATATTCATTTTTACATTTTAATTACTATTGCAATGTTCCTAATCAACTTTTTTGTTTCATTGAGTTAAATATATATATATATACACACACATAATCAATTTCATATCAGATCAATATGATAAAGACATCCTTTATCAATTATGATACTGTTGGTGACTCTAAATTTGTGGTTTAAAAAGCTTGTATGGATGAAGTGTGCATTGGTGGAGAGATGGTAGAATGAAGGTTGTCAAATGGAAGCATGAGGTGTGTTAGACATTATACATATATACTTTTATCAACTCTTATTTGCTTGTCCATTAATAGTAAAATAATAATGGACTAATTAATGGCTGTTATTATCTAGAATTGAGCACTTGCCACTTGATCAGTATGTCTTAAGGATTTCAAACATCTAGCCTTTATAATTTTGTTTAACAGAAACAATTAAAAAGATAGAAAAAAAAAAAGTTAAGGAACAGCAAACCCTTGTAGTTTTGTTTAACATAAAAAAAATAAAAAAATAAAAAAATAAAAAAATAAAAATTTAAAAAATAAAAAGAAAAAAAAAATTAGGGAGATGCTGTTGGGTAAGATGGTGGATGTCACTTCGAAAATTTCATCGTTTTGAGGTTGCCCCGATTGGAGAAGCAAAGTACAAATACCTTCCTTTAATAAACCTATCCTGGTCCGAGTGCATGGTGAAAAGAAAAGATGCACGGCCCAAAATAGTAAACTAGGCAACATTTTTGTGTGAATAAACTTGGCAACATTTTAACATGCAATTTGTACTCCCCTTTTGATTATGTTATAATGTACTTCCAAGTAATTCAATCATTCAACTACTTTTCCTTCTACAGAATAGTTTTATATTTATTATTCAGCCAAAAAAAAAAAAAAAAAAAGTCGTACTTATTATTTCACTGGGTCTTGGCGGTCTAAATTATATGACTTGGTCCACCATTCATTAGAAAATGTCTTTTTCATTTTTTGTTTTATAATGTCTTTTACATTTGGTGCAATGGATTAAGAAAACCAATAAGTACCAACAACAACAACAACAACAACAATTGCTTCCAATATATAATTTCTTTTGATAAATTCTTCAAATAAATATAATTGTGTATTCTTAGCAGTAGTCTCCAACGAATATCAAACTCCCATCTCTCAGGACCCACTCCAAGAGTATTGAAAGTTCTGTCGTCGAATGTTAATACCTAGCCAGAAATATGGTCACAAATTGATGTTGCATTAGTAAATTAGGTCACTCATAAATATATGTTGCATTAATAAATTAGGTTAGTCTTTTTTCTATGAGACATTGAAAGCAAGTCAAATATGTTATGCAACTATTTCTGTTATCTTTGATCACGCCACTGACTCGCTGCCAGAGGAGGGGGAATAGTGTACGACTCCATATTTATGGGACTTTAATTTTTAACTTTTGAATAGTGATGGGTAATTGGGTATATCTAATAAATTTCTATTTTCTGTCAATGTCACTATTTTGGTCTGCTTTGCAGGTTCTGCTAATGTTAGAATAAATGGCTTTCTCTTTTCTCTGGTTTAAATTTTTTACATCTATGTTATACTTAATAAAGCATGAACTATTGGGAACCAATAATAAAAATAATAAAAAAAATGTATAACTAATTAATGATAAATTGATACATTATGATTAATTCATATAAGCTGAGTTATTTATTATTATTATTATTATTTGCAATAATGTGTGAATTATTATTATTATTTTTTTTTGCAATAGCAATTATAGGTTGAATTACATAGACACCAATTATTGTTCTTTCTAAGTTGTAAAGTAGTCCAAGTAGCTTTTAGAATCAAAATTCATCCACATTAAAGTAGATTTAAGTTGAAAAGTCAAACCTACAAATACCTTATAATTAACATAACTAAATTGGATTACCCATTTGTAATACAAATTAAAAAAAAAAATTCTTATATATATATATATATATAAGTCATAGTCATCAGTTGCTTAATTGTTCTATAATTCGATAAAAATAAAAAAATAAAAAAATATTTCTCAAATGTCAAGCTAATGTGTTCCTTAGGTTGACACGATCTCTACAGGGACAATTCATTCTTTATTGAGAAATCAATTATGGATGTATAGATACAGAAATATTTATGGATGCGTCTTCCTCATCTGTAGCAGCAGCAGCAGCAGCAGCAGCAGCAGAAGTGCTTGTTCCCACGCTTTCTTCCACAGGAGGAGTGGGGATACAGATGGCCAGACGACAGTAGAGGCAAAGAGTTTCCGAATGGTTCAAATATTTGTCCATGCACTCAGCGTGCAAGACATGAGAGCATCTCGGAAATATAGAAATTTGATCCCCATGCTCGAAGTCGTCTTGGCACAAGGCGCAAATTTTCTCGCCGTGCGGTGTTTCGAAATCCTCACTGTATGTAATCCAAGGAATTCCTTTTCGCACTTCTGGTGGCACCCCTACAGGTGCCGCTGCCGCCACCGGTGTCCCAATTCCTTGGAGTTCCAATTCCATATTGGGAGGAGGAGGATTATTGTTGTTATTATGCTTAGACTTGCAATAAAAATAAACTGTTAAAAATAAAAGTACGATGATGACAAATGCAGCAGAAACAAAAATGGGAACCAAAGAATGTTTGACAGTTGGATTTGTAGGATTGAAATCCACTCCATCAGGATATGAAGACATTTTGATGCCCTTAGACTCAAAATGTACAAGAAGCTAAGCTACTAGAAGAGGAAGAAGAAGATGGATCAGGTTTGGAGCTGAATGAAGTGGATTAGATGGAGCAGAATCGATCGCAAATGTGTGTGTGAGAGTTACGGAAGAGGATGTTTCACCTTCCTTTACTTTCCAAGAGTCGAATGTGGTAGCTACGATATCTCAAGCTAAAGGAAAAGGCTCACAGGCTATATATATATATATATATATATATATATAAACTGGTTGGCAACAAAAAATAAATTCTCTATTGAGAATTATATTCAACTTTTCGTATTAGAGAAAGCCATTTGTTCTTATACTAGTGAAGCCTACAAAATACGCCTAAATAGTGGCATTGACTGAAAATAGAAATTTATTAAATGTCCAATTATCCATCATCACTCAAAAGTCAAAAGTTAAAGTCCCATCAAATCTGATGTTGTACACTATTCCTTCTCCCCTGACAGCGATAGGGTTCAAAGATTATTTATGGTTTTCAAAGCAGCTAGAGCTTCACACTCGTTCGTCGGACTCACTTTGAATTCTGCAAGCCATAAACGCTCTCTCTGCTAAGTGATTGAATATGCTCTTGGCCTTGTATTTATATTGCCGTCAAATACGTCTGGGTTGTTAACGGACACACAAATCAAGATGTGGATGTTGGGGAGATATTGAGCCTTTTTTTTTTTTTTTTTTTTTTAATATATTGGGGTTTGGTCTCTGGAACTTAAGACAGTACTTTTGTCTTAATCTTGATACACCGTTAATTAATTACAAACTACTACTATTTTAACATATAATATGAATAGTTGGATAACATATTTGACTTGCTTTCAATGTCTCATAGGAAAAGATTACCTAAGTAATTAATGCAACATGAATTTATGAGTGACCAAACTAATTAATGCAACGTCAATTTGTGATCATGGATTTCTGACTAGGTAATAAAAAATTTGGCGATAGAGGGGAATTTTGTATACGTCGGAGACTATTGCTTAGACTACACAATTATGAAGAATTTATCAAAAGAGATTATATACTGGACGCAATTGTTATTGGTACTTATTGGTTTTCTTAATCCATTGCACCAAATGTAAAAGATGTTATTAAACAAAAAATGAAAAAGGCATTTTTTAATGAATGGAGGACCAAGTCATATAAATTAGACCGTCAAGATCCGAAGAAATAATAATAGGACTTTTTTTTTGGCTGAATAATAAATATAGAACTATTCTGAAGAAGGAAAAAGGGTTGAATGGTTGAACTACTGCCACGTATATTATAACATAATAAAAAAGGGCCGGGGTTACAAATTGCATGTTAAAATGTTGCCTAGTTTACCATTTTGGGCGATGCATCTTTTCTTTTCAACATGCACTCGGACCAGGAAAGGCTTCTCCAATGGGGGCTACTTCAAAACGATGAAATTTTCAAAGGGACCTTCCACCATGTCCCCCAACAGCATCTCCCTAAATTTTTAGTTTTATTATTTTTGTAATTTTTGATTTTTTATGTTAAACAAAATTACAAGGGTTTGCTGATCCCTAATTGTTTTTTTTTTTTCAATTTTTCTAATTTTTAATTTTTTCAGTTAAACCAAATTACAAAGGCTAGAGTTTTCAAATCCTTGAGACAAACTGAGCAAGTGGCAGGTGCTGATCACTTCTAGAGAATAACAACCATAAATTAGTCCATTATTATTTTCCTATTAATGGACAAGCAAATAAGAGTAAATAGAAGTATGTATATTGTCCAACATACCTTATGCTTCCATTTGCCAACCTTCATCCTACCATCTCTCCTCCAATGCACACTCCATTGATACAAGCTTTGTAAACCACAGATTAAAGTCACCAACAACATCAATAATATTGATAAAGAATGTCTTCAGCATATTGATTTGATATGAGATTGACTGTGTGTTCATATGTGTGTATATATATATATTCGTCATTCAATGAAACAAAAAAGTTGATTAGGAACATCACAATTGTATTTAAGATGTAAAAATGAATATTAAAATGTCTACGTAATTTGATTTATTATTAAATATGAACTTTTACATAGATATCTTATTCGAATCTAGCAATTAAATATATGCTTACAAACATTTAAATCCACCATGTCCACCATAGGCAAAGGTGTTTCCTAAATCTTTATGTTGATTTCCAAAGTCGATAATATTATAACAAGAGTTATCGCTGACAAATATATACGTTTTATAATTGCTTAAATCGACTAGTCCGTTAGAACCTGCAATTTTGATATCCTCAAAAAAACCAGTTTTTTTGTAATTTGCTGAAGGCAAAGTGCCAGCCCCCATTGGAGGACTTTGTCCACCTGGAGAAGATGCTGTCATTCCACCGAAGCTAATTTCTGAAACACCCTGTGCTAAGTGAGTGAATATCTTATTGGGCCAATATCCCACGTATATATTGCCCTCTGATATCAACCACCAATTGCCACTCCGATCCTATAAAATTAAGATGCCGAAACAATATTATAATTTAGTATATAGACACTCTTTTCTTTTTTCTATTATTTATTTGGAAGTAAAGCCAAGGGTAGGGGCATCATATATTGAAAACAACTTCAAAAGAAAGAAAAAATGTTAGCAATATAAAATAATGAAATAATTTATTAGTATTAAATAGTATGTAATAAAATGATAAATATTTTACATTTGTTGAACTCCAAATCTATATAGAAAATTGATATTTTTTGCACAAGAAAATATATTCTCAATGATGAAAGATAATCTTAGATATAGGCTTACATCTAAATTCTTACTTTCCTTTTTTCTCAACCGAAGAGTT
Organism: Ziziphus jujuba; assembly: GCF_031755915.1. NCBI lineage: Eukaryota > Viridiplantae > Streptophyta > Magnoliopsida > Rosales > Rhamnaceae > Ziziphus > Ziziphus jujuba. The sequence goes on from NC_083384.1 coordinate 14,076,587, forward strand.
TTATAGGCTTACATCTAAATTCTAAAATTGTTTTTACAATGTTTAATAGAGTATTGGGTATTACGTTAGACAAGTTCATTGAGCTGGAAAAAAAAAAAAAAAGTGCGAATACTATATAGGAAATCATAAATTATGACGTGTAGATGCCTAAATTTCGATAGTAATCCTGTATAACTAAGCAAATAATAATAATAATAATAATAATAATAACAATGTTTGAAAAATAATTAAATTGATGGGAGGCACTAGGCCACAAGGCCCTAGATAGATCCTTCCCCAAAAGTCACTATTTGTTTTCTCTCATAAAGGTCTAAGTCTAACTAGAGTTTGCTATGATATATATTTACATTCACACATAAATTATAATTTATTACCTGTATAATTTGAACGTCAATAATATGCTGTTCTGCTCCAAAGACAGAAGTTCCTGCAAACGGTAGACCTGGTCTAACTGTAGGGTGCACTTGCACAAAACCTGGACATCGCGCATTGTAACAACCGGTCCTTTTAAATCCATCTACCTGTTAAATAAATAATCAAAATTATGGCTAATTAGAAGCAATCTCATCAATTATATATATATATTTTAATGTAAATAAAAAGTAATTAATTAAAAGTAGTATGATGTGGTTCTTACTGTCCATCGTATAGTGAAATGTGTCTTATGATCACCATACAGATCTGAATGTACCTAAAAATTTCAAACATAACATTTCAATTTTGTGTATCACTAAATTTAATTTAATGTCAACATTAATGCATGTATATAGTTTTAATTTACTTACTGCCCATCCAGCTTGTATAATATTAAGTTGAGCAGGGGGTCCACTTTGAATCCTAATTACACCCATGCTAAATTGGCCACTTGTTACACTAGGATTCCATGTGTTCATGGTTGCTCGTGCTCCATGGACTGCTGTATTGGGTTTCGTATTCAATGTTGCAAACTAGAAACAAAACATATAAAAATATCAATTTTCCTTATTAGGAATTAAATTAAATATGAAAAATGCACAAAAATTCAAAAACCAATTAATGTTCATGTTAGTGCTCAAAAACAAGTTAAAATAACAAATTAAATAGCATTTAACTTACATGTAGACGAGGGAATTGCTGTGAAATTTGGTGACCGTATTTTGCTTTAGTCCTCTCAATAGGTACCATACCGGATGGACAACCTTTACTATGGATATAAACTTTATGAGTAGATTCACCCTTAGATGATTCACTACTTGCTATCGGATTTTTTGAGAAATTTGGAAATAACTGCAAAAAATATTGGTCTATATTATACAAAAATATGTAACATAATTAGCATACGTATTTAGTACCTACGTGTTTCTTTACTATTATTACAGAAACTCGATGCATATAGCCATATACTCTTGTATAAACTTAAACATATAAATTTACAGTTTTTTTTTTTTTTCTCCTTTTCATATTGAACGAGGAGAAAGCAAATATTCACTTTTTTTTTTTAATAAAAAAACACAAATATTTCCGAAATTAAGTACAATTAATATCATACAACCGTCTACCGTCTACTTCAAAAATATTAAATAACATTGTGACTGCATTATCGTGTAGAGTCTGGTAAAATCTAAACAAGCTGCAAGATTAAATAATAAGTATTGTGCAATACTGCAATACCAGCATTATCTTTATTATGTACATACGTTTTATTATTATTATTATTATTTTTATATAATAATAATATTATTATTAATTTTTATCATCTGTAATACTTTATTTATTTATTTTTTCAATAATTATTGAAACACTTTAAAATATGCAAGTTATAGAGAAATTAACTGAAAAATTAGTTTAATTGAAAACAAAAACTGGTAAACCAATATATTTATTTAAAAGAATAATATTTCTATATTTTGTCTTGTTCAATTACGTACCTGAATTTCGTGATCCTTGAGTAAAGGATGATTAAGGGCTGGTTGCTTATAAATGTCAACACAATCAAAGTCATCATCTTCACCTGACTACAAATAAATTAGAAAGAAAAAATCGTTATGATTAAAAACTTTTATTAAAACTTCATTATAATAAAAATAATAGTTAACTTTACCATAATTGTTGAAATAAAATAATTCAAAAAAGTTATTATGGAAAATTACATTGTATTATTATATGTGTCTCAATAAAATTAATTTATAGATTCACCCATTATCCAATGAACTATGTTGAAAGGCTCTACCTTGCTTATGTACTGGAAAATATCAATATTTTCTATAAAATTAAAATTTGACCTACCCATGATAAAACTATATAAATTTTCCAGCAAAAAAACACAAAAGAAAAATACAAATTAAACATATATATATATATATATATATATATAAATACATACCAGCAATGATACGAAATCAGACTTGGTTAAGTCAATCACGTCATGGCTTTCTTTGATATTATTCCTTATTCCTCGGACTTCACATAAGCATAAACAAATACTCAGGGCAAAGAAATAATACAAAGTCATAGTGATAGATATTAAAGTGTGTGGCTAATTTCTCTGATTTCGAGATGTAAAGAAAGTATCTTAGAAGTGCATATATAGATAGAATTATCAAGTTGTTATAAATAAAACACGTTATAGATTATGGTTGGATTACCGCCATTTACTGTAAACGGTTAAAAGAGTTTATTAATAGTATTTATGTTAAAAGAAGTTTCGATTGTATAGTGTAAGTCATATACTAATCTAAACCCATACAAAGCAAGAAGATAAGATCGATTGAGAATGACTATTATTCTCAAGTTGTTATAAATAAATAAGCTGTGTTATGAGTAGATTATTTACTTTGAGAGGTTAGAAGATTTTAGAATAGTATTTTTGTTAAAAGAAGTTTTAATTGTATTTGTTTGTGTAACTTATTTATTATCTTTGTGAGAAGATAAGAGTAACTGAGAAAGATTACTTACTTTCATGGATGGATAATATTTTTCTTAAAAATAGGATTACTTCTAAACTTACTATAAAGATAAGAACAACTGAGAAAGATTACTTAGTTTTAAATACAAGGTTTATTTTCTTAACACTATATTTGAATTGGAAGGTGGAAATGATAAGAAAGGACAAATTTAATGAGGAAAGGAAAGGAAAAGAAGATATTTATACTAATAGTTTGCTTGGTTTAATATTATTAATGGAAAGGAAAGGATATGTGAAAAATAATAGATGTAATTTATTTTTTTTAAAAAAAATATAGTAATATAAAATATCTCCATCTTCAAGACCCGTTTAAAATCTCTTTCTGGAAACCTAGATAAATTCTGTTCCCAGGAAGATCCTACCGAACCGTCCCATGAAAAATCTGGCAGCATCTCCCTTAAGGGTAAAACATGTCCAAAATTTACCTGCACAAAAATGCATTCCTATATACTACCACTTTATCCTTTTTACCTTACTACAAATAAATTCCACAAATGACAGCACTTCGATAACAAATTAGATATAAAAAATATATATACAACGGAAATAATTTACTAAATAAGTAACCAAAATATACCATCATAGGTTCATGACTGCTTACACCACCCACTTAGTACTGCCAATCTCAAATACATTTCACATCGTTTTAAAAATATACCAATGTATAATATAGAAAGAAAGATAAATTAACCGCTATATCAACAATAATAATAATACCAACCATTTAATGCTAATAATGATATTAATATAACTCGTCCGAGGCTATCAACAGTCATCTCACATCGCCAAAGGCTATCATGTAACCACACTTGTCCAAGGGATGTCATACTCGCCCGATGGCTATCACTTACCCAAGGACTATCATACTTGCCCGATGACCATATTTCTTACTCGTTGGTTGTGATACTTGTTCAACGCTACAGTATGAAAATCATGATACTAATAATAAAATAAAAATAAATAATGACCATAATAAAAATAATTATAATAATAATAATAATAATAATCATGATGATGATGATGATGATAATATTAGTAATAATGAAAATAATTGTAAACATATTTATGATAAATAATAATTATACTATTAATAACGAGAATAACATTAATAATAGTAATGACAATAAAAGCAATTAAGTATAATGTTAGAAAATTAGGTTATGAATAGATAGAATAGTACGAGGTCAAATAATATTTTAAATTCAAAATATATTATGAAATATGTACTCGTATCAGGGGTACAAAAGATACCCTCCAATATGCTGTGCAATCCATGCTTCCACCTATCGCCGGCACCCTACTACCAATACAGTCCGGGATGGTTGCCTAGATTGACCATCCAATCCCATGAACTCGTAGGTAAGATAGTTACGAGGCTAGCTCTTCATGGACCACATCGAATCGCTGTCCCCGTACGATGTGATCCATACAAATATAAAATATATATATATATATATATATGTCAGGACCCGTCCAAAATTTTTCACCGGAACCCTAGACAAGCCCTGATCCCAGGGAAACCCTACCGGACCCTCCTATGGAAAATCCGGCAGAACCTCCCCTAAGGGATGGACTTACCACAAATTCCTGCATTGAAAACACACTTCTATAAACATCCTCTTATTCCTCCCACGATACTACAAGTTGATTCCACAAATTTCAGCACTTCAAAAAAAAAAATAAATACAGTAATCCAGTGCATAATAAATACATAAGTGTCCCATACAGTATACAGAGCTTCAAGAAGTACTGCTAAGTATAGAATACAACGAGAGTGAAAGAAGTATTACAACTGCAATAAAAGAAGAACAGGGTACTTCACGAACTAAGACAGCGATGAAGATCAAGTCCGCTCCGGATGAACACCGACAACCTGGTACCTAGAGGAACGGAATTTAAAAATATGAGATGCTACTCATCTCAGTGAGTGACCCTATCTACTATACAATATAATATCACGGTAATAACGTAGATAAATAATAATTAATTGGGAATAATAATTTCTCTCAAAACCCTTACAATTCTCTCGGTTGGAAAAGTTCCCATTTTAAAACCTTTTCACAAAACCCTTTGTTTGTATTTTCCGAAAACCGAGACATCAAATAAATACCAGAAACGGTAATAATTATATTTTTAATTCCAATACAGTTTCAAAATATTTATTTTAAAATCCCAATTCTGAAATCACTCGATGCACCTACTATATACCAGTGGCGCCAACAGTACCCAGCGTCCCAAGGTACCGCCAGACAGGAGGTTATAGAAAGAAACCGGCATACGGTCGCGTGGCGTCCCACCGCGCCACTGCTAACTGGTGTCCCGGCCATGGAGGGGCGGCCCACCCTCATCCGATGGCAACCACAGGACAACCTCATAAAATCACCTGCGCGCTACTCACACCCACCTGCGCGCTAATTACATCCGTGTGCACACTAACCATATCACATATAAACAGAACACCAGTACGTGCACGGTGCATCTACAAATCATAAAATCCACATATTTAATTTATATATCAAAATCTCAAATTTTCCATAAACATAACGGGTTTATTCCATCCAATTGAACCCGGAAATTCTCCACAATTTCTTTATAATCAACATCATAAATTCCATGATTTTCAAATCCACCAACTCCCAAATCCACCACTTTAAATATTCACATTTTCCCCAATAGCATAAATAATTCTTGAAGTATAATAATTAAATCACATAATATTCCATGGGCATGCTTACAAAAATTGAAGTCACCAACATACACAAATATTTTCCTTGAAATATTTGAAATTTAAATCATGCCCGATTTAATGTTAAAACCACAAGAATTTCAAAATTCTCAAGACCATAAAATAATTTTCACATGGCATAAATTTCTATAATGCATATTTCCTTTAATCAAAATAAATTCACCAATAATTCCACAATAAATCAATTAAATATTTGGCACATAGAATTTAAATTCCAAATATTCAAATCACGCATAATATTCACCAATTTAATTCCCAAAATTAATTTGAAGGTGGGTCACTCACCTTAAGCACGTATCTCAATCAAGATCCTCCGTAGGATCGACTCCGCTACTCGCACGTGCACCTAAAACATCCACAATACACCAAACCACAAATATTAATATTTTAATCGGGTAACTCCCAAATGGGTACCCGGGGAGCGAACACCAAACGATATCTAAAATTTACGAGTTATATACCGAATCGAAGCTCGAGTGATGAGGATCATGGATTTGGTCTTAATTTCCGGTGATCGGACTCGAGGTGGTCGGAATCGGGCGTACCGCTAGTTTACAAACTCGTATCGACGAGTACTTCACAACCATGTATGAGTCAAAACTCAATTTCACAAAAATAAAAAGTCAACTCTGGCATCCTCGGACAGTTTGGACATCAACTTGTTTTGCTCATAACTTTCAAACCGTAACTCTGTTTTCGACGTGCTACTAGTCTATGGACTCGTGTCAATGCGTACTTCATAATGGTGCCTCAATCAACCTAGAATTCTTGCCGAGTCAAAAAGTCAAAGTTTGATCCTTCTCGATCAATGACGGTCAAATCCAATCAACCTTGGTCAACTTACGAAAATTCCAGCATACTTGGGGACGGGGTGTTACATCCATCAATTAGATTTTAATTAATAGTGATAGTATTGAATATTCAAAAGTTTCATTAAACTTTTTTGATTCCATTCTTTCTTATCAAATTTGAGTGGAAAATTAGATGGTTAAAACAAGCATAATCTATTCCTTTCTTGTCATTTTCTTTCCTCTCATTTTAACAATCCAAACAAAGAAATATTTAAGTGTTTTCTTTTCTATTCCTTTATATACTCTCAATCCAAACATAGTATAAAAATATGATTCATTACTTGTAAAGTTTTATATTTTTACTATGTCCCTTTTACAAAAAAAAAAAAAAATGACATTTGTCATCATTGGTAATCCATTATTAGTGGGATCTGTATATTAATTGGTAGTTTGAGTAGTTCCCATTAAATAATTAACTTTCTCATAAATGCCCATATTAAAATTTACCACATAAATTATGGTTCCATTGTTATCATAAGCAATGACGACAAATTGTAAAATTTCATTTAGAAAGCTTTTGTTAGCTTTAGTGAAGGTAAAAAATATTGTTGAGGTTTGTGTCTCCAAATCTTGTTAATAAGGTCAAAAATATTGTTGAGGTTTGTGTCTCCAAATCTTATTAACATATTAAAGTAGGATAGTCTGCCCAAATGTGTAGCCAAGTGGCAAATAATGATAAATTGTTTTCCCTCCAAAACTTTATTAATATATAAAAGTTGCATAATTTTGCCAAATGACAATCAATGGTCAACTGTTCCAATATAATATAATCTATAATTTTTTTTAAAAAAAATATGTTAAGTTCCAATACATATAATTAATAGTCATAACAATATTGAAAATTGAACAAAAAATTTAAATTGAAAAATTAACAACTATCTATAATATTAACATTACAAAATAAATATGATCTAATATTTAATATAAAAAAGAGTTGAAGATTTTTAAGAAACATATATCAAGGAATGATTTTTATTAATCTTAAATAGACATATTAATACACAAGTTTGAGTAATGTCTAAAATATAAGATATTTTACCCATGGTACAAATAATTGTAAATTAAAATAATAAGTTGTATAGTGTAATGAAAATTATATAAGATTAATAACCATAAATTTAATTTGTAATTATAACTGAGTTGATTTTTGTGATATTGATTCAACCTCAAATCTTGATTGCTAGATTTTATTTCCTTAACAAGGAATGATAATATTATCAAATAATTATTCTATTAATTGTTTTTTTAATTATATTATTATATTATTATATTCTTAAATATAGAAAACGGATAAACTCGATTTAAAATGATAATTATTAAATTAAATATATTAAATTAAAATTAAAATTAAAAAATGATAATTATGTATAATTTTAATGTTTAATAATTAATATTAAATTATCTAAAATCTAATATAAGAGAAAATTAAAGGTTTTAAAGAAAATATGTCAAGCATGAGTTATTTTTATAATTATAGATATACATATTTATTAAAAATGCAAAATATATACCATAGCTTTGTTGCAAAATTACTTCTTTTCTTATTTAAATAATTTTCTCAAAAATTTAAAATTTTCTACATATTTTTTATAATAATTTTATATCGAACATGGTTACGTGGGCATATTAAAATTTTAAGAATTTAAAAATTATATTTTAAGGGAAAAAAAAAAAACAAAAAATCCAGTGTAGAGAAGGTGGCATGCAGAAAATTAAAAAAATAAATAAATGAATAACACGTGGCAGAAAGGAAAGTAAAATAACGTTGCCTACTGACTTTTTATTTTACTCGTTACGAACCCCTTATCTAAAACTAACTGCTATTGTCACAGCCTTTTAAAAAACAAAAGAAAAAAAGAAAAAGAAAAAAAAGAACAAATAGTTATTAAATGATTTGGTAAAGGTATTGTTATTATTTTATTGGCTAATAAATGTATATAACTTTTTTTTTTTGAAAGTATAAATATATATAACTTAGATATAGATAAATGAACTTCACAAAAATAAATATAATTAAACATTTAAATTAATAAAATAACACTATATCATTTTGTCATATAATTAATTTAATAAATTATCCGATGAATTTTTGTTATCTATATCTTAAAAACAAAAAAATGAGAATAATAATAATAAGGACATATAGTGGAAAGGAAAGGAAAATAACAAGGAGGTTTCCTGGTCTTTTCCAAAACTCCTGTCGTTCTGACTATAAAAAAGAAGACAAAAAATCAAAAGGAAAAATTTTCATTTCCAATTTTTTAACACAATTTTTTTCTTTTCAAAAAAAATAAAAAATAAAAAAATAGAAAAGAAGGGCGTTATTTATTAATATGTTTTTTTTTTCATTTTGTATATAGTTTGCTTAAATTAATTATTTGTTAGTGGTAATTTATTTATCTTAATTATTTTTATGTTTTCAATTATACAAGCCAAAAAAAAAAAAAAAAAAAACCGACCTTATCAGTAAACGGGCTCTTGTTATTTGATTTCTATATTAACTAAACGGACCCTGTTTTAGTGGATTTTCTTTTTAAGAAAGTTTTAATTAACGGAGTTGTTTGCCATTTTATTTCTGTCTTTTGTTTTCTTTTTGTTTGTTTTCTTTTTGGAAAACAAAAAGAAAACAAATATGTGCTCTCCTCGCTGAAATTACATATGGGCTTTTGGTTTTTTTGTTTTTTTGGGTAAATGTATGGGCCTTTTGGGTTGTGTCCAGGTCTTTTATTATGACCGGAAATAAATTCCTGAAAAGCATCTCTGTTAGACTTCAATAAATCAGCTATTATAGATTTTTTCTTTCAAAGTCTGATTGCTTAAAAATAAAAATCAATAAAAAAATATATCTTTGTATATTTTTTTATTTAAACACTATAGAAGTTGATTTTTTTATCTTTTTATTTTTTGACATTTTAAAGCCACTTTCAAATCTATGCTAACTTTTTCAGTTCGAAAAAATATTTCAAGATTCTATATGCAAATCTTGTATCATGCATTCTTTTCTTATGTTAAACTAACAAAGTTTAAAGTTGATTTTTCTGTTAAACTATCAAATAAACTTCAAATCTTCTTTCGAATATCAAATTTGTCCTCTTTTCAAATTAATCAAATCCACCAAAAATAGCTTTTATATTGTTTTTATTGTTCCATTATTATTGTTTTGTCACTACAATTATTTATTTATTTATTTTTTTGAGAGAGTCACCATTTCCGAAGGGACTCTATGCATAATTAAAGTTGAATGTATTCTTGTTCCACCTTAGCCTAAGAAGAAGCTTAGTGAAGCTCATGTTTCATGTAAAATCTCAAGCTTGGTTGACCTACCTCCCTGCAGGTTGGTCTCCACCAAATATAAATGTACTCAAGCAGCTCTCTAGCTAAGTCTCAGACAAAGAAAGCGTGGCTTGAAGAGTTTGAAACATTGATCTGAATACCTCAAAAAATTATTAGGCAAACTCTGGATTATTCTCTCTCTCAGATTTCAGATTTTTCTTTGCAATCCAACCTAACATAAAGGAGGTAGTTTTGACGATAAGATGTACTAAAATAAAATTCATTCAAAATTCATCTAAGCTGCTGAACGCTAATACTAAGATTACCAAAGAGGTACGACAAGTCAAAACTTGAAAATGAAGTGACGATCTTAGAATCTGAGTTATAATGAACAGACCTCTAATCTAGAATGTTAAGAACAAAAGTAAAAACATTAGAACCAAAACAAAAGATGACATAAAAAGAATAAGGGGGAAAAAAAAGTTCTCAACAGTAACATTGTTCTTCTCTTTTCCTTTTATGATGCAGCGAAAATTGCAGTTAGAGTCAACAAAGAAAGGCTCTCTTTCCGTGAGTGCTTATTTTTCGAAAATCAAGGAGTTAACTGATAATTTAATCATGGCTGGATATCTCATATCCAAGGATGATTTCATCATGCATCTTTTGCAAGGATTGCCAATAGAATATGATCCTATAGTGGCAAACATAAACTCATCTCGATATTCCTTGGACATAGAAGATGTTAAGCACTTTCGTGAAGTCAGGAAATTCGACTTTAACAAGCAAGAGTAGAAATACCACATGCAGCCTATGTTGCTGCCACATCAAAGAGTAAGGAGAATCACACCAACAAGGTTGGATGGATAGAAAACAAGAACCAAGGTCGTGGTCGTGGAGGTATAAAAGACCAAAGTGATCGAGGCAGAGGTGTTGGAGTTGTGGTACACGACTCTTTTGGCAATTGTGTGAAACACTTGGACATCCAGTGCATAATTATTGAGGTTTGAAAGAAATTTACATAATAATAATAAAATCAGAATAGTTCTACTTATTATTCTTCTCCAAATATTGTTGCTAACCTTGAGTGGCTACTTAGATAGTGGTGCTACTAACTATGTCATTGCAGACTAATCAAATATTCAATAAAAGTCAGAGAACAAAGGCACACACAGACTTATGGTTGGAAATGGTCAAGATTTGCCCATTGTTCATACTAATTCTTATTATATTTAATCTTCTCCAAAAAATATTATTCTTAAAGATATTTTGCATGTGCCAAAAATTATAAAAAAAAAATCTCTTGAGAATTTCTAAATTGATTTCTAACAATAATATTGCTATTGATTTTAATTCTCAGGTTATAAAGAAAGTAATTTTGCAAGGCATCCTTAACTTTGGTTATACCATGTCAAACTCCTAGTTCCAATGGCTACAATTCTAAGTTCTTTTAGTTGTTTCACATCGTTTGTATCCAAAAATAATATCTCACATTGTCACCTAGGTCACCTGTCAGTTGATGTATATACGACTTTAATTTCCAAATATAATAAAATCCTTATGGATTCATTTCATATTAATGAAAAAGTGTTTTATTCTCCCTTTCACTTTGGTAAGTTTCATAGATTATATGCACCTGAGTCAGCTACAAAATGTCAAGCTCCTTTGGACCTTTTCTTTTTAGATGTTTGGGGTCCAACACCAGTCCCATCTGCTGAGGGTTATTGTTATTATATTTTATTTGTTGATGAATATTCTAGGTTCTTTTGGGCTTCTCCAATGAAACTCAAGTGTGACGATCAGTATAAGTGGGTGCGGAGAACTGGCAGGTTATCTGATGTCCAATTTTACATCATGCGATATAGATCAAGGGATATTCAAATGTAATAATAGTAACTCTCATAACACCGAAGCTTTTTTAGAGCGGTTAGTTTTAGGGTTTGAAAGAACACTGACATTAAGCGTACTTAAATAAAAGCAATCCTAGGATGGGTGACCTCCCAGAAAGCTATGAACAAAAAATCTCATATTGAATGTGGTGGTTAAATTGGAGAAAATATCTGCAAAGAGTGATAGGTTCGCCAGCAGAGACAAAGTGTTACAAATGATATGAGTGTATATAACTAGTCGAAAGTGTGCCAGCAAGGATATTGGACCCCCAAAGGGGTGAATTGTGATGACTAGTGTGGGCCAGTGTGGGTGTGACAATCAGTGTGGGTGAGTGCGGGGCATGAAGATGTTGTAAATATATTAACAGTCACTTTCATAACGCCGAGGCTTTTTTAGAGCAATTGGCTTCAGAATTTGAAAAAACTCCAAAGTTAAGTATGCTCAGGCAAGAGTAGTCCAAAGATAAATGACTTCTTGGAAAGCTTTGAACAAAAGATCGCATATCTAGTGCAGTGGCTAAATTGACAGCAATATCGATAGAGAGTGACAGGTTTGCTAGTGGAGGTGGAGTGTTATAAATGATATCAAAACCTATACCCAGTTTGAGGTATATTAGCGAGGATGCTAGGTCTTAGGGGGGTGAATTGTGACAATCAATATGGGTGTGTGCAGGGCAGTAAAGGGCTATTTGGTGTCCAATCCCACATCACCAGTGTATAGATCGGATGATAATTCAAATATAATAATGGTCACTTTCATAATATAATAATAATTACTCTCATAACATCATGGGCATATGCAGGATACTATCGGGCTACTTGGTGTTCAATCACACATCATTAGGGTGTAGATTAGGGGATGATTCAGATATAATAATAGTCACTTTTATAATGTAATAATAATTATTCTCATAACATCGTGATATTTTCCAAAGTTAAGTGTGCTCCAGCGAGAGCAATTTTAGGATGGGTAACTTTTTAGAAAACTCTGAACAAAAAATCTCATACTGAGTATGGTGGCTAATTTAGGGATAATATATTAAGTATGGTGACTAAATTGAGGGCAATATTCGCAAAAAGATAAGTTTCAAAAGCTCTTTCCTTCAACTGGTGCAACGGGGCGCACTTCCCATACAAAAGGGGTGTAATGAATAGAGTTCTTCCGCCAACAGTCTTCTCTTCCTATCACTTCACTTTGTTTGAAAGATTCGATCTTATCGGACCACACTAGTTTGGGGTCGAAGGGGATGGATAGTCTAAACTATGGACAATATACAGTGTGCGGTGGCTAAATTAAAGATAAAAGTAACAGAGAGTGATAGGTTCATTAGTGAAGGCAAGATGTTACACAAATCTGATATATCTAAATTATTTTTATGCTTATAAAGCTATGGTGGGAAACTTTTTTAACACAAAGATTAAAATTTTTCAATCAGATTGAAGGGGTGAACACAGGCCTTTAAAAACACTTTTTTTGAAATAATTTTTCAACATCCCTGTGCACATACTTATAGTCAAAATGGAAGATTTAAAAGAAAATATTGCCATATAATTGAGAAAACATTAACTCCTTTAGCATAAAGCAATTTACCTTAATCATATTGGTGACATGATTGTTCAACTATGATTTTTTAGTTGATTTTCAATTTCCTTTCCAAATTTTATTTAAAAAAATCTTTTGATTAATTTTTTTTAAAATTTTTTGTTGTGAGTGTTTCCCTTTTTTAGACGAATAGAACAAATAAATCTCTTTTTATACTAAGACTTGTGTTTTCATTGGCAATTGTTCCAACCATAAAGAGTATAAATGTCAAAGTCTTTCAATAGGTAGAATATATATCACTCTTAATGTAACTTTTCATAGAAACAAATTTCTGTTTGTTCCTCAAAGTGTTACCCCACACGTCAAACCCAGTTCTTCTAGCAATTCTTTTATTCACATCAATTTTTTTTTTTAGAATTAGCAACCTTTATCATCATGGGATATGCCTCCTTCAAGTGTGCAGCAGCAATTATCTTCTTCAACTTTTGACTTAACATCCACGATGCTTGTAGCATCTCGCCTTCATTGGTGGTACTCATCCATCTTGGAATTACTCTCGCCTAAGCATGCTTAACTTCAGGGTTCTTTTTTTGAACCCTGAAGCCAACCTATTTCTACTAGCAATTCTTTTATTCCCATCAATTTTTCTTTTTTTTTTAGGATCAACAACCTTTATCATAATGGAATAAGCCTCCTTCAAGTATGCAGCAATAATTATCTTCTTCAACTTCTGACTTAACATCCATGACACATGTAGCACCTCGCCTTCATTGGCAGACTTGTCACTCTCTACCAATATTATTTCCAATTTAGTTACTACACTCAGTATGGAGTTGTGTTATTCAGAGTTTCCTAGGAAGTCACCCACTTAGGATTTCTCTCACCTGACCACGCTTAAATTTAAAATTCTGTTGAACCCTGAAGCCAACTATTTTAAAAATACCTCGGTGTTATGTGGGTGACTATTATTACATTTGAATCATCCCTTAATCTACACTTTGGGCAATATGGGATTGGACAACAGATAGCCTGCTAGTGCCCCACATCGACCCACATTGATCATCACAATCCATCCCCTTTAAGGTCTAGGGTCCTTGCTGGCACATTTTCGGTCGAGTACAAGTTTTTAAATTATGTAACATCCTATCTCTATTGACGGACCTGTCATTTGGTATGAGGATTTCTTATTTAGAGCTTCCCAATAGGTCACCTATCATAGGATTGCTCTCACCTAAATACGTTTAACTTCAAAGTTCTTTCAAATCTTGAATCCAACTGCTTTAAAAAGGCTTCAGCATTATATTTGAATTATCCCTTAATCTATATTCAGGTTATGTAGGATTAGACACCAAGTAGCCTACCAATTCCCGCTTACACCAATAAAATTTGACTCAATAACAACCTCATTTCCAAATAAAAGCATTTCTACACAACCCGATGCTTCCTATCCCCACAATACCATGCCGAAACCTACTTTGTTTTCACATCCCAACAATTCTATGTCCACATCCGTCGCCAATGACTCCCATCCCAAATACCATCCCCTTCTCCATCTCAAATGCCCATCTTTTCTAAGTCGACTTTGTGTTGTCATCTTACCACATCACCAATTGTTCAAAGCAACCTACTTGCTATTCAACTCATGATCAAACTACTACCTCGAAGCCATCCATCCATGCATTCGATGCAGACTCGATTAAATCTGGTATAGTCAAGAAGAAAGCTTTTCAATGCTATGTGGATCTACAACAATATGAACCATGATCAATTTAACAAGCTCTTTCTACCCTCACTGGTACAAGGCAATGACCAAAGAACATGAGGCTTTAGTTTCAAACAAGATTTAGACACTTGTTCCACCTACTTCATGTATGAATAACATTGGAAACAAATGGGTCTTTACAGTGAAAAGAAATTTTGAAGGTTCAATTCAAAGCTATAAAGCACATACTTTGGCCAAAAGTTTCCATCAGACTCCAGTTATCAATTTCTTTGAAACTTTTGGTCTCGTAGTTAAACCATCAGCCATTCGTATGGTCTTGACATTGGCAAGTCTCATAGTAGTGATTTGTGGGACAAATTGTGCATTTTTGAATGGCCATCTTCAAGAACATGCTTATATGATTCAACCTGAAGGCCTTTTTGATTCTCAACACTCGGATTGTGAGTAATAAAATAAATCATTATACGGTCTGAAGGAAGCCCCACATGAATGGTTTAAAATATTGAAGGCTACTCTTTTCTCATGGGGCTTTCGAAATTCCCAAATTGATAATTCTTTATTTATGCTTCATACTGCAAATAGTTCTATTTGGGTTCTTGTATACATTGATGATATGATAATCACCTATCCCAATAAACAGCTTATTGAAAAATTCATCTACATACCACTTTCTCATTTTAAGACCTTGGGGAACTTTCCTTTTTTTTGGGCATTAAAGTGTTTCATGATATGCGCTTATCACCATCTATGCATATTTTTGAAACATTACAACTTGCTACCATGGAGGAGTGTAAGGCTAGGCTAACACCAATAAGTACCTTTATTCAATTGAGTAGAGGTTGGTACTTGTGAGATTCCACATCGGTTGGAAAGGGGAACGAAGCATGACTTATAAGCGTATGGATACCTTTCCCTTCAAGAGGCCTTTTGCCAGTGGGACTGGCAGAAACAAAACCGTGAGGGGCTAGGTAGCTGGGGCTAGGAGGGCCTTGGGCCTGAACTCGGTGAACCCAAAGCGGACAATATCTTGATGCGGGTGGTCTGGACTGTCACAGATGGTATCAGAGCCGGACCCGGATCGGTGTGCTAGCGAGGACGCTGGGCCCCAAGGGGGAGGATTGTGAGATCCCACATCGCTTGGAAAGGGGAATGAAGCATGGCTTATAAGCGTGTGGATACCTTTCCCTTCAAAAGGCCTTTTGCCAGTGGGACTGGCTGAAACAAAACCGTGAGGGTCTAGGAGGGCATTGGGCTTGAACCCGGTGAACTCAAAGCGGACAATATCTTGATGCGGGTGGTCTGGACTGTCACAGTACTCCTTTCTCATATATTAAACTTTATCGTAGTATTATTGGTTCCTTCCAATATCTCACTACCACAAGGCCTAAGCTTGCCTTCATTGTTAATAAGTTAAGTCAATATCTTCATCCAACTATTGCTTATTGGTCTACTGCTTCCCAAACTGGTTACTCATCTTGATCTCTATGACTTTACTAATGCTGATTTGGCATCAAATATTGATGATTGGAGGTCTACAAGGGCTTATTGTATTTATTTTGGTGGCAACCTGATCTCATGCTCCTCCAAGAAGTAATAAAATTTTTCCATTAAAATTTTAAAGTAGCACAAATGGTTTATGGGATTCTAAAGTAGCCAAATAAAAGTAGAAAAAAAAAAAAACAACAATAAAGATTATTTTTATGTGGTAAAAATTAAAAATGAAAATTTAAATTAATTTATTGGAATTTTTTGTTGGATCATAGAAAAGAATGTCTTTTCTGTATGCTTTCACGGTTTCATTGCTACCACTAGCTTTAAATTGGGAAAAAAATTTTAAATCGAGAGGAATTTTTACGTTGCAAATAGAAAAAAGAAAATCCAAACATTTGACTGGACAAAACTTTTTAATGGAAGGAAATTTTAAGTTGGCAAAAATATATGGAAAAAAGATCAAAATATTAAATTGGTGAAAATTGGTTTGGCTATTGTAATTTCCATCAGCCATTTTTGTCATTTGTCCAATTTGAATGGAAGGATATCTAATAAGTATAACTACATACAAAAAGGTTTCCCCAAAAAAAAAAAAAAAAATGGTGTCCAAACGGTTTTGATAAAAAAAAAAAAAGTTTTGATTAAAAAAATAATAATAAATTTGTCCAGATGGCTTCCAATTTTGGAGCGCCGAACTATAATACCCTTCTCGGTGAAAAGTTTGATAAAAGGGCCAAAACTGGTTGATTTCAGTGAAATTACATCACTTTCCCGATGCAGTAGTAGTGTTTTATTGTAATTAAATAAAACAACATTGGTAGGTATTGCTAGTATCTTTACTCCCTGCTGCTGCCAGAGGAAAAGGAATGGTGTACAACACCAGATTTATGGGACTTCCAACTTTTGACTTTTGAGTAGTGATGGGTATTTAGGTATATTTATTAAATTTCTGTTTTCTACCAATGTCACTGTTTTGGCGTTCTTTGTAGGTTTCGCTAATGTCAGAATAAATGGCTTTCTCTTTCTTTGGTTCAAATTTTTTACACCTATGTTATATCTAATAAACTAATTCCCAACATTAAAAAAAAAAAAAAGAGTACAGACTGATTAAAAATGGGTTGATGTGGCAATGGTACTTGCATTTTTTTTTTCAATGCCTTTTTTTAATATAATGTTGATTTAGAAAAAGCTTGGAAGAAGAATTTGTCTATTCTGGGTTTAATTAAGAGAATTGGTTTTGTATGTGAAACTGAATGAAATTTTCAAAAAGAAAATTTAATTATTTATTATTATTATTATTTTTTTGTTGCCAACCGGGTTGTTTTGGGTTTCCCGGGTTTACCGACCCGATTGCCATCTTGCTTGACATTCCGCTTATATTTATGTATAGCTACCCCTGTAGCTCTTTCTCTAGTATGGGACATCCTACCTCATTCATATTCTCGGAAAGAAAAAAGTTTCGCAGCATCCTCTGTTAACTCACACATACACGCAGCCGATTCTATGGTCTATCTAATCCTTCTTAGCGCGTAGCTCCTTTGTATAAAAGCTTCAGCTTCATTCCTCTCTGATCATCTTCGTCTTCATCTTTTTCGATCCCCTTCTGGAGAGCTTAGCGTCTTGTACGTTTTGAGTCAAGAGCATCAAAATGTATAATACTTCATATCCTGAAGTTGATTTCGATCCTACAAATCCAACTATTAAACATTCTTTTGTTTCTATTTTTGTTTCTGCTGCATCTGTCATCATCCTACTTTTACTTTTAGTTGTTTATTTTTATTCTAAATATAAGCATTATAACAACAATAACAAATACAGAAGAAACAACAATGAAAGAACACGAGCTCGGCAGGACATGAAGAAAAATGGTTTTTTTTCTATTTATTATTGTTGTTATTATGCTTATATTTACAACAAAAATAAACACCTAATAGTAAAAGTACGATGATGACAAATGCAGCAGAAACAAAAATGGGAACCAAAGAATGTTTAATAGTTGTATTTGTAGGATCGAAGTCAACTTTATTAAGATATGAAGCATTATATATTTTGATGCCCTTGACTCAAACTGTACAAGATGCTAAGCTCTTCTAGAAAAGGATCGAAGAAGATGAAGACAAAGATGATCAGATGTAGAGAAGAATGAAGCTGAAGCTTATACAAAGAAGCTAAGTGCTGAGAAGGAGTAGACGGACCAAAATCGGATGTGTGCAATATTGTTAGAATTAGATGATTTGTGATGCGGATCGGATGATTCGTATCGTTTTTCATATAAAACGATTCAAACCGTTTATTTGAATCGATTTGAAGGTGAATCGTACATTTTTTCAATTGAATCGCATGATTTGAATGAATCGCCAATTCATCATTTCAAATTTTCTATGCTTTTTTTTTCTATTTTTCAATTAATTTTAATCGTCCAAATGCAAAATATATTTGAAAAAAAATCTATTTGAGAAGTGAAGACTGCAGAGGAAGATAATGATAATCGAAGAAAACAGAGAAGAGAAGAAAATAATGATAATTTATTAAAAAAATAGAGATGAATTAGAAGATCTGACAAAAAAACGATGCAAAAAGGAGAAGAATACGAAGATGACAGAGATGAAGAAAAATTATTATTATTTTATTTTATTTGTTTTAATTTTTATTGGTTAAAGTGTTTTTTTTTGTTTTTTTGTGAATTTATTGGTTAAAGTATAGAAAATTGAAACAAATTGATTGATTCGTAAGTGAATAAATTGAATAAATAAAATAATAAAGAAATATTATTATTATTATTATTATTTTGTTTTTGGTTTATTAGTTAA
Organism: Ziziphus jujuba; assembly: GCF_031755915.1. Classification (NCBI taxonomy): domain Eukaryota; kingdom Viridiplantae; phylum Streptophyta; class Magnoliopsida; order Rosales; family Rhamnaceae; genus Ziziphus; species Ziziphus jujuba. The sequence continues at coordinate 14,095,854 of NC_083384.1, forward strand.
AGTGATGATCATAAATTGATAAAATGGGTTAGTTTTTTTATTATTTATTAAGATGTAATGTAATAACTAATTAGATTTTTTATTTTTAAAAAATAGTATTAAAATTTTATTTTATGAATATAACTGTTATTTTAAAAATTATAAGTTAAATTTTTAATTAATAATTATATTTATATTGATAAATGATAAATTAATATTATAATAATTTATTATTTTTATTATTATTATTTTTTAATATATTTTACTATACACGTTTCATTTCAATATATATTTTATAATTTTAACAAAATAATTCGTATTTTCATATATGATTTGACAACATTGAAAGTGTGTATATGTGAGTTAAAAGACGAGGATGTTTCGACCTTTTTCTTTCTGAGAATCTGAATATGGTGGGATATCTCATACTAAAAGAAGGAGCTCACAAGGGATATATAATCCCGTTGACCCAAAAAAAAAAAAAAAACAAAAAGGTAAATTTTCTCTTGAAAATTATATTCAATTTTTCATATACAAAACCAGTTCTCTTAATTAAACTCAGTATAGACAAATTATTCTTCCAAGCTTTTTCTAAATCAGCATTATCACTAAAAAATGAAAAACCATTGAAAAAGAAAAAAATGTAACTAAAAAAAAAAAAAACTCAGCTTATGAGAATTAATCATAATGTATCAATTTATCATTAATTAGTTTATACGTTATTAGGTGTAACATAGATGTAAAAATTTTAAACCGGAGACACAGAAAACCATTTGTTCTAACATTAACAAAACCTACAAAGTACGCATAGAAAGTAGAATTGACAGAAAATAGAAATTTATTAAATATGCCCAATTACCCAAAACCACTCAAAAGTCAAAAAGTTTAAAGTCCCATAAAGTCTGGTGTTGTACACTATTCCTTTTCCTCTGGCAGCGACAGGGATCAAAGATTATTTATGGTTTTCACAGCAGCTTGAGCTTCACACTCGTTGGACGGACTTACTTTTTATTTATTATTTATTATTTATTTGGAAGTAAAGCCAAGGGTCGCGAATCAAAAAAAAAAAAAATAAAAAAAAAATGGTTAGAGGGGCATCGTTGAAAACAGCTGCAAAAGAAAAAATAAAATGTTAGTAATATAAAATAATGAAATAATTTATTAATATTAAATAATATTTAATAAAATGGTAAAGATTTAATTACATTTGTTGAACTCCAAAACTATATAGAAAATTGATTTTTTTTGCATAAGACCAAAAAAAAAAAAAAGGTTTCAATGATAATCTTAGATATTATTATTTTTCTCTTTCTCAAAGAAAGAGATTCATAGCCACGTAAATTCTAAAAGCATTTTTAGAATGTTTAATAGAGTATTGGATATTATTTTAGACAAATTCATTGTGCTGGCAAAAAAAAAAAAAAATTTACAAATACCATATGGAGTTTCTGTAATATTGAAAGAAATATTTAAATAATAAATACGTACACTAATTGTGTTATATATGTTTGTATAATATAAACTAATATTTTTTGCATTTAATTTTACAGTTATTTATCTTCAAACTGAATATGTGTTTTCTCCCCGTTCAATATGAACAGGGAAAAAAAAACTATAAATATCTTTAAGTTTATAAAAGAGTGAAGAGTATATGGCTATATGTCTTTAATTTCTTTAATTTCGAGATTTGCACAAAGCATGTTTAAAAATGTTATATATAGATAGAAGAATTGTAAATAAATTACGCTATACATTATGGGTGGATTACCACCATTTACCGTGAATAAAAGTTTTAACTAATAATATTTATGGTAAAAGAAGTTTAATTGTATATTCTGAATTATTTATTAATCTAAAGCTATATAAAGGTTGTAAGTATAGCAAGAATATAATATCAATCGAGAAAGACTACTATTATCAAGTTGTTATAAATAAACTAGCTTATAGATGGATTACTTACTGTGAAAGGTTAGAATATTTTATAATCGAATTTATGTTAAAAGAATTTTTAATTGTATTTATTTGTGTAACTTATACACTAGCTACACCTACATAAGTTGTAATCAAAGTGAGAAGATAAGAGCAACTGAGAAAGAGTACTTACTTTTATGGATGGATAATATTTTCCTTAAAAAAAGGATTCATTACTTGAAAGTTTTATATTTTTATTATGTTGTCTTCACATCAAACAAAACAAACAAAAATATAAGATACTAGAATTTATAATTTTATAATTTTATAATTTTATAATTTTTTAATAAAAAAGTAATTTAACAGATATTTCTAAAATTTTTATGGAAATTTTCTTAAAATTTACTGGTAATAATATTACTGCAGCGAATTATTTCGCAACTAAAAATCAATTACTTGACACTATATTTGTTGAAAATAAACAGAATTTTAAATTATCATATATATATATTTAATAATGACCAAAATCAAGAGCTTGTTGAAACTAAATGAAACCTCGTTTTATTTATAAGAGAAAATTTATAACAATATTTTCATTTAATTCATACAAATCAGTAGTGACAACTAACACATTATTCATATAAAACAGTACTGACAACTCTCGCAATGTTCCAGTAGAAAAACGAATGCCTCAAACTAATAACATATTATATGCTCAATGGTGGAGTGAATGGTTCAAACTTGAGTGGCGGCTAGCTCTCCAATTATGTGTCCATGGTCCAACTCCTTTAGGAGTTCACTGCTTCAAAATTTGTTCACATAGATACTAGTTAACATCCCATCTGTTTTTTTGTGCCAGATCAATCTCCTCTGGAAGACTCTTACCAACGTAACATGTTAAATTGTCTGCAAGAAAACATCAAGAATAAATATATAAGGAAGAAGCAAGCCGCCAAGTGCAATAGTTAAGACTATATGAAGCATAATAACACCATAAAAATGCATGTTTATTTTGGTGATCATAGCAGACATTGGAATTAGCAGATGGCTCAAAACGAGATATTTTATTATCCCCTGTACCCGCCGAGTGCAGTACTTGTTAGACCCATCCATGGAAACATTAAGAAACAGGAAAAGGCATTACCATTAAAGTCATATACTGGGTCCTTTAAAGTTATTCCTTTCTGCATCTACAAATATATTACAGGATTTTATAGTAAGGAAAACGGAAGGTAACAAATTCTAAATGTAATGGAAGAGATACAATATAAAGCCAAAAAAATATAATAAAATACTTGGACGGAAACAGAATTATAACTGAAGCTCAAGTAAAATAAACTGAAAAGCTATAACTGGATGCCATACATTTATATATGAAGGAAACAGAATGGCTACTATGTCCTTAAGTAAAGATACACTCTTCAAATCCTCATCCTTACGTGGGCGAGAAATCCAAAGTAGTGCAGCATATTGCATCTGCATCAAAATACAATTTGACACAATCAGTAAGCCAAATCATGAACTAATTAAAGTAAACACAGCAAGCAATTGCAGTAAGTTAAGCCATACAACATTGTAAACACAGAACAATAGATTTTTAGTTAAATAAGGAAAAATATTATGATAGAGAGAGAGAGGCAGAAAGAGCTATGCTGGTCAACAATCTTGTGCACATGTCTTTATTAATCCACTTCCATGTTTTCAAGCATATTGTAGTTGGCTTGTACATATGGAATCGGCAGTAAGTAAACAATTCTATTAGAGTTACAGTGACTGGTGGATTAAAAATATGTTTTCCATCCACGAGAGTCCATTTTAAAGTCAGGACTACAAATGCCTCCATTAAATTCTTTAAGTACACACTTTTGGTAGTGCCACTCTTATTCAATTCAAGAGAAGGTAAAATCATCAAAGTGCAAAAGTTCAAACAATTACAAACTGACCTGAGAGTGAGATAATGTTAGCTCACCTCTATTTCAACCTTCTGACCAGTTACATTCTTGCCTCATAATCCTAGAAAAAATTTAGAAAGGGAACCAAAAAAAAGTAAAAAAGTGTGATTAGAAGAAATGTTGAGATTTTTACCCGAATATAAATTGTTAAACAAGGAATTTATACATATAAGCCTATAAGGGGAAAAAAATAAAGAACAACTGATGAAGCTACACCTGAATCAGAGAGAGCAAGGACAGGTTTACTCATACTGAAGCCTTTTCCGTAGACATAATGTCTCCCTAAGCAACCTCTTACCAAGGTAAAAATGAATTTGAATAAAAAGGGGGGGGGATGAAAAACGAAAATTGTTCTCAAGTATATGACACAATCCAAGCCAGATAGACTAGAATATCAATTTCATTGGAGCCAATAGCGAAGGAATATTGAATCTTAAGCAGCTTTACAACAGAAATACAAACATTTTTTAAAAATTAAGCAGTAGGACCAATTTGATGTCATCGCTTGGTATTAAAAACCATAAGCGCGCACAACTTATAAGAGTAGAATATGTAGTTACTTCACAATTACTTATTCAACCAGTTAATGAGATCATCATTGACATTGTTATTGCAAGTGCTAAAATAGATTTGGAGTAGTTGAAAAGCGGTGCTTAAATGTTGGGATTTCAAGTGACCATACCGAATGAAACCTTATTCATAGACAACTTATAGAAAAGGTGAAATATCCTTACCTTGCTACGCTTGTATGCCCTATTCTTTCTTGGGGATGAGGGACCGCATCATGAAGTATGTCTATGGTCCTTAATCTTTCCCATTTCCTAATAGAATAGAATACATGTTAGTCTTCACAAAAGACTGCTCCAAAAAAGGTTCAATGCCTCAACCTAGGTCTCTTCATATCCAAAGGGACAAAGTAAGCACCTGTAACAAATATCATCTACCTTGTTTAAAATGTATTAAGGGAATCAAATTTGCTACCTGAAAATGATTAATCCTAGATGCCATTTTTATTTAATAATTGAGGCCAATGCAGCATTAAGGAACATCATGGAAAAACAGTATTGAAAAAGGACAGATAACAAAGATAGAGTGCACTCGATTTGACAGACAAAGCAAGGTAAGAGTCCACCAAGGAAGTTGCAAGTCATCTATCAAAGATGAAGAATTTGGAATAGATATTTTAGATAATAAAATAACAGGAAGTTGCGTGTCATCTAAACAGGATTGTTTTAACACCACACTGTCTTCACTCAGATGAATAAGATAATTCCCAGATTTATATTGTACAAAATGCGCCCAACAAATCTGCAATTACAAAATACAAATGAAGAACCACTAATTAGGTTTATACACAAATGAAAAAAAAAAGTAAATAAATAAAAATAATCCAAAAAGAAAGCCAGCAGGATAAACTTCTCCTTCTGTAACATATTGAATAGCAGAATAAACATAGAGAAAGCCAGCTGGATAGACCAATGGACATGTGTCACCTTTCAAGTTGCTATAATCTCTTTCTCAGAGACAGTAACTAACAAACTTTTAAAGCATATAAATTATCTATCTCATATATATTAATATCAATGTTTTGTCCAACTACTTACTAATTAAGCAGAATAGTTTGAAATTTTTGAAGGACTCCAGTTGAGATGAAGTATAACTTCAGCAACATAATTTCAGTCTAGTTTATACACCACCCCACTACATCAAAGTTAGATTGAAGAGGGCTAATCAAAGAATTTAGTCAAGAATCTACTAAACCGTATCAACAAAGCAATGCGTATGCACTAATCATTAATAGAAAAGAAAGAAAGGAGCCAAAATGCAGAAAAAATCAACTCAGATGCAACAAAAACCAAAATTTTGAAATCAATGCTAATGGCTCCAAGTAATCATTGTGGATGAATCGAACGGCTCTGCAAGAATCAGTATGAATATTAGGGAAAATATCTCATCCTCCTAATATTGCTCATATTCGGTCCATATATACATATCTGCTGTATCTGCACTGCTGTCTCTGCTGTATTGTTTTCTATTTTGCTTGTATCTTTATTTGGTATATTATAGTGGCAGCTGTATTGCTTATATAGATGTTCTGTAAATGTATTTAATCAACCACTGTATATCAATGAAAAGATGTCTCTCTCTCATTCAATTCTCTAACATGGTATCAGAGAAAACAATTCACTAATTAAAAAAAAAAAAAAATTCTTTCTCTGTCGTTTTCTGTTTTTTTTTTAATCTTTCATTCTTCTTCATCGTCCTCATCATCATCATGTCTGAAACGACCTCAACAAACACTCATAACTCACCGAACAATAACAACACTTCTGGCACCTTAATCTACATCAATGTTTCTGATCAGGATCCTCTCAAGCTCACTGCTGATAACCATATAGCTTGGCATGCCCGATGGTACTCCTTATTGATTGGCTATGATCTAATGGGTTATGTGACTGGCACCTCCATTTATCCAACCTCTGATCTAGGAAAAAATCTTTCAATCCGACAAGACCACCTGCTTCGAAGTGCACTTCTTGCCTCCCTTGATCCTACGATTGTGAATTTTGTTGCATCTAATGAGTCTTCTAGTGAAGCATGGCAGAACTTGGCTACCATGTATGCCAATCTTCACATGGGAGGATCATGAGTATAAGAGAGACCTTGAGTAAAATTACCAAGGACAACAAATCCATCTTCGAATATATGCAAACTGTTCAAAGCCTTGCTGATTGTCTTGCTTTGGCAGGTGAACCACTTGGCAAGAATGAAATAACATTCCATTTTCTTAATGGTTTGGGGCCAGAATATAAAGAATTTTTTGCTGCAATTTGGGTAAGAGATCCATCCATTACCTTTGCCGAATTGCATGATAAGCTTGCTAATTATGAAGCTTTTCTCAATGGCAACCATTCTACCACCAGTTATGTCTCTCCTGTTACAGCCAACTGTGCATCATGTGGAGGTAACTCTTCAATCCACACCCGAAAGCACTACTACTCGGTTTTCTTCTATCAACAAGGGTACAAATTGATTCAGCACTCGCATTATTTGTCAATTTTGTGACCTGCCTGGCCATACTGCTAGCACTTGCTGTAAACTTCTTGCTGCTGCTTCATGGTTATCTACTCCAACATGGAAAACTCAACACTCCCATCTCTTCATCACCATTGCTGCTGGGTCCTCCACCATGTTCTCAATATCCAAGAGCTCATTTTGCACCTCATTCCACTTCATCCCCATCCAATTGGTTGGTTGATTCTGGTACTTCTCACCATATCACCAACGATCTCAATAATCTCTCCTTACATTTTGAATATGAGGGATCTAAAGAAATCATGATTGGTGATGGTAACAGTTTAAAAATTTCTTGTATTGGGTCTACATCTCTTCCCTCCTATTATCGTAATACTCATTTATCTAATGTTCTTTATTTTCCTACCATGACGAAAAATTTATCATTTGTTTCTAAATTTTGTTCCACTAACAATGTTTCAATTGAATTTTTTCCCTTGTCTTTTGTGGTGAAGGATCTCAATACTGGGGCAAAACTAATGAAAGGCTAAAATAGAGATGGTGTTTATGAATAACCATCTATTGGATCTCAGTTTGTTTCCAATTCTCTTAGTTTTATTGCAATCAAAGCTCTTTTTTTTTTTAAATTTTGAATCATGTTTTACATAATTTCAATTACTTGTGTCCTCTATGAGTATTAAGTCCTATAATTCCCGTCAATCAACTAAGATTCAATTTCTTCCACAAAAAGTAACTCACCACTTGAGCTTATTTACTTTGATGTGTGGGGTTTTACCTTGATTCTTTCCATTGATAGTTTTAAATATTATGTAATTTTTATTGATCATTATACCAAATATATTTGGTTCTTTCCTTTAAAACAAAAATCCGATGTTTCTTTTATTTTTCCTCAATTTAAAAGTTTGGTGGAAAAAATATTTTAAGAAATCAATCATATCTCTCTACACTGATAATGGTGGTGAATATATGAAACTAAGAGATTTTCTCTCTCAACATGGTATTTCTCACTGTAGGATCCCACCTCATACCCCTCAACACAATGGCACTTCTGAAAGACGTTATCGTCATCTTGTTTAAACAAGTCTCACCCTTTTAAGTCAAGCATCATTACCCCTTCATTTTTGGTCCTATGCCTTTTCTACTGCTGTCTATCTAATTAATAGATCACCCACTCCCATTCTAGACATAGAATCACCCTTCTCCTTACTTTTTCAAACCATTTCAAATTATGAGAAATTAAAGGTCTTTGGCTGCCTATGTTATCTATGGCTGAAACCTTATGTATCAAACAAACTTGAATCACATTTTATCCCCTGTGTTTTCCTAGGTTACTCCACTTCCCAAAGTGCTTATTTATGTCTTGATCCTGTGACTCATAAAATATATACATATAGACATGCTAATTTTATTGAAAATCAGTTTCCTTATCAGTTTCTACTACCTAATTCCATATGGGTTACAAATTCTAATCCTTTAAGTGATACCCTACCCAACCAGATTCTTCCTTAATTCATCCACCCATAGATATTCCAAATCATGTTCCTTTATCTTCAACACCCCATCTCCATCCTTTACGTATTCCACCCGACTCCCACATTATTTCATCCTCTCTACGTAACACACACACTGATTGTATATGCTTTCCATCGCCTCCTACTCTATCGGATACAAATTCAACTCCGTCAACTCCTTTCTCCTCGTTCGTGTTGTATTCCATCTCTCCCGCGTCCTCTTCTTCCTCATCACCATCATCTCACATAGCAGGACAAATTGAGCATCCATCAACAATCAATATTGACCCCCCAACTTCAACATCTACCTTTCCTATCAGTCCGGGCTTATACCCGACTCATCACCACAACATTTAGCTGCACCTCCTTCTATCCCATCTCACTTACCTACTTCCACCATCATTACCTGTTCTAAGAATAATATTCATAAACCAAACCCTAAATTTTTCTCATCCTTCAAAACCATTGATCTCACTACAACTGAACCGACCTTAGTCTCTAGGCTATGACAGAACCTGCTTGGAAGGAAGCCATGTCTACTGAATATAATGCTCTCATACAAAATGGCATGTGGCAGTTAGTGCCACCTTCTTCATCAAAATTTGGTTGGTCGCAAATGGATCTTCAAAATTAAAAGGAAGGCTGATGGCTCTATTGAATGGTACAAGGCCTGGTTGGTTGCCAAAGGGTTTCATCAACATCCAGATCTTGATTATAATGACACTTTCAGTCTGGTAGTTAAATCCACAATGGTACGTATCATTCTCTGTCTTTCTGTAACATCCAATTGGCCATTACATCAATTGGATGTCAATAATGCCTTTATTCAAGGTCGTCTTTATGAGGACGTGTATATGAGGCAACCACCTGACTTTGTTGATAAAAGTCATCCTCACTATGTCTATAAACTTTGGAAAGCCATCTATGGACTCATACTCTAACAACTCTCTCTTTATTTATAATTATGGTCAGTTTGTTATTTTTATGCTCATCTATGTTGATGATATTATACTTATTGGAAATTCTTGTTCTGTCATTGATGAGTTCATCACATGTCTTGGAGACCGTTTTTACCTTAAGGATTTAGGACCTCTTACTTATTTCTTAGTTGTGGAAGTCGTCTCTACATCATTTGGTATGTTTCTGTCTCAACAAAAATATATCCAAGACTCGTTAAGCTCGACTAATATGTTGGGTGCCAAGGCTGTTCCAAGACCATTATCTACAAGTAGCAACTTATCTTTAACCGATGAGACTAATCTTGATGATTCTACCTCACACTGAAAAATTGTTGGGAGCCTCCAGTATCTTTCTTTTATAAGACCCAACATAGCCTTTACTATGAATAAATTATCTCAATTTATACACAAGTCGATAGTTACACAATGGGCTGCTCTTAAACAGGTTCTGCATTATTTAAGTGGCACTATTTCTCATGGTATCATGCTTCACAACATCTCTTAAATCAATCTTCATGCCTTTTCGAATGTAGACTGGGCCGGCAATAAAGATGACCAAATATCAATAGGTGCTTACATATTGTTACTTCGTCGTAATCCCATTTCTTGGTGCTCTAAGAAACAACGCTATGTTGCCCGATCATCCAAGGAAGCTGAATATAGGTATGTGGCTTCCACTACGGCTGAAATTTTTTGGATTCAGTCTCTACTTAAAGAGCTATCTATTTCTCTTCCTTGTGCACTTGTAATATATTGTGACGATCCTTGTTTGTGACCATGTATAAAATGGTTCTCTATAGGTCTCCCATGTTTTTTCCAGGGATCAACTCAATGATGTTTTAAAAAAATTGTTATCAAAGTCTATATTTCTTCTATTATAGTCCAAGATTGGTGTTTCCAATGGAAGCTTCATCTTGCGGGGGTATATTAAGGAAAGTATCTCATCCTCCTAATATTGCTCATATTCGGTCCATATATGCATATCTGTTGTATCTGCTCATATTCGGTCCATATATACATACCTACTATATCTACACTACTGTACCTACTATATCTGTTGTATTGTTTTTTATATTTGCTTGTATCTTTATTTGATATATTGCAGTGGCAGTTGCATTGTCTTATATAGATGTAAAAATGTATTTAATTACCACTGTATATCAATGAAAATAAACCTCTATCTAATTCAATTCTTTACAATGAACAGGATATCCAATAGCCTGATAATCTAGTGAAACACACAAATTTTAAGCTAATTTTTTTACAAAAGATATACTTATTAAAACAAACAGAAACAAAAGAATCAACATTGTGTCGGTATCTACAAGAAACAAGAAACTACTCTATCAACAAGAAGATTGTAGGCAATCCATGAATGTAACACCCCGTCCCAAATCACATCGGAATTCGTACATGTTAACCGAGGTTGACCGTTGACCGAGTGGGTCAAAAGTTGACTTTTTGTTCCAGTTGAAATTTCTAGTTGACCATGGTACCGTGGTGAAGTGCATGATACCCTGAGTTCGTAGACTAGTAGCACGTTGAAAACGGAGCTACGGTTTGAAAGTTATAGGCAAAACAAGTCGAGGTGCAAACTGTCCAAAAGGTGCTGGGAGTTGACTTTTTATCGTTGTATAATTTTGTTTTGACTTTTGTATGGTTGTAAAATACTTGTCGATACGAGTTCATAGACTAGCGGCACGCTTAAATTGGACATCTGGTTAAAAAGTTATGGACGTGTGAAGTTTTCCGGATACCGTAATATTTTATTATATCTGGCTTAAGTGCATAGTAATACCACGTGTCGACATCTGACTGGTCCACGTGGGTGAACAGTGTCACCCACGGTGACTTTTATTTGGCAAAAACGACGGGGGAGGAGAGAGAAAGAGAGAGAGGAGAGAGAGAGGGAGAGAGAGAATCGCCGGCCACCGGAGTTGTCAAATTTTTCGGCCGATTCTTGCTACACGCACCGGCCAGACGGGAGCACCTCCTCATTCCCGGCCGAACCCCAAAATCTCACGGCCAACCGACTGGCGACGCGCCCGGATCGGGGCTTTTTCCGGCGGCGGCGCCGAATCCTTCAACCGCCAAGATCTCCACATTCTGGCCTTCGTTCTTGTCACCACCGGCACCGGTTGAACCCTCCCCCTTCAAGCTACAAAACCTCCAAAAATCACGGCCATCAACCACCACACGCACCGTCGGCGGCGACGGTTGCCCGTGACCACGACGGCTCGCCGGGGAAATCCCTGTTTCGGCTAGTACCCAGTCCTGTCTCCGGTCCCTCTCCACTAATTCCGACCCCCTGAATCCAAATCCGGTATCCTTTTCCTCCAATTTGCGACGGTTTGAAAGAATCGAAGAGTTGAATCCCGAAAGCTTTCCGGCGAGATTCCGGCCACCTCAGGTTCGATCTCCGGGAAGTAAGACCGGATCCGTGATCCTCGTCACTCAAGCTTCGATTCGGTATGTTACTCGTCAATTTTGGTTGTCGTTTGTGTTCGCTCCCCGGGTACCCATTTGGGAGTTACCCGATTAAAATATTAATATATTTGGTTTGGTGTATTATGGATGTTTTAGGTGCACGTGTGGGTAGTGGAGTTGATCCTGCGGAGGATCTTAGCTGATATACGTGCTTAAGGTAAGTGACCCACCTTTAAAAATATTTTGAGATAATTAATTATATTTATTTGGTGTTTAATTGGTATCTGCAATTATGCTCATGTGGTGAAATTTAATTATAATTATGGAAAAATATTATTTTATAAGTACGTGTATGTTTATTGGTGCTAAATGGAATTTTGGGTTATTCAGAAACCCCGAAATTTATTATGGTGATTTAATTTTATTTATTACGCATGAGTAAGGTATTTTCAGTAATAAATCGTATGTGGTTTTAATATTATTTTTGGGCATAATTGGTTTAAATATTTTTAAGGAAATTATTTGTTTAAATTGGTGGTTTAAATTTTATAATTATGCCCGTGGAATATTATTTGTTGGACCTCGTGTTACGAGAAAAATTATTTTTATATTGTTATCGATGTTTTCGTACCGGATATGTTAAAGGAAAATGTGGGATGGTGAAATTGAAAACTGGTATATTTTCCACGGTGATTTTGGAAAATCGGTACGGTAATAATTATTTTAGACGCACTCATACAGTATTGGTGTTCCGGTGTATATGTGGTTAGCGCGTAAGTTATTATGTCTCCCATGAGTTGCCATTGGACCGAGGGTAGGCAAGTTTTATATAATGCACATAGCCGTCCCGCTCCGTGGCCGGGATGACGGTTTTAGCAGCGGCGCTGTCAGGACGCCAAAGCGCAGTATGCAAGTTTCTCTCTTTAACCTCTCCGCCAGTCGGTGCTCAGGACGCTGGGTATCGGAGGGCATCACTGGTATATGGTGTGGTACATCAAGTATAAACTTTCGGATAGAAATTTCAAACCCTAAAGTGTTCAAAAATTATTTATTATATTTTATTACATTTTTTTATATTTGGGGTATTTATTTATTATTTATTAAATTATTTGATCCCTTGGTTTTCCAAAAATACGAATATCGGGTTTTGTGAAAATGTTTTAAAAATGGAACATTTCCAACGGAGTGAATAGTGAGAGTTTTGAGAGAAATTATTACTTTCAATTGTTTATTATTTATTTATCTATTTAATTGTTGGTATTAATTAAATTCCTTTATTTGTTATATTAATATTAAAAGTGTTCAGTAGATAGGGTCACTCACTGAGATGATTAGCATCTCACGTTTTTAAATTCCGTTCCCTTCGGTGTAAGGGGTGGTAGACGTTCTTCCGGGGCAAACCAAATCTCCGTTGCTGTCGTAGTTTGAGAAGTTACTTTTGTCTTCGTTTATTTCCATTGTAATATTTCTTTCCTCCTGTTGTATTCTATGCTTAATAGTACTTCATGAAGCTCTGTATACTGTTCTGGACACTTATGTATTAATTATGCACTGGATCACTGTTATTCATTTGAAGTTCTGTAAATTTGTGGAATCAATTTGTAGTAATGTGGGAGGAATAAGGGGACAACTATAGAAGTGTGTTTTCAGTGTAGGAAATTTTTGGTTAGTCCTACCCTTAGGGGAGGTGCTGCCGGATTTTCCGTTGGAAGGTTCAGTGGTATTTCCCTGGGATTAGGGCTTGTCTAGGGTTCTGGTGAGGAATTTTGGATGGGTCCTGACAATGAAAGAAAAAGCAAATAGAAGAAATATAGAGAAAAAGGTCGCCATTGATGAGCATCGCACTAAACAAGAGGTGCTCCGATGGTTTAAAATCTATGTCCAATGCAAGCTTCCCCAAATTGACATCCATTTTTTTCTTTTCCTCTTCCTTTTCTTTCTTCTTCTTCACCATCATAGAGGAGGATCGCTTCTAGAGGTGGCAATTCATTTCACCGGGTTTGGTTTATGTGGACTTGTTTATTAATCATGTTAAAATTACTCAATCCGAACACGACCCGTTTATTAATCATGTTAAAAATTTTCAACCCGAACACCAGTCGTTTAATAAACAGGTAACCTGACATGACCCATATAACCATTAACTAAATGGTTCAATTTAGGTTAACACGATCTGCTTACACGAATTGACTTGTTTATACAAAATTGATCCGTTTATACGAAATTGACTCATTTACTCAAAATTTATCAAATTAAATGAATTAGCTTATTTAAATCAATTTTTTTATATAAAATAAAAATAATTTAGTCGTTAATAAACCCTAAATTAAAATATATATGTAAAACTATATAATTATAGTTACAAATTTACACTAATGTAATATATGATATGATAATATAACAATCTCATAAAATAGTCAAACATATATATATATATATATATATTCATAATAAACCTAATACTACTTCTCTAAAAATAATATAAAAAAAAACTTTATTAATAATCATGTTTTCAATTTTCTACATTTCCAATACTCTTAGGCATATTAATTTTACTTTTTCGATGTCCATAAATCCATACATGTAAAAAAACATATTATATTTAAGTAATAAATATTATTATAATAAATTTTATTCTTTATTTTTTAATTAATAAAAGAAAATTAAAAATAAGTTTGTAATTTAGTAATAAAAAAGTATTTGTTAAAATTTTATTAATGGTAAATTAATATATAAAAGTTATAATTTAAAAGGGGTTATAATCGTATTGGGTTGAATTGACATGTTAATTGACACGGTTAGTTAAATGGGTCAATTTGGATCAATTTTCGGATAAAGTGGATCAATCCGAAATTGACATGTTAATAGAAAAGTTTAGTTAAACGGGCCAATTCGAATCAATTTCGAGTTAAACGAATCAACCTAAAATTGAAACTTTTAATAATCGTGTTAAATGGGTTAATTCGAATTTAACTTGAACTCATTTATAATAAACGCAAACCTGCCAACTCTTGTGCTATTTTTCAGTCGTATTATCGTTTTATAACCTAAATTGCCACCCCTAATTGCAGCCACGCTCTACTCCGCTTGGATTTCAATCTTGGCTTGGGATTTATGAAATCGTCGGAGCTAAAGGAGGCACCAGAGAAGAAAAAGTTGCAAGAGCTACAACGACTTAAGGCTTGGAGAGAGGGAGAAATCGAAGAACCAAAATGACAAGTGTAAAATTTAGTTATTTTCCAAAATATATATATATATATATATTTGATAGACTCTAAAATAATATTTAAATATATACTTTTTACTATATTTTTGGTTCAATTTTCTTTTAAAGAATTTTTCTTTTTAATTCCTTTTCAAAATGATGTCCTTCTTTAGATAAAAAGGGTTAAATGGTTAAAAAGCGCCTTCTATCCTTCTATTTCCAATCCAATTGTTATAGTCTAAGGCCTTCCAGCCAATGCCAATTTAGAAGGTAGCAAGTTTTGTGCCATACTAACTATTTTAGAGTCCTCTTATAAAATAAGGCCTTTTTTTTCCCTTCCAGTATATATCCTTTCCTTCCAACTCCTGAAAGTAAGCCAGTAAGATTCACTCTTTTTCACGACCCTTTTTCCAGAAGGGACTGAATTAGCAAGAAATGCAGGCATTGTCTCCGATTCATTCACACAACCACATTGTTCTTCAAATTGTTAAAAAATGTTGGAAATAAAACAAAAAGTAAAATTGAATCACAATTACAGATACCAAACACAAAACACCTAACAATAATAATAAAATATTAAAAAATTATTCAAAGTTTAGGATGGTCTATTTATTTGGATAGAGGCACGCAAATGCACTGTCCTTAGAGAAGATACGTCCCCTTCTGTACTAGGTTTGCTAAAGTTCCCCTTCCAAGATATAATGATTCTTCAAGAATCTTGTATGCAGCTAAGAATTCTCATGAACTCCTTAGAGCATTTGTAATGCATATATATATATATACTAAACTATATTTGATAGTAGTAAAATAATTTTCGTAAAAAAAATGGAGGATTTGAAAGGAAGGATTTTATGAGAGAAGAGGACCTGTCCAAAATTGAGAGGAAATTGGTGATGGAAAATGGTTGCCGTGAATGAGTGGGGAGAGAAAGAGAGGGAGAGCTCCAGAGAGTTTTAGAAAGAAGAAGAAGAAAAGGAAGAAGGAACGGGGTGTTACAATAGTTGATTTTCTATTGCTGTGTGTATTCACAAAAAAAATCATAAAAATTAGATTTTAATATCAAAACTCTATAAGTAATATTATTTAAAGAATAACCAATAAAGACATAATCAATGGTTTTAAAATCCAATTTTCTATTTTTGTTTATGAAAGTATTTACCTTAGCAAAGACAACCCTACACTTTGAGAAATTTCAAATTAGGTTTCCTATTTTTCAAAAGCTCATAAGAAGTTTTATCAAAATTTTTATAGGGAATTCTATTAAGTATTAAACATGCAGAGTGTAAAGCTTCATCCCATAGATTAGTAGGCAAACCAGAACTAACAAGCATAGAATTTACCATATCAGGTAGTGTTATATTTTTCCTTTCAGCTACACTATTTGATTATGGAGAATAAGGTGCAATTACCTGATGACTAATGCCATGTGATTCACAAAATTCATTCATCTCATTAGAAGTATACTCACAACCTTTGTTAGATCTCAAAATCTTTATTTCTTTTCAAGCTGATTTTCTACTTCAGTCTTATAAACCTTGAACATATCAAATAATTTACTTTTATAATGAATTAAATAGACATAAAAATATTTAGAGAAATCCTCAATAAAAGTAATAAAATAATATTTACTACATGAGTCAAAATATTTTTGCAATCACATATATCACTATGAATTAATTGTAACAAAGTAGTTTTTTTCCAATAGATTTAAAAGGTTTTCTAGACTGTTTTTCTTGAACACAAATGTCAAATTTTTTAGAAATAATAAAAAGATTTTGGAATAAGATCTAAATTCATCATTCTTTTAATAGAATTGAAATTAACATGTCAATCCTACTATACAAAAAATTAGAACATTCAATATTCGTAACAGAAGTATAAAAAGTAGACAAATCATAAATATTGCAATTGATAATATTAAGTTTAAACAAACCATCATACAAATATCCTTTGCCAATGAAACAACCACTCTTCATAAATACAACTCTATTTGACTTAAATACAACTTTGTAACCATTTTGACCTAATAAAGAAGTACTAACTAAATTTTTCCTAATATCTAGAACATGCTTACACCATCTAAAACAATAGAATTGCCAAAAAGAAAAAAAATTCAATTTCAGTTGTCCTTTTCCTATTAGTCAAGCAAAATTTCCATTTCTCATGCTTAAGATTTTTGTGTTTGATTATTTGGAAAAAATAATTTTTAATTAGAATAAATATGAACAGTAGCCCCTCCAATCATTTGATTCAAAAATAAAATTTGTTCGTGAGCTTAAGAGGAAGAATTTAAGTCCAAGACATTTGCTTGAGGTTTTGTGCCAAAAGATCCATGAGTATTTTGTGTAACTTTTTAAAAAAAAAAAAAAAAAACCATTTTTGGTTTTATGATTTGTTTTGCCACAAACCCAACAAGAACCCATCTTTTTTCAAATAATAGGTTTATCTTTTTTATTAGAATTGTTGGCATTTTGGTTTTTGTTAGAACTAATTTCTCATAACATTTGTTTTTTGGTTTATGCAAATTTTCAACAATAGGAAATTTGGCTTGAAAATCATTTTTCGAATATTTTAAAGTCTCAGTGTGTTTGTCTTTTATTGTAAGTCAAACAAGCAATTCATTAAAAGAAAATTTTTCAGATTTTTATTTTAGCATTCTTTGAAAACCAGACCAAGAAGAAGGCAATTTTTTTAATAAAAAAAGCAATTAGTAATGTATTATCCAAAAGAATACCTTTCATTTTCATATCAAAGGCAATATTTTTAAAATCATGAATTTGATCAGAAATAGATTTATCATCAACCATATGAAAATCAAGCTATTTTTCAACAGAATATCTTTTAAAACTAAATTTTTTAGCCCCATATTTTTGTTCTAAAGCATCCCACAATTCAAAAGCATATTTAGTATAACAAAAAATACAATAAATATTTTCAAACAAAGCATTCAAAATTCTACCATGACATAGCATATATTTTTCATCAACATCAGAAATAGTTTATCAATCCTTACCAAAATTTAAAGATACAACAGACTTAGAAGAACTAATAGTTTTAAAAACATTTTATTTTGCAATTGACGATTCAAGAATAACAAAATAAAGACCCGAAATATTTAGCCAAAATTTCATTTGTTGTTGCCAGCATTCGAAATTTTAACCAGAAAATTTTTTAGATTTGCAAGAAACAAAACAACAAATGCCATAGTAAAATAAAATGCTATGAAAACAAAAATCCTAATAGAATATCTTCTCTAAAAATGTTGGAAATAAAATAAGAAGTAAAACTGAATCACAATTACAATTACCAAAGACCAAACAACAATAATAAAATAATAAACAATTATTTAAAATTTAGGATGACTTGTTTAGTTGGATCGAGGAACGCAAATGCACTACTTTTAGAGAAGATACGCTCGCTTTTGCACTAGATTTTCTAATGTTTCTCTTCCAAAGTACAATGATCCTTCAGGAAACTAAGAGTTCTAATGAACTCCTTCGAACACCTATAATGCTAAAAAACAAAAAAAAAACATATATATATATATATACTAAAATATATTTAATAGTAGTAAAATAATTTTGTAAAGAAAATATGGAGGATTTAAGAGAAGAGTTTTTATGAGAGAAGCAGAAAGAATAGTTGATTTTCTATTGTTGTGTGTTTCCAAATGAGAAAGAAAGCTCCTTATTTATAGAGCTTAGAGTAAGAGACTGTTATTGATTGGATAATTTTTAAGAATAAAATTATTGATTTTTTGTAACTTAATAATAAAAAAATAAACATTAAAAGCCAACTTTTTTTAACATTAATAAATATATAAACTAACATATACGTTACTAGCAGATAAAATAGGAAACTGACTTTGACAAAATAATCAAATATATACATTAGATAGTACAAGAAACTGATATACTAATCTAGTCCAATTCAACTAAACAACTGAATTAAAATGTTAAAAATAACTTAGACTTAATCTTTTAGTAAAATCTTTCTTTAAATAATAATATTAATAATTTTTTAAACCAATTATAACAAAAAAAACCGTGCAAGAGAGGAAGAGAGATTTGTACAAAATGCAAAAGAACCAGATTCGTCGAGACTGCTACGTACTTTTAACTTTTTCTTTATTATTATTACTAGGTGTGGCCATGTGCGATGCATGTGGTTTAATATGAAATCTAGATATTTAATAGTTCACTTTTTGTTTGGAATATTTCTAATTAAAATAATTTTATGGTTGCTATGACACAATAATTTGAAAAGCGTCTATCTACTAATTATTTTTTTAATTTTTTATTAATAGAAAGAAGGAAGTTTGTTTGACTAGAATAATCATATAAAACATTTCATGAAGGATGATTTATTTTTTGTAGAAAATAGGATATTCTTTTACTAAGCAAAAAATTAAATGAGCAGTGAAAATACAAAGTACTTACTTATAAATGAAGATATCTTTGCACCATTGATACTTTTCTAAGATAATTGCAAGATTTAATAAAAAAAAAGATAATATCTAAATTATTTTCTATTACATCTTACATTTTACAAAATATTAATGTTAGTGCTACTATTGTAGGATATTGAAAACAAAGTATTTTGTAATAGTTTACAAAAAGTTACAATTATCTATCATCCTAATATTGAGGAAAAGAATGTTCCATGATGGCTAATTAAGCATTCTTTGTTTCCATGATGGCTAATTAAGCATCCTTTTTTTGTCTTTAGGCTAAGCAAAATTTCTCTCGTTGCTCTCATCATACAGTAAGAGAGAACTTTACAGTTCTCTGTGATTTTTTTTTCAGTATCGTTTGGTTGTAAAAGATTTACACTGCTTGCCATTTTTGCCTCGCTTTCAAGACATCATCATTGTTGTTAACTTGACCAAATATTATTGATTATGATTCTCTTATTTCTAAACATAACGAATTCTAAAAATTGTAAAATACATGAATTAATACATTAAACAAAAATCTATGTAATTTTATAGTTTAAAAAAAAAAAAAAAAACTCCATGTATTGAGTTACTTTTGTTAATTAGATATGACACAAAAGTGAAAAGAGTGAAATAATTCCTTCCTAAAATGAGTTGCATCTATATATGTTGACCTAGTAACATTTATGTGCTGTTAAAGAATGATGCTAGATATAAATAGTATAACATTTTGAATCTTAAATTCCATATGAACATTTTGGATCTTAAATTCCATATGAACCAATGTAAAAGAACATAGACGTATAAAAATATTAATGAATATTCATTATTAACAATTATAATATATTTTACTTTTCGGATTGAAGAGAAGGAAACCAACTAATATTAATTACTCTAAAGTAAGAAAATAGTGAAGAATTGTCAACAATATTAATATGAAGCTATTTACATTTTGATCATTTCTATCAACCAATTATAATGCACTAACATAACAACTCAATAAAATTAAAACCATGTAAATTTTTTTAAAAATTTTGAAAAGACATATCTAGCAAAGAAACAAACATATATATAAGCTTACAAAACTTCCCTACAAACAAAAGGCATGCCAAATTTATGTTGTAGAAGCAATAAACACCTAAAAAAAAATTGTTTACAGGGAAACATTAACAAAAAGCATAATTATAAACCAAAAGGAGGTAAAGAAAAAAAAAAAACTACAATTGCCACAATTTTTGTGAAAAAAAAAAAAAAAAAAACAACAACAACAACAAATTAATAAATTTCTAATATCCAACAAAAATTTAAGTAAAAACAATACAGAAAAATCTAGACTATATAATAAGTAAATTACAAAGTTAACAAGTTAATTTTTCATAAATTCACAGTTTAAGTTTATATTTATTATTATTTATTTAAAATTTTTGTTAGGGGCTGATAAAACCATTTTAGCGACCTAATTAATATTAAAAAGAAAGGAAGTAGAGAAAGGCAAAAAAATGTAGAAAAGATTGAAAAGTATAAAATAGTGATTTGATAAGCGAGGAGAGGACTAATTAAGAATGTAAGCAATTACTCATTTCTACATGATCAAGTTATTTATATCTTACATAAGGCTCCATTATTTTTCTATAGAAAATAAAATCAGCAATTACGAAACACATTTGTGCATTAATTGTAAGTATAAAAAAGGCTGTCAAGTTGCAAATATTTGACTAAATTAGTTGATACTAAAAATATTAAAACCAGCACATAGAAAAAGCGGCTATTCACGATTAGGCTCTTTGACATCTTTTTGATAACACGACCATTTAACAATGGAGCATCTTGATCTATCTTTTAAGTATTAGTTTAATGATGAAATGTCATTGTAAAAAAAAGAAAAAAAGAAAAAGTTCGTTTTGGATTAAAATAGGTTAAAAATATTAATATTTGTTATATTTCTATTAATTTAACCAAGCCATTGATTTCTCTTTTTTTTTTATATTTTATTCGTTATATTATTATGTTTTTTTTTTAGTATGATTTTTCAAGTAACTTACTAAATAAAAATCTTGATTTTTTTTATTTCTCATTGGAGTTGGGGAATTTGATCTTGAAAAAACAATGTGTGAGGAGAGCTACTTGATTGTCCTCATAGACGGCATTGACAGCATTGTTACACTTCAATTCTTAAATATGGTAAATATTAAACTCAAAATGTAGTCAAAAGTAATACTTCAGTGATATTTTCTAATTTGTATGGTTATAAGTTTGCTTAAGATAACACTTTACTGAATTAATAATTACTATTTAAGAAAACAATAATTTTATTATTGATTTTTTTTTTTATAAAAATTCTTAAAATTTATTTAGAATAAAATGATATACAATAATAAAATGTGGAAATATAAATCTATGGCTTTATTATCCAACTATTCTTGATAGTACTTCCTTTGTTTTTACTCTTTTTTTTATTCTTTTTATTTATTTTTAATTTTTTGCATTACTAACAGCACTCCTATTATATATTACTCCTTTCACCCAAAGCATAGAATGGATATTCAAACCTGATTTTGTATTAATATTGAAATAATGTCAAACTCTTGTTAATGTATGACTATTATCATATTATGTGCATATTCACTATATTTTACCACAACTATTTGCTTTTTATCATTTTAGTATCACCATTTATATTGAAGTAATGATTTAAAACATCTTTTGATAAATTAATGTTGAATTGAATGAAACTCAAAACTTGCTAAGTTATTAAAGTTCAAATTCATTTCCATATATCAAAAGGGGAAAATTATACACTTCTTTTTTATTTTGATGAAATTAGACAAAGTTCGAAATAAACAATAGTGTCATCTTATTTGTAATTATCTTTAATATTGTAAATAAAACAAATGACATAGATATTATTGATCCGAATTAAACAAATTTAATAGTAAAGGTAAACATTGAAATCAAGCTAAAGTGATACAAGTTATTCCCCCAAAAAAAAAATTAACTAAAATAAATAACAATATGAGGAAAAAAAAAAAAAACAAAATAGTAATATGTTAAGACTTAAAAGTACACTTTTAATTTGCCTTAAATATTTATTAATTTTCATGCTTACAATACATAATAACAATTATGGCTAATAAATACATATCAACCAATTACCAGTGCTATGTTACTGTCTATTTTCCTACAAAAATTAAAAATCTTAAAAAATTAATTAATGGGTAACATAATCCATGATATATGCAAAAAGGCCTTGTAATTATTTGTTAAAAAATGATAAAGACTAATCAAGAAACGACGTTTCCTAGAACAAATTCTTTAATTATTTAATTAACTACATAGGCAGTAGGATGTAGATTTTTTTTATATTTAATTAATTTTTTTTTTGGGTTCTAATTATTTAAAATTCCGATCAATTTTTTTTTTTTTTTTATATAGATGGAATATTAAGATGATAAGTTGAAACACGCGCTGGAAAAATAAAAAACATGGAATTACCAAGGGAAAAGCTTCCCGTGGACGCCACGTGGCAGCTCACTTTGTCCCAAAAACCATTTTTTATACGTACAAAAAAGCGAAGCGAAAAACAGGTTTTGGTTTTTAAGAGTCGGCCTCCCAAAAAATAGAGTGACGAGGACATTTTTTGCAGAAGGGCATCCAAGTTCTATTAATGTAAGAATGTGGGTCCCACTCTCTTTCTCTCTCCCCTTCTCTATCTACCGTTTATTTATTTCTGCTCCTCCTACGAAACAACAGCGCAAACTCTCTCTCTCTCTCTCTCTCTCTCTCTCTCTCTCTCTCTCTCTCTCTCTATTTCTCTTTCTCTCTGTATTTCTCTTTTTCTCTCTTAAAATTCCACATTCATATCCCCACTTTTCTTCTGTTTGAAATTTGAAATAAGCATTGTAGAGAGTGAAGGGAGATTTTTTTTTTTTCTAATTTTTTCTTCTTCTTCTTCTTCTTCTTTTTCTTGTTTTATTTTTTTATTTATTATCTTTATTTTTGTTGTTGTTGGTTGCTATAAGGGGGAGCTGAAAAACTTGGGACGATATAAAAAAGAAAATAGAAAAAAAAAGGTGTTGTGTTTGTGCTCCACCGCTTCCTTCACTCTTGCAGTCTTTTTTTTTTCTTTTTTTTTTTTTTCAGTGTGTTTTCAGCAGTTTACACGGCGCGAGGTGGCCGGTTTACAATCTTCAAAAACGTACTTTTTTTTTCCCTCTTCTGGGTATTGGTTGTAATTTGTAAATAACTTTTTTTTTAAAAAAAAAATTTACTGGGATTTGCAGGAAGACCAGTTGTTTATTGTTATTAGTTTACCCTTTTTCTTTTTTCGTCAGCCATTTTTTTTTTTTTTTAAGCTGTACATTGTTGCTGTTAATTTATGGATCAACAACATCATGCTCATCCCCAGAGAAAAATATTTCTTCCTGACCCATCGTACATTGGCTTCTGGTTTGGAGTAACTGTGTTCATTTCTTTCGTTGTGTTTTTCGCCATTTTCCTACTCTGCTTGTGGATCTTTCACAAAAGAACAAGCAGGAGATCAAGAAACTACCGAAGAGTAAGTGAGGTAGAGCTACCCACTATCAGATCGGCACCACCAGCAAGAGGAGGAGTGGATCCCGGTGTGCGTGCCGGGATTCCTCAGATCAGATATGCTTCGGATACCGTGCTTCCGTACGAGGAGTATACATGTGCGTGCTGCATCTGCCAGTTTGTGGAAGGAGAATCCGTGTCTATGATTCCTAATTGTAGACACACTTTTCATTCCCACTGCATCGATTCACATATGGCACGTGCCACCACCTCTACTACCACTGCTGCTACTACTGATGATGTTGTTGACGTTTGATGATGCATAGGATACTACGATAGGTAGGAATATTTCTATTAATGGAAATAGGAAAACCACAGAAAACCGTGGATCTTTTAATAGTATATAACGTTGACTTTATTGGTGTTTTCTTTTTTCTTTTTCTTTTTTTTGATACGATGAGTAATTATTATATGTACAAAGAATATTCTCTTAATGGAATATTAAAGCTTAGCTTAGCTGTCTCTCAATTAACACACACACACACACACATATTTATATTTTTTATTTTTCCATGATTAAAAATATAAAATTATGTAAAAACAATATATATATATATAATAATGTGATATAAAGTTTTAGGTGCCGAAAAAAATAAAATAGTACATTGCAGCTAGTTGTTAGAAACGTGTGTGTGTATATCTATATATGTATAGTTTTGCA
The DNA here is from genome assembly GCF_031755915.1 of Ziziphus jujuba. Lineage (NCBI taxonomy): Eukaryota > Viridiplantae > Streptophyta > Magnoliopsida > Rosales > Rhamnaceae > Ziziphus > Ziziphus jujuba. Next base: position 14,120,520 of record NC_083384.1, read on the forward strand.
GGCATGTTGATTGGATTGCAAATGCAAATGAAAGTAAAAAAGCTTGGATTAGAGAACAAAGGACATAAGACATGCATTTAACTATCGAAATAAGATTTGGTAATTAGGAAACAAAGTTGATGATTTAGGATATATATATATATATATATATTTTTTACCTTGTGTCATAATAGACATTGGTGATAAATAGAGCTTATTAATTTAATCTTAAGACTTATATAGACAATTTGAACATCCCACCACGTGCAGTTTCACTCTGATCTGCATAAAAAAATGGTCCAAATATCTTGACTATAGAAGCTCTATATATATATATATATATATATTTTTTTTTATATGATCAAATTATTCGTAATGATGGAATATGTCATTTGCACAAAATTATGAACAGATAAATTAAGCACACATAAATATTACAACTAAATCATACCAAACATATAACGCATAAGAAATATAAGAAAATAAAAAGATAGCTCAAATGCATAGATTACATTATAATTGTATATACTCCGGACAAAAAAAAAAAAAAAAAAGGGGAAAAAAGGGCCTCTTAGGTGCTTCGATTTCTAGGGGTACACCAGGAGTAGGCTCTAGTACTTGTGCATCCGGCAATTCCTTTGACAAGAGTTCCTGCATCAAATTCCAGTTTTAGTTCCCGTACGTCAAGGAAAATTTTTATGTGGTAAACAAAAATTGTTGAAAAAGTAATTGAAGAGAAGAAGATTTCAAGAAAATTAGAGATTGAAAATCATATGAATGTTATCTGAAGAAATATACAGGAGTAGAATATAGGATAAAGGTTTTAATTCCTTTAGCATGCATGAGAATTGAATATGCATAAAACAACGCTAAATGTCGTAATTCGCAACTTCCATCAACTTAACAATTTCATCGTCGTTTATGATTTTCTTGATACAACAAAAAAGTATACTTGATGAATGCTTGGTTCCATATGGCTTCCAGTGCTCATATGCAGGGAGCACCAAAAAGAACGAAGCAAGGAAACAGAAACACACTTCCAAGAATTATTCTAGTTCTCAGTATAGAAAGAAAATGGATTTCTTAATACAGTGCATAAAGGAATATAGGCTGGTGATGCTTCTCACAAGAATCTCATCGTATGCACTCATTTAAAAGCAAAAGCATACCCCACACCCAGGTTATCCAATGTTATAAATAATACCCTGATTTTGTGTTCTCCAATCCCACGATGATGTATAACTTAACTATTTGCCAATTAAAAAAAAAAAAAAAATGCGGACCTTGAATGATTCTATAGTTCCCTCAGCTTGAATTATACTAGCTAGCAGCCCTTTGCTTTCAGATTTCCATTTTTCATAGGAATTATAAACCTAGAATAACTTGAAAGACGACGAATGTAATGATAATGTTGAATTTGACATTGATTTGAAAGCCAAAAGCTTAAGTAGAGAGGACTCTTTACTAGGCATGCCGCAGCTTTGCAAATTGAACCGCATCTTCTTGTCTGAAAACCAACGTAAATTTAGGCAGAAGCTGCTTTATGACCAGTATGATGACAATATCTGCCCCTTCCTTCCCAAGAAAACTCTTGTACAAACAGTGCAGTTCATAGTTCAGTGTCAATTGGCCTTGTGGTTGTAGGGAAATGACGAGGTAATCAAATAAATAAAAGAACTGAACTAGTAATTGAACTCACACCTGGACCACATATTAGAAAAGGAAAGGATAATTATCAGTTAAGTATTTAAGTAACATTCAAAGTAAAAAAGTATAAAATGTTACCCAGGAATATAATACTTTAGGGTATAAAATGTAGTCATTTCAGCAACTAAAGCATGAAAACCTTACCCATTCACGGGACGCTGCCAAGGAGGACCAAGGAGCTTGAACTCTGACATCGGAACTATTTCTTGCTTCAATAACAGAGCTCTGACCAGGTTCTACATATGTAATCTGGAAAATGTGAAATTTTACATCTTATGATAACCTATCTTAGATATAAGGATTAAATTCCAACGTTTGTTGAACTTCAAGCAAAGTTGAAACAGTACTAATTGAGGTTTAGTTGGTAGATAGACAGTTCTTGTAGCCTTCATCTATATTCAGGTCCACCATCTTGGTGGCATGTCTAACTAACCACAAATTGAAGAGAGCGAAAACATGCCGAAAACCGCGCATAAGGTACAAGTTCAGTCATCCTCTCTTAAGAAAAGTTGTGTTAGCTTCTCTGAAACAGGGTATGCTTGTAGGTGTCATTACTTGAAAACGATTGAAAAAAACAAAATCAATGAAAATTCAAAAGATCTTTACTCTTCCCAACAGAGGCAAATAAAGATACACCCATTATACAGTCCTTGGTATACAAATAAGTCAAAAGAACATTGGACAGGAAAATCATAGATAGCCAGCCCATCAGTCTAATCCAAATGAAGCGTCTAAAATGACCTTATCTCTTAGCTACAAGCATAAACAGAATTTCAGATAAAAGCTTCTAAAATTTTCCACATTCAAAAACTTGTTTGGCATATCCTCAAAAAGATTAGAGGGAGTAAATTGAAAAAGTTGTATGCAGTGATTAAATACAATGACATATACAGTATACTCGATTATTGAAGGATTTGCTTGGTGGTTGTTAAACAGGACACCTATATATATATATATATATATAGCAATCAATTTCATCTTCTACAAATCTTTAAAAGATAGAAACCCCATCGTCCAAAATATGAAAACCCCCATCATCCAAAATATGAAACCCCATCGTCCAAAATATATATATAGCAATCAAAACTATGAAACCCTATAGTCCATAAAACCCCAAACTAAATAAATTATGAAAACCCCACCTCAAAAATGCCATACCCAGAAGGTAAAAAAGAAGGAGAAGATGGAATTTGAGAGAAATAGGAATGCTTACAGAAAAGAGGATGAAAGAGCTGTAGACAGAGCTAAATGTTCTTCAATGGAGCCCTAGGTGAGAAACAGTGATCGGAGCTCGGAGCTGTGAGCTGTAGATATAGCCAAAGGTACTTCAATTGGACGGTGGCAACAAAACTGATCTGCGAATATGATAAACAATGATCGGCGCTGATAATCGATGGCATCGAAGAGAGCGAGAGAGTCAAAGACTGATTTGGAATTCTAAGTTTGATGGGGGTAATTTTGGGTAAAAAAAATCCGAAAAAACAATCTCAGACATTGGCTCATTAAAAGTGAAAAATTTTAAGGCTTTTGAAATAAGATAAAAATGTCTCCTAATAAATATTAAGTGGGAAAAAAAAAAACTAAAATAAAATGTTTTATAATTTAAAATAAGTCAAATTAAAATATAAGTGAAAATAAAATGGAGTATGTAAAAGCAGTACAATGCAGGCCACAATTCATTGTTTATTTAATTGTATAAGTGTAAACTGTCCAGAGATTCAAGCATTAGTTTTTTCTTCTTCTTCAGTATTATTATTATTATTTTGTGGAATTCGTTTGATTGAGAGAATTCTATTTCAAAGTCATCGAATGAAAGGCGTTCATATTATAATATTTGAGAGAATCCATCGATTATATTGGATATTATATTGCAGTTCATAGATAGAACACAGAGAATATATACTAAGCCAGATCTTGGACAATCGAATTTTCAAAAGACAAAGGAAAATGCCATTATAATTTGCTATAAATAATAAATATCTTAACACAAAAACTACTTTATACGATAAGAAAACTGATATGAAAACCCTTTTGACAAGTACAAATTCTACAAGTCGGGTAATTTTGATATCGTGCAAAAGCGAGCAGGCATGAAGCAATATAGAGCCATGCCTTGTACTTCCGAGCCCCATGTAGTTTTTCCATTCGAATTTTTTGTGATTAGATCACAAACTTGCTTGACATTTTCACTAACAAAACCAATCACTTGTTCCACGTAATTGTATCCACCGATATCCTTGTTCGTTCCAACTTCATCAATTTTCAGGTCATTTCCTTCCATTTAATCTAATAATATATAGTTTAATACTTGGTTGTTGGTATGTTTTCATCCATCTTCATGGATTGAAGTGATTGATGAGACCAATTTTTATGAGTAAAGAAATTTTGATTATCAATCAGCATTGAACCACAGAGCGATAAGAATGGATTCTAATACTTGGCTCCTAAATAAATTAAAAAACCATCACTAGTTGGCTCCTAAATCAATCAACCATCAAAATCCTCAATAATAGCTAGTTCGGAGTTCTTCTTAAGCTATTTGTGCATAAATCTAAATCCAAACCAGCTAGTATTTTACCAGCTCAGTGTAATTATACTAAAAGCTAAAAGCAGTGTTCATTAACATTAAGGAAGTAATATAGGAATTAGACCAATCAGCATTTTAAGAATGAAGATCTCAAATAATTTAACAAGTGAATAGCTTAGTACTGCTCCAGTTTGCAAGCCTTGCATATTCTATACTAAATCATAACACCATGTCAAATAAATTGGAAATGCAATGCCAAAAATGAGCCTAACAATTAGCCATATTACGTCATAAAGTCCTAAAATGAAGAAACAGAATTTTGGACTATGAATAGGAGCCAACATGAAACGTGGCTTAGGATACTTGTACAGTATCAATGAAGTTTAAAACAGCATAAACTTGCATTCCAGCCTGTTGATATCACTTTTAAATCAGAACTCTCTCTTGTACAACTTAATTTTTGTTCTGAGAAATTGGACAGCCTCTATAAATCACTTAAAGAGCAAGAACAAGAAGAACGCCAAAACAATAGAAACCATTTGAAAACCTTCAAAAAATAAAATTGCCCTTTTGTTTATGCATTATAATTCATCAAGTGGCATTTCACTTGGTCACTAAGTGGCAGCCTTCCTCAACGACAGTAGCTACGAAAAACTTTTCTAGTGGAAGCAACTTCCAGAATTTCACATAATCAAGTGGAAGCTATTAAAGACTATTATACCGGTTTCAAAGTTGAAATGAAATACCAATTTCACATATATATCTACATGTATTATGTATATATATAAGCTTATACAAACAAAAGAACATAAAATCAAAGAACAATGACATTCACATATTCACTTGGAGTAAAACATCAATATTAATAATGCAGTACTTTAGTTGGCTATTTCTAAACTTCATTCATGTACATATATGTATATATACATGTTTTTCTTTTTTGGTGAATATATACATGTGTTTCGTAGGTGTCATGCCTGACGAAACAAAAATTGTACCCAATACATTCTTTACTTCCTTATCATCCAACCATATGCATCACATTTCGGATTATGATTTTATTTAATTGAACAGAAAAAAAAAAGTGGACACTACATATAGAATCAAATACAAGTTCAAAACCAGATTAGGACAGATTAGAATCTCTGACACTGGCAAGGTAATATGTTTTACTCCTATGGTTGATTACAAATTTATGGTTTGAATAAATTTTTGCTGTCTTGTTTAACTTTTGCCTTAGGATTTCTCTTTTTCACTCTCTAACAAAACTTTCAAGTACACAAATGAGGAACAAGAACAAAACTCATGCTCGGTTCTTTACCGTAGGGCCTTCATGATACAGATGATATAGAAAGCACAAAACATATAACTTTTTTGAGCGGAAAAGAATGAAAGTTTCTTTATACCAAAGCATTATCTTCATTTATTCTCCTTTTATCCTTGCAAAAGCATTAAAAATAATCCTAAGATTATCTTATTGTTCCTCTATTTGTGATTTAGTATACGTTTAATATTTCATGCAGTATTCACAGTTGTTTCCTAGGAGCATCAGGAAAAGAATGAGGGACATAAAACTAACATGTTCATTATGAATTTTCCCCACTTACCATATACATCTTGAACTCTCATCCAAGGATAGCTTGCATTTCATAACTACAATGAAAACAAAGAAAGAGAATCTTATACATGTACTCAGAGGAACACTTCTTTTGAGCTAAATTTTCATAGAAAAACAAAGTGATTGAAAACTAAATTACAGTCTGATCTAACATATTATTCATAAATACAAACACTCGTCCTTATATCCTGCATCTTTAGCCCAGAAAATTCTCCATATACCGAAAGACCCCACCCATGACAATTCAATTACAGCCCTTTACTATCAGTTTTTCTCAAAGTCCAAAGCACAAATATACTTCAAACAATACCTATTCACATCATATTCAATTTCCAACCACTAGTGCACAGATTCACAACATATTTTTAGCTTCAAACCACCCCCCCCCCCCCTCCCAAAAAAAAATAATAATAATAAAATAGGGACAAATTGAACTTACCAAATGGTTTCGCGGTGGCTATGCCAATGAACGCACAGATTCTTAGTTACGACAAAGAATGACTGCATTTTAAGAAATAAAAAGCCAATGCTATAGAGAGTATTTCAACAAGTTTCTAACTTGTTTCAGAGAACTGTACAGGCCAATTTAATCTAACTCAAATGGGAGATATGAGGACCATAACAGCAATTAACATGTCGTAGCTTTTGTGACTTGCCATCACATGCACCCCAACTAGCTCGTTTATACATTTTTAAAGCTTTAATACTCTCAGTTACAGAACCAATTTGATTAACCTGACCAATTACAAATTAAGGAAAAGAGAGAGATTTAGCTTTAATATATATGCCAATACGAAGTGGGAGGCATCAAATACCACCTTTAAATCTATTTTCCTCTATCCGGTAGATATTTCCCATAAAAGATTCTTAACCCCGTCTATATTGAGAACTTCTTGTTGCACCTGCAGGGCACAACTTCACAGCAAATACAATTCAACATGCTTCTGTTAGTGCAATCAGTCTTTTACAGAAACTATTTTGTGAAAATGACAATATGAAAGAAAATAAGAGGATTAGACTGCAATTAAAAAAAAATTATATAACATGTATATGATGTAAATAAAACGCTGAAAAGATCTATAACCCCTGTAAGAGTATTGCAGTTTTGGCTTCTTTTTTTTTTTTTTGAATTACCAATTTCATTGGGAGGTAGACCGGTCACGGAGAAACACAATCACTTCCTACGCTCTTTTATGTTCGAAATGGGGGCGTTAGATCTGGGGTATCATGGAAATCCTTTCACGTGATGTAACAAAAGGGGCGGCAAAGCCAATATTCAGGAACGCCTTGATCACGCTATTGTCAGTTGTTTGTGGCGAACAACTTTTGAACAAGCAGGTGTTCTACACCTTTCTAGCGCAACCTCAGAACATATTCCCATTCAAATTAAATTGTCCTTCGATCTTAGTTCCAAAGCTCGACCTTTCCGTTTCTTGGAAATCTGGAAAAGAGATATTACATGGAGAGATGTGGTGGAGACGGCATGGAGAAGTGCAGACACCAGAGATTGACTTGCTTCCGTTAGATACAAATTACACAGCACGTCTATAGCTCTGAGGCAGTGGAATAAAAATGTTTTCGATTTTTGTCAAACCAGAATTGATGAATTAGAAGCCAAAATTCAATGGCTCCAAAGCCTAGAACCTTCAGAGGACATTCTGGCAGAAGAGAGGAACACCCAATGGGAACTAAATGAATGGAGGAAAAGATCAGAAATTCTTTGGAGACAAAAATCGAGGGAGTTGTGGCTTTCGGCAGGAGACAAAAACACCAAAATTTTCCATGCGGCCACTATAGCAAATCGTAGGAAAATCGTTATCCCAGCTCTAAAGGATGGACATGGTATTTGGAGAGAATATAGAGAAGAGATTGGAGATCTGTTAACTGAGGAATTCACAAAGCTTTTCAAAGCTGCTGATATTAGAAGAAGTGAACGCATGGGCGAATTTATTTAGAATTGTGTCACAAGTGCAGATAATCTTTTTTTGGAAGCAATCCCGCCAGAAAGTGAGATTTGGAACGTGGTTCGGAAAATGCACCCAACGAAGGCTCCAGGACCCGATGGAATGTTAGCATTCTTCTTCCAATAGTATTGGAGCATCGTTGGACCAGATGTGGTCCGCATGGTGCAAAATGTCTTCCGCTCTGGTTTACTACTGAGGGACATCAATCGCACCTTTATGGTCCTTATTCCGAAAGTGACAGGAGTGACGGAAGTTAAACATCTTCGATCTATAAGTCTATGCAATACCACCTATAAGATCATCGCAAAAATCCTAGCGAATAGACTGAAGCAGGTTATCAAGAAAATCATTTCCCCAAGCCAGTCAGTGTTCGTTCCGAGGCGATGGATTGGAGAGAATGCCATCCTGGCCAATGAAGTGCTTCACTCTATGAATCGCAAGAAAGGGATGAAAGGAATTATAGGTATTAAGGTGGACATGCAGAAAGCTTACGATAGGGTGGATTGGGTCATGATTTCAAGAATTTTAATTCTTTTTGGCTTTTCCGACAAAGTGGCTAAATTGGTCTTAAATTGTATATCTTCTATTTCCATGGAATTGCTCCTGAACGGAAGCATATTTGATAAAATTCCGATGGAACGAGGGCTCTGGCAAGGAGATCCGCTGTCTCCTTTTCTCTTTATCCTTATGGCGAAATTACTCTCTCGAATGTTATTCAAATGGGAAATTGATAGAAAGATAACTGGCATGAAGTTTGGCTGTTCCTCTCCGTCAGTGACACACTTGTTATTCGGAGATGACGTTATCATCTTCTGTGGCGCCAATACCGAAGAAGCCTGCAACATCCATCGATGTCTACAACTCTACTGGAAGTGGACCGGACAATCTTTCAATCGAGAAAATTCCGAATGTTTCTTTTCTCGCAATGTTAGCAGCAAAGGAAAATCGGACATAAAAAAGATCTTAGGAAGGAAAGAGCTTGAGAAAAACACCAAACACTTACGTTTACCTTTATTTCTCCTTAAAAATAAATCTGAAACTTTCCAGCATCTCCAACGGAAAGTGGAAACTCGAATCCAAGGGTGGAAAGCGAAACTTCTCTCCCAGGCAGGCCGAGCTACCCTTATCAAACACATGGTTACCTCCATTCCGGTGTATACAATGTCAACTTTCCTACTTCCCAAAGGTTGGTGCCAACGGATACAAAGCAAAGCCAGAGCTTTTCTATGGACGAACGATACTTCAAACATGAGAGGCTTCAATCCTATCGCTTGGAGAAAGGTGTGTCAATCAAAATTCAATGGTGGCCTAGGCATTAAACACTTATGGAATTTCAACAAAGCACTCATTGCCAAGATCGGATGGTGCTTAGCAACAGATGATCAAGCTCTGTGGGTGCAAGCCCTCAAAGCAAAATATTTCCCCCACTCTTCCTTCATGAAGTGCAAGAAGAAAAACCATTGTTCCTGGCTTTGGTCTGGTGTCCTCAGACTAGAAATCTTCTAGCCAAGGTCCTTTGCTATAAGATAGGACAGGGAAATTCGGTGAACTTATGGAAGACCCATCGGTCCCCAACATCCCAAATTTCATTCCCCAACTGCGACAACTTCCTATCACTTCTTTTGGCATGGTCAACTCCCTCAAACAAAATAATGGTGAATGGGATGATGTCAAATTGAATGATCTGTTCGACCACAATTTGGCTCAGAAAATAAAGGAAATGTTTTGGGCCCAGAGTAACCAGGAAGACAAACTAATCTGGTCAAAATCGAAAAGTGGATATTCAGCGTGAAGACTGCGTATCAAGTCCAAGCAGAAGATCATTTCAAGGAACAAAAGTGGTGGAAAATCCTTTGGACAAGCAAAATCCATGAGAGAACAAAACTCTTTATGTGGAAATTAGCTAATTATGGTCTTCCTGTTGTTTCTAATTTATCAATTTGTGGAATGTCTATTGATCACAAGGAGTGTGTTCATGGCTACAGCAATATCAACGACGAAATTCATACCTTCTTTCACTGCGAAGTAGCCTGAAGAGTATGGTTTGCTAGCCCTTAGGGTTTAAGATGGGAATCCTTTCACTTCACCAACCTCACGTCCTTTCTATACTATTTGGCCAACCCTTCAAAGTTCCTACCAATATCAGCGGAAGCAAACGAGATTTTCTTCATATACGACGCTATCACATTGGAATACTTATGGCGAATTGGAAACAAAGCTTATCATGAATGTCAGGAAGGTATTGTCAATGCTGTACAACAAGCACCAGACTTAATCCATAGCAAGGTTAATGTACTACTTGATGCAAACAACTATGAGACTTGAATGAGACTCAACTAGGAGGATCTTAACCGCCCAACACCCATCTCATGGAGACCTCCCCCGGAGGGTTTCATAAAACTAAATTATGATGCGACGTTGAAGGCGAATGGTAGTTTCCTAGCCATCACAGCTCGAAATGACAGAGGCACAATGCTGGCTATCCACACCTTCCAATCACGAGTCTTTATGTAACACCCCGTCCCAAATCACATTGGAATTCGTGCACGTTTATCGAGGTTAACCATTGACCGAGTGGGTCAAAAGTTGACTTTTTGTTCCAGTTGAAATTTTTTAGTTGACCATGGTACCGTGGCGAAGTGCATGATGGCCCGAGTTCGTAGACTAGTAGCACATCGAAAACGGAGCTACGGTTTGAAAGTTATGGGCAAAACAGGTCGATGTGCAAACTGTCCAAAAGGTGCCGGAAGTTGACTTTTTTATTGTTGTGTAATTTTGTTTTCACTTTTATATGGTTGTAAAGTACTCGTCGATACGAGTTCATAGACTAGTGGCACGCTTAAATTGGACATCTGGTTAAAAAGTTATGGATGTTTGAAATTCGCCGGATACCGTAATATTTTATTATATCTGGCTTAAGTGCACAGTGATGCCACGTGTCGTCACCTGATTGGTCCACGTAGATGAACAGTATCACCCACGGTGGCTTTTATTTGGCAAAAACGTCGAGGAGGAGAGAGAGAGAGAGAAACGATCGGCCGCCGGAAATCATCCAATTTTCCAGCCGATCCTTGCTACACGCGCCGGCCAGAAAGGAGCGCCTTCTCATTTTCGGCCGAACCCTTAAATTTCACTACCGCTCGTCGCCGGACGCGCCCAGACCGAGCCGGCGAAGCTCGGGGGCAATTTTTCCCCTCCATCGCCGACCACCGCCGTTGACCCCTTTCCGGCCATTTTCAGGCCACACGTGCCAGCCACCCCTCACCACCTCCTCATTTCTGGCCAGCCCACCAAATTTCAAGGCCACTGGACCTCCGACGCGCCGGGATTGGAGCATTTTCCGGCGAGGCGCAGAAAATCTTCAAACCCCGATCTCTTCGCCGTTCGGCCTCCGTTTGCCTCACCGCCGGTCCCGTTGGAATCCACTCCCCTCGATCTACAAAACCGCCAAAAATCTCAGCCAACGGCCACCACACGCGCTGCCGCCGGCGACGGTTGCCGGTGACCACGACGGCTCACCGGAAGTCACTGTTCCGGCAAGTACACAGTTGCACCGCCGGTCCCTGTCCACTAATTCCGACTTCCTGAATCCAAATTCGGCATCCTTTTCCTCCAATTCGTGACGGTTTGGGAGAATTGAGGAGTCGAATCCCGAAAGCTTTCCAGCGAGATTCCGGCCACCTCGGGTCCGATCTCTGGAAAGTAAGACCGAATCCGTGATCCTCATCACTCAAGCTTCGATTCGGTATATCACTCATAATTTTTAGTTGTCGTTTGTGTTTGCTCCCCGGGTACCCATTTGGGAGTTACCCGATTAAAATATTAATATATTTGGTTGGTATACTGTGGATGTTTTAGGTGCGCGTGCGAGTAGTGAAGTTGATCCTGTGGAGGATCTTAGCTAATATACTCGCTTAAGGTGAGTGACCCACCTTTAAAAATAATTTGGGGCAATTAATTATGTTTAATTGGTGTTTAATTGATATTTAAATTATGCTCATGTGGTACAATTTAATTATTATTTTATTGTGATTTAATTTTAATTATTATGCATGAGCAAGGTATTTTCAGTAATAAATTGTATGTGATTTTAATATTATTTTTGGACATAATTGGTTTAAATATTTTATGAAAATATTTGTTTAAAGTGGTGTTTTAATTTTTATAATTATGCCCATGGTATTTTATTTGTCGAACCTCATGTTATGAGAAAAATTATTGTTTTATCGTTATCGATGTTTTCGTACCGGGTATGTTAAAAGGAAATGTGGGATGGTAAATTTGAGAATTGGTATATTTCCCACGATAATTTTGGAAAAACGGTACGGTTATAATTAATTTAATAATTATTTTAGACGCATTCATACAGTATTGGTGTTCTGGGTGTATGTATGTGGTTTAGCGCGCAAGTATTATGTCTCCCGTGAGTTGCCATTGGACCGTGGACAGGCAAGTTTGATATTGGCCACAGCCACCCCCCTCCTTAGCTGGGATGACGATTTCAGCAGCGGTACTGTCGGGACGCCGAAGTGCCGTTTGCAAGTTTCTCTCTTTAATCTCCCCGCCAGTCGATACTCAGGACGCTGGGTATCGGAGGGCATCACCGGTATATGGTGTGGTGCGTCAAGTGTAAGTTTTCAAATAAAATTTCAAACCCCAAAGGTGACTCTGAGATAGCGCGTTAATTTATTACATTTTATTTATATTGGGGTATTTAATTATTTATTTATTGTTTATTAAATTGTTTGATCCCTTGGTTTTCGGGAAATACGAATGTCGAGTTTTGTGAAAATATTTTAAAAATGGAACATTTCCAACGGAGTGATTAGTGAGAGTTTTGAGAGAAATTATTATTTTCAACTGCTATTATTTATTTACCTATTTAATTGCCGGTATTAATTAAATTTCTTTATTTGTTATATTATTATTATTAATATTAAAAGTGTTCAATAGCTAGGGTCGCTCACTGAGATTATTAGCATCTCACGTTTTTAAATTCCGTTCCCTTAGGTGCAAGGGGTGGTAGATGTTCTTCCGAGGCAAACCAATTCTCCGCCGCTATCATGTTTCGAGAAGTACTTTTGTACTCATTCATTTCAGTTGTATTATTTCTTTCATCTTTGTTGGATTTTCTATTGAATAGCACTTCATGAAGCTCTGTATACTATTCTGGACACTTATGTTTTATTTATGCACTGGGTTGCTGTTATTGTTGTGAAGTGCTGTAAATTTGTGAAATCAATTTGTAGTTTTGTGGGAGGAATAAGGGGATGAATATAGAAGTGTGTTTTCAGTGCAGGTAATTTTTGGTAAGTCCTACCCTTAGGGGAGGTGCTGCCGGATTTTCCGTTGGAAGGTTCGATAGTATTTCTCTGGGATCAGGGCTTGTTTAGGATTCCGGAAAGGAATTCTGGACTGGTCCTGACACTTTATACCCGAAGTTGCGGAATTAGATGTAATAGTCAAAGCCACATAGGTAGCTCAATTTCATGGTTGGCCGAAGGTGATCTTTGAAACAGATGTGCTGTCAGTGTTTAAGGCTCTCCAAAACAAGGACGGCACTCATCTTCACTGGGCTTCAGAAAGCCTCTTCCTTGATATTTTAATTAAATTACACTTATTTCAGGTTGTTAAGTTTAGTTGGGTCCCTAGAGTAGCTAACAGGCTGGCCCACAGTGTTAGTAAATGGGCGGCAGCACAACACCTTATAGGTCCTATAGATCACAGTTGGCTGCCTTGTGCATGCACAGACATAATGGTCTAGGAATGCGTACCGGAGGAAGCATCTTGGATCCAGCATTGATGTTTTTTTATCTTTTTTTGGTCTCAATGAATTCATAATTTGAGCCAAAAAAAAAAAAAAAAAAAAGAAAAAAAATATGCTGTAAAAAAGCAATCTGCAAATATTCATGGTTCAAATCCATTCCAAGTTACCTCCTCAAAGAGCCTCATAAATTCCTGCACAACATTGTCCACATTCTCCATTCTTCAAGCCTTTCCTTTTAATCTGGGTGATTTCCGGAGTAATAAAACAAACTCAATTTTATAACTTTTTCATGCTAAAACAGTAAAATAAGTACGAATGCTAATATATATATATATATATATATATGTATGTGTGGGAAGTTAGAGCATTTGAATTTTCTATAACGCTGTTCCATTAAATTCCATCAAATTCATACCTAAAACATCATGCTGTGGCTTAAGGAGGAGAGCAGGGGGAACAGGAGAAAATTGCAATAAGAAATTTTATACTAATTGTATATATATATATATGTATATGTGGGAAGTTAGAGCATTTGAATTTTCTATAACGCTGTTCCATTAAATTCCATCAAATTCATACCTAAAACATCATGCTGTGGCTTAAGGAGGAGAGCAGGGGGAACAGGAGAAAATTGCAATAAGAAACTTTTATACTAATTGTGCTTTACGTTGTTCCCCACCCACCCCGTCGCGCGCCCCCCCCCCCCCCCCCCCCCCCCCCCCCCCCCCCGGCCCCCCCAAAAAAAAAAGAAAAGAAGGCCCAATACTACGTATTGACACAGTGTGTGAATTTCTACATACGCTTGTTGTAAACTAAGCAATAAACGAGAGGAGGAAAAAAAAAGAAAAAAAAAAAAAAAAAGAAAGAAAGGGGGGGGGGGGGGGGGGGCGGGGGGGGGTGGTGTGGAACATAGATTCATACATGGAAAATTTTATGCAAAAATAATATTTTACTTTGAATACTAAAAATTTAAATTACTTTCACCAACATGTGAGATAGGTTTTGGACCTTGTGGGTGGAGGAGGGGTTTGTCGCTTTTGAATTTTGATTTGTGTTCAGGGCTTTTTCATCAAGGTAGATGTGGCATCAATTTTTCAATTCAATATAAGTGGGGAGGATAATATAAAAACTTTAGCAATAGATGATACTTCTAACATATGGTTTAAGGGTGTAGTTGTATCTTTGTAATTAATATATATATATATGTGGCACAACTTTTAGCATACCACAAATAAAAGTAGATTTAAAATAACCAAAATGTGAAATAAACATTCAAATGTTGTATATCAATCATGACTTGTCATTAATTTGATCAAAACTTACTTAACAAATTAAGTGAAATATCGATTATTATAATATTATATATATATATAATATTGTTTGTAAAATAAAGAAATATGAAAAAGATATAGAAAAATAAAAACGAAAAGAGAGAAAATCGTAAAATCTTATTCATTCATTATGTAGATCTTAATCTCTCTTTATATAGATAAAAATTAATATTTACTAATAAGAAGGATGATAAAGACCTGGTAATAAATCTCTCAATAAAACATATCCTTATTTCTTTAAGTATTGGCCATATTTAACAAATATATAGTTATTGTTTTTCCTAATTAAGTACCACATTCTCCACCAGGTCCCCCAAAACTGAAAGTTTGTCCCAATTTTCGACCTTGATAACCAAAATAGTGTAAATCATAGCAGGTAGTGACATCGGTAGTCCCACTCATGGTACTGTCGACTATATCAATCAATTTGAAGTTGGAATCCACAATTTTGACAAATGCCAAAAAGCAAACAGAATGGTAGTCATTGGTTGGAAATTCACCACTCCCCATTGGGGGACTCAGCCCGTCTGCTGAAGCTTTTGTTGTTCCACCGTAGCGAACTTTATCAGCACCATTGTTCAAGTGATTGAAAAGCTCTTTTGGCCAATATCCCACTCTAAAGCCTTCGGATGTTAACCACCAGTTACCACTTGATTGCTCCTGCATGATGTAAATTTAATATTACATCGTCAACTTTTGAGACCATCTTTTTAAAACTTTAATTTGGTTATGTTAGAGCATATTCAACAATTTTTTTAAAATAAAAAAAAGTGTATTTTTTTATAGTAAAAAAATATGTTTTAAAATAGATAATGAATTTTTAAAACAGATTCTAACAATAATCTTTATTTGCATTACTTTTATTTTTATATAAATATTCATTGTTTTACTTCTAATTTATTTATTTATTTTATATAAATTATCAATTAAATGTTAAAATAGTGACATTGGAATTTGGAACAAGTAGGGTATTAAACTAAATCAATATAATTATTCAAATAAGAAAAAACAAATTTGATTTTTTATATTTAAAAAGTCAAATTCTTTATATTAATATGTTAATATAAAGATCGCTGCAAAATATATATTGACATCTATGTACCTGAATGATTGAAAGATCAAAACCATATTGGCTTCCTCCTATAATGGAACTGTTTACGAAGACTTGACCAGGTCTAACTGTCGGGTGCACTTGCACAAAACCCGGGCACAACAAGTTGTAACAGCCAGTATTCTTAAAGCCATCTGTCTGTATAATCAAAAAATAAAGTATTTAATTACATTATCAAAAACAGAAATAGTGGATTATTTAGCCAACACAAATTAGAAGAATTTCTAATCCACCATTAATTGATCTTTTAAAATGAAAAAAGCAGGAAGAAGAATACAATTCTTACCGTCCATCGAATAGTCATATATGTGAGATTGTCACCGTATATTGTTGGATTTACCTACATATTAATTAATATAAACATAATTAACAATTTTTATTATCAAATTAACAATGTTAACACAAATATAAATACAAACGAGGAGGTATTTTATTAAATGTTCCAATAGTTAATTACCAAATCATATTCTAATTAGTTTTTTAATATCAAAATGACAAGAATATTTTTGTTTTGAACTTAAACTCTGTTTGACATAATTTCTGAAAAATTAAAAATAGTTTTTAAAACTCAAAAATAACTTCTATAATGTTTAGCCAATTTTCAAAAATTATTTCTGATATTCAAAAGCATTTCTTATTATAAAACCAGTAACAAAATTGCTATTTTAATAAATATTTTGGAAAAAATAGAAACAAAAATTATATCAAATAGAATCTTAATATTTTAAAATAGTCTTTTTTCCGCTTATTGTTCCAAAGCTAAAGTTATCAGGCTAAACACACAACCGCAAAACCGCCCACCATTTTCAAAAGAAAACTAAAATTGTAAAATACACATTCATACCTATATATATAAGCTCCTCAGCCCCAGAAAGTTTTATTATTTTATTTCTTTTCTGATTTTCCATTTTGTCCCTCCTCCTTCTTTTTTAGAATAAAAAAGGATAATTCTGATCTAATGTAAATAATTAATGGGTTTGTCAAAGTGGTGATTGATGGCTTTGGATTTGGAACATAATGAACTTGGAAAATAAAAGTTTACTTTTGTATATATTGTATAGTGGATCTTATCAAATAGAGTAATTAATAAATAATATGATTGAATATGTATTAACTAGTGGGCCCTATCTATTCATTTTTTATCTGCTTCAACATCCACACGATGTGTGAAAGTATTGTCCATACTGCTAGGCTGTTTATCATTCATAAAATTCTCTTGCAAAAATTTTGAAAGAAAAATAAAAAACACATCCGTTTAAATATTTTTAAAAAGTAACATTTATAGCATGCCAGCAACTAATAATAAACATTTCAAACCTGACAAATTAAATTAAGCAACTGAAATCTGATATGACAAACTTTCCTTGGAATTCGACATAATTATGTGTATTTAGTTATATGTATCAATGGTATTAATTATATATATATATATATGGGAAATGAAGAAATTAATTTGAATTTAGAAATTAATTAGTAAAAGGGATGAAGTATATATAGACAATAAAATTCAAATGCGACGACTTACTGCCCAACCAGCTTGTATGCTATTAAGCTCATTAGGAGGTCCACTTTGAAGCCATATTTGAGCCATGCTATACTGTTTCCCTGTCACAGGTGGCTTGTATATGTTGATCGTTGCTTGTGCTCCATGATATGTTGCATTATTGTTCGTATCAAGTGTAGCAAACTATAAATAAAACAACCACGCATTTAATTAGAATAAGATTATTTTTTCTTTTTCTTTTTTTTTCCTATTGGTTATAAACGAAGGCCAAGATCCCCTGATGGAATTAATAGATAAGTATGTGCATGTTTCTCTGCATGAATAGCTATATTGAAGATTAATTTTCTAAAACTATCTTTTAAATTATATATTTAGTAGAAAAAATATGTTAACTTGATAAGTGCTAAAGCTCTTATTATTATTATTATTGCGTATATAGTTTTTTTTTATTTATTTATTTTATTTATTTATTTATTTTTTTATTTATACTTACATGTTCACCAGGGAAGTCTTGTGTAAATGGGCGATAAAAAGGTTTAGACTTCGGAATAGGTACCATCCCTGATGGACAACCTTTACCTCGTAGATCAACTTCATTAGGAGATCTACTCCTGGATGATACTCTGCTTTTTGTCAACTCGTGTGAGAAATTTGGATTTAACTGAAAAAGAATATATATGTATATAATTGATTTAATTAACATATACGAATGATATGAAATTACTGAGGAAGAAAAGCATATAGAATTCTAAACTATATAAATACTTTTGTGCTTTTTAATTCAACAGGGTAAAATAATTATTTATTTATAAATTTTGTACCTGAATTTTGTGGTTCCTTAGTAAAGGATGATCAAAGGCTGGTTGCTTATATATATCAACACAATCAAATTCATCAGCTTCGGTTGGCTGCACAAATTAGAAAAAGAAAAAGAAAACGATAAATATTAGAGAAAAATATAATCACTAACTAATTTCCATTAGAAAACCTTCAAAAGTAATTACCAACCTGCCTTTGCTAATTTCTATAGTGGACCAAAAAAAAAAAAAAAAAATTGGTAACATGAATGAAAATTTATTTGAATCCGTTTGAAGTTCAAAAAGCAATCTAAAATCCTAATAATCTACAAATTAAAAAAAGTCTATATATATATTTATACCAGGATTGATATGAAGTGAGGATCATCATCAAGATTAATGGTGCGGTGACTTTTATTGACCTTGCTTGTTCCTTGTACTGCACAGCAGCAAATACTTAGAATTAACAACAGATACAAAGCCATGGTGAACAAAATATCAATTCCTGCTTCTTTGTTATAAAACTCTTAACTATTTCCCACGCCCTCATTTGTCTTATAAGAAGTTATATTTATAAATTAATTATATTATATCAGCTGTGGACCATATCCTATATACATGGAAAATTGGTAAAAAGATGTTACTTCTGGGATAGCTGAGCTGTCTCATTTGTCTTATAAGAAGTTATATTTATAAATTAATTATATTATATCAGCTATGGACCATATCCTATATACATGGAAAATTGGTAAAAAGATGTTACTTCTGGGATAGCTAAGCTGTCTCGTTTCTGGATTTTAATGAAGCGTTTTAATATTAATATAAATTTTCATTAGGAAAATCCGTTACAATGTTTATATATGGCATGATATCATACCAACTTTAAAGACTTACCTACAATGCATGCATGGCATGTCATCTATATATTTACTTTCTTTTTTTTTTTCTTTTTTTTCCTCTTAACAAACATGTATATCAATAATAACAATTATCTATATATTCTCTTCTCTTTTTTGTAAGTACAGGGTTAGAATTATCTAAAACTCCTAACAATTATCCAAAACTAGTGACTAATTTAGCAACCCAATTACTCTGGTATTGTCATATTTATTTATTAATATTATTTTTTGACAAATATATCTATATTTTCCTTTTATGTCGGAAGTAGCATATTCAAATTTCGGATTATTGTTTAAATATTTATCACATACAAATATATACACATAAAAGTTATTGACACATAGCAATTCACGTATGTAATTACTCATGGGGGTTTTTTTTTTTCTTTTTGGACCAATAATTACTCATGGAGGTTCAGTTAAAAAATTGAAAAATAAAAGGGTCTACTTGTTGAAAAATGGACCCTTTTTCTTTTTCTTTTTTTTAACTTTATGTAGTCTATAAAATATATTAGGAAACAATCTTATAAGACTACCAATCATAAAGATAAGGAGAAGTCATCTTTATAAAAAAAAAAATTAATACTAGGGGTAGAGGATTCAAATTTAACATCTTTGTCCAAGGAAATAAATCTTAGTAACAGCCACTGCATTTGTATGGTTAATTATTTTAACGCTACAGGTATTCCAAGGAAAGATTTACTCCAACTATTTTTATTTATTTATTTATTTATTTTTGTTAGAAAGATTAAATATTACTCATAAAACAGAAGTATTAAAATTTTCAAAAACAAAGTTGGGGTCTCAAAAAAGGCTTTTGATTAAGCCTATAGAAGAAGTTGGGCTTGAAGATGACCCCATTAGGATTCAAGTATTCGGGCTTCAAGTGGGGTTTTATTATAGAGGAAAATCTGGCCCCATAGCTCATTAAAATGGCGTTGGGTACTACTTTATACACCACACAAATTTCTACTCCCACTTCTTTCATTGAAATTGCTAAAATATCCTTGGCCTTTTATTTTCAGTGGGTTCCTTCTCTTCCAACCAAACATGGGGCCGCCTCTGCAGGCAGAAGAACACCAGCAGCTTCATCTTCAAGATGATAACAATTTGGAGCTTTCAAGGTTGGTTCCACTTGATCAAATTGAAGTAGCAACAACAGTGCAGGGAACTCTTGAATGATCCAGAACACTTGCACACAAATCAATTGACAGAGAAAAGTGATATGTATAGCATTGGAGTTGTACTGGTGGAGTTACTAATAGGACAGAAGGCTTTGATGTTTGATGGGCCAGAGAATGCAAGAAATCTGGCTCAGTATTTCCATCACTCCTTGAAAGAAGGTAGGTTGTTTGAAGTCCTTGAGAGCAATATAAACAAGGAAGAGAACAAGATGCAAATTAAGGAAATGGCAGAGCCAGCAAAAAGGTGTTTGAGTTTAAGAGGGAATGACAGGCCTAGTATGAAAGAAGTAGCAATGGAATTGGACGAACTAAGAAAAACAGAGAAGCATCTTTGGGTTAATGAGGAAGTCATGAGCATTGAAGAAGTTGAGTACTTGCTCGATGAGACTTCCAATGCAAATGATGGTAGCATTAAAACTTCTGCACATGACAGCATGAGGACCATGTAGCATTGGACTTCTCTGGGAGATGAGCAGATTATGTATATATAATATTTAAAGCTGTGGACATTGGATAGCCTGTCCTCATGTTGTTATAATTTTTATTCTTTTAAAATACAATTTTGTTTTCAATGTTGCAAAAGTTTTGAAGAAATTTGTTAGGCTTGCTAGTTTGGACGAGCTTCTATGTGTAATATATATGTATATATTTCTATGACACATTTTTTTTTTTTTTCCAAAAAAGAGTATTATATATGATACTGTTGAAGAATTTGTTTTCAAATTAAAGTGTTCAAAAAAATTAGTATCACTAGCACAAACAAAGGAGCTGCTAGTCTATAAAACAGTAAGAATAGTAGCAATACTCCAAATATTAGAAAGAAAAAAAAACATATGCAAATCATTAATAATGAGCATACGCATTAACACTAAGCATATATTGCATATTAACACTGCTGGCAACTATTAAAAAAGACACTGAAATATAAATATTGCATGTTCAATCACATAGTCAAAGAAAAAAGAAAAAAAACAAGGTGGAACTAAAACTTTGTTCAAAGTTCCAAAACAAGGCAACAATTCAATTGGTAAACAATGACGCCTAGGCACCAGAAAATAGATCTGACAAATTGACTTTAGCAAAAACAATGACCAATAAAAGCATCCATACCTTGTTTTCTTCCAATATTGAAGAATTTTTTTCTCTAGCTCTTCTCTCTCCCTCTTTCTCTACTTTTTGTAAGGCTAATAATCTATGAAAAGTGAAGTATATCCAGTGATAATGGGTAAATGTATCCAGGTATTATGAGAAATATCATTTTTGATGTTATAGATTAAGAGGAGGGACTAGAAAATGTTTGGACAAAGACATACATTTTTGTGTCATCTTCTTCCTCAATTCTCTTTGCTTCTAAAAGTTCCTTTCCCATTTAAATCTTTTTTTGTTAAAATAAGAAAGAGAAGAAAACTGTTTTTCCAAATTTCAGTTATCAAGTCAAGGGACTCATGGAAAAAAATAAAATAAAATTAGAGAAACAGTACTGCCTCATGCACACAACATATCTTGATCAAGACTTTGTTGTAACCGAAAGGTTTTGAAAATGTATTGGCAATTAAAACTAAAAAGCTAATGATAATCATTAAAACCATCATTTTTTTGGCACAACCATTAAAAAACCAAAAAGCTAGTGGTAATATATATATATATATACTATTATTATTTTTTGACGTAATCTTATTAAATATGTTTGTTTGGTTGCTGAGAAATAAAGATCAAGCATGGACGATGTGTTTTTGGTTATTTGGAAAATGGGTTTTGAAACTTAAAAAACTTTCAACCAAATTCCCTACGTGCAAACCACAATATGCAACTTGCAAACCCAATTAAAACAAGGCAAAGCAATGGAAACAAATACGAACCAAATTGACACCACATATATTAAACTCTGACCCAAAAAAAATGGCACAAAAAGTCACAAAACGCTCACATTTGAAGAAGTTAGAGTGATCAATTGAGAGGGAGACGGAGCATAAATTCATGAAGGTTTCAATTCAAATTCAAAGAGACGCAGAGCAAAAGAAACAGAAGAGAAACTAAACAAAGCGAGATTAGAAATAAATTGATAAAAACAGAAATGAGTTAAACAAATGATCAATTACAAGGATCTAAAACCATGGAGATGATGAACTCAGTAATCAAGTTAGACGAATGAAAGAGTGAGAATTGTTAAAGTTAAATGCCTAAAGAAGCAGATCATCGACAATGAGGGCTTGGTTGCAAATCACCAGTAGTTGAGGGTTTACTTCTGAGTCCAGGAGCGAGATTTTGATATGAATGCTTTGGTGTAAAATCTCTTTCGTGAGAATGTTTACTGTTAGGCCTGCAGATGAATTTAGTTAAACTTGAAGGACAATTTTTGAGTTAAGCTAAACCTTAGATGTTGTAGATGAAATAAACCCTAAAAAAATAATAATAAAATTGCTGTACTGATAGATTCCAAGCTTTTGAAAAATAATCATTTAGACTCATTTGTCAATTTTTATTAGTCTAAGGCCATAATTATATTTTCACTATATTATTCGATACGAAAAGTGGTTATTTTAAATCTTTCTTTGGCCTTAAGTGTTGAAAATTAAGGGTTCGTTTGATATAGCTGATGAAAATAGAACTTTAATCTGTAGAATTTTGTATAATAGATTTTTTTGAAAATTAGTTTTTATTAAAAAATTAATAAATATTTTACTGTAAATAAAAAAACTGTATTAATTGCTCAATGAATTTCCATATAAGTTAAAAAAAGAGTATTAAATGCTCATTGAGCTTCCATATAAGGTTAAAAAAAAAATTTCTAAAAAATAATAAAATTTGGACTTTTCTAAAACAGCTTAAAAAAAATTATTTTTTTGATCAACAAGTGCTTGTTAACTTTTATCAAACATTTTATTTTTTAACAAAAGAGTTGGCCTTCAAACAGAACTTTTGATCTTAAAAAAAAAAAAAAAATTCTGTCAAATAGGCACTAATAGATCAATTTATATATATATATAACAAAATAGAGGTTAATGATAAATTTTCAAAAAAGTGAAGTTTAAGTGTAATTATGGCAAAATTAAGGAGGGTTTTAATGAAATTTATGTTTATATATATTGAACTCTTAATAGTTATGCAAATATTAATTAGTTAATATTTTTACTATCATGTTAACTCTACATAGTTAGAAAATAAAATTGTTTAAAAATATGTTAGAAAAACTACTAGTTTTTAATGCATGATAAATACATAACATTATAGCATTATGTAAAGCCAGTTTTTTAATAAATAGAAAAAAAAAAAAACAATAGGTTATGCCAATTCATGGAGAAAATCTTCGATACCACCATGTTACCATGTCAGAGTATACCACTTCCACTAATTTGTTGCCATTTGTAAATGTAACGTTTTTAAACGTTTTCTTTATTGAATGATTTGGGTTAGTGGGATTAGTGGGGAGTTAATAGGCTTTAAGTGGCTTTAACGTTTTGGAAAAAAATGAAAAAGAAAAAGAAAACAAAGGGTTTTCAATTTTTAATTAATTTTTGAAAAAACCTCTCACTCTCCCTCACGTTTTTTGAGAAAAAATAAGAAAAAGGTGTTTTTCTTGCATATTGTTTTTTCCTGGCATATTTTTACATAGGAAGAGTGGAAAAGTTCTAGTACACAAAAAGGTTCGAAGAGAAAGCTTCGGAGGTGCTAAATCCGAGAGTTTTTCGATTCCGTTGTATCCTGGGAGACAACCATCGGGAAAACATCTGCACCGGTGGGACGGAAATTGTCTTAAGGACACTGTGGTACCACACAGGCCTCGGATCAATTTATTCTTCATACACAGATCAAAGCTAAAGGACTTTCAGGTTGTATTTGTATTTATTTTGTTAATTTTTCATACTTTATTTGTGTTTTATTCCACACATATATTCATATATTATGGATATTCTAATATTTTTGTATTACATTCTTAAGACAAATTTCCCGTTTAATATATATGTTTATATATGTGGAATTGTGAATAATTGAATAATTTTGTTTTGATGATGCTTGTTGATGGAAATATATATATATATATATATACATGTTTTTATTCTTTTTGCCTTCAAACCCGTATACTTTTTGTTGATGGGTTTTTATTTTTAATTTATAATTATTTTGTATTTAGTTCTATGTTTAAAAAAACTATATATATATATATATATATATATATGTATATAATGTATATCGATATATATATATATATATTTGTTTGTTTGGTCCCATGGGTTTGAGAATTCTTGGGTAATTCTTTATTATTGTTTAAACTATTTTTTTTTTCTAAAATCGAATTACCCATGAATTTCTAAATTTTTTGATATTTTTCTGGTATTTTTGGGTACTGGAACAGTGCAGGAAGTAAGAAAAATGGTGAACTGGGTCAAAAAACCCCGTTTACCAGTGAAACGGGCTGAAAAAACCCGGTTGGAGGTTGAAAACGGGTCAAAAAAGGGGCTACTGGGTTGGAAAAACAGGTTTGGATAGGTTTTTGGGTCAGTGGGCCTGAATTTTAAATTCTGATGGATCTGGCCCAGCTACACAGCCCAGTTCGCGATTAGAACAGATTACTGTTCAGCCAAGGCCCAAGCCCAAACAAAACAAGGCCCAAGAGAATTCAGCCCGTTTTGCTCGCCACGTGTCTCATCCAGAGACAGCCACGTGGCACAGGCAAGTGAGGCCACGTGTCTATATGATTCAGGTGACACGTGTCAGACTCAGATGCCGCCGTGTGTCACAAAAATAAAGAGCCACGTGTCGATCTGTTACAGGTGACACGTGGCAAACAGATATAACAACACGTGGCTGTCAACAGTGACTGTACGGAATGTACGGATGAACAGTGTGGTGTATACAGAAATCACATTTTTTGTGTATTTTCCTTTTGAAAATTGGTTATAATTAGTCTGTTAAAGATTGAATATAACAGCTAATTGAATTTCTGGGTTATTTTCAAATTCAGAAATGGCTAGTGGAGATGTGCCAGCTGCACAAGTGCCTTCACAGACTCCTATTTTTCAGGTGCCTCCTCCGGCAGGTCATGCAGAGAGACCGGAGAAGTTTGATGGAGCAAACTTTAAGAGGTGGCAGCAGAAAATGCTGTTCTACCTGACTACATTGGGCCTTGCAAGATTTTTGACTGAAGACGCACCACCGAGTAGTGAAGAGAGTGACAAAGAAACTCTCATGGCGGTGGATGTGTGGAAGAATTCCGATTATTTATATCGGAATTATGTCCTGAATGGCCTATCGGATTCCCTTTATGGAGTATACTGTAGCTCGAAATCAGCAAAAGAGCTGTGGGAAACTTTGGACCGGAAGTACAAGACCGAGAATTTTGGATCCGGAAAGTTTGTGGTAGGCAGATTTTTTGGACTATATGATGGTGGATACCAAGCCACTAATGAGCCAGGTACATGAGTTGCAAGTGCTCATCCAAAAACTTCTTGCTGAAGGGATGATCATTAATGAAGCCTTTCAAGTGGCTTGTATGATTGAGAAACTACCTCCAAGCTGGAGTGACTTTAGGAATTATCTGAAGCACAAAAGAAAGGAGATGGATATGGAGGCTCTTGTTAGCAAGCTTCGCATAGAAGATGATAATAGGAGATCTGACAGGAGATCCATGAAGGCCGCTGTGAAGGCTAATGTTGTGGAGCATAGGAGTAGCTCCAAGAGTCAAAAGAAGAAACCTGGAATGAGTTCCAAGTTGGGGCCTAAAGGAGGCATCTCCAAAAAGGCCAAGTTTCAAGGAAAATGCTTCAATTGTGACAAAATGGGTCACAGAACGGCAGATTGTAGATTGCCAAAAAGAAAAAGGAATAAGGAGGCACAGATGATGGAGCACATCACAAGAGAGGTTGATGATATTGACCTAAGCGCTGTTGTCTCTGAGGTGAACTTAGTGGGTTCTAACCCAAGAAAGTGGTGGATAGATACAGGTGCAACACGCCACGTGTGTGCAGATAGGAGCATGTTCACCTCCTTCGAATCAAAGGCAAATGGGGAAAAGTTGTTCATGAGTAACTTTGCCACATCGGAAATCCAAGGGGAGGGCAAGATTGTCCTGAAGATGGCCTCTGGGAAGGATCTGGCTCTAAATAGTGTATTGTATGTACCAGACATTCGAAAGAATTTGGTGTCTGGATCGCTGCTAATCAAACATGATTTTAGATTAGTGTTTGAGTCAGACAAGGTTATCTTGTCCAAGTATGGGATGTTTGTGGGAAAGGGCTATGAAGTCAATGGTATGTTCAAATTGAATGTAATGACTGTAAAGCCAAAGTTTATTAATAATAAAGCTAGTACTTTTCCGTTTACTTGCTTGAGTCTTCCATTTTGTGGCATGGTAGACTAGGTTATGTTAATTTTAATTCTCTGCGGAGGTTGATTAACTTGAATCATATTCTCACGTTTGATATTGATACCAAACATAAGTGTGAAACTTGTGTAGAAGCTAAATTAACGAGGATATCATATCAAACAATTGAAAGAAATAATGAACCTCTGGATTTAATACATAGTGATGTATGTGATTTAAAGTTTGCACCGACTAGAGGTGGTAATAAATATTTTATCACCTTTATTGATGATAGCACGAAATATTGCTATGTGTACTTGCTTAAGAGCAAGGATGAGGCTATAGAGAAATTTATTCTCTATAAAACGGAAGTTGAGAATCAACTCACCCGCAAAATTAAAGTGATCGTGGTGGAGAGTATGGAACTCCATTTGGAGAGTATTGTGCTCAACATTGCATAATACATGAAGTTACTCCACCATATTCGCGCGCAATCGAATGGTGTGGCTGAACGGAAAAATAGAACTTTGAAAGAAATGATGAATGCAATGCTGTTAAGTTCTGGAGTACCTCAGAACTTGTGGGGGGAAGCCGTTTTGTCAGCAAACGACCTTTTAAATAAGGTGTCCCGTAAAGATCAGGTGAAAACATCGTATGAACTTTGGAAAGGAAGACAACCTACCTATAAATATTTACGAGTGTGGGGGTGTCTTGCCAAAGTTGTGGTACCTACTCCTAAAAAGGTAAAGATAGGTCCCAAGACAGTAGATTGTATCTTCATAGGATATGCACAAAATAGTAGTGCATATCGGTTTCTCGTGTATAAGTCAGAGATTCCTGATATACACAAGAATACAATAATGGAATCGAGAAATGCGTCATTTTTCGAACATATTTTTCCGTATAAAATTGAAGCAGGACCGAGTATGTCTAAACGAACTTATGATGCTATCAGTGATGATGATCATGATAGTGATCAAGATCAGAATACCGAAGTTGAGACTGAGGTTGAATTAAGACGAAGCAAGAGAGTAAGAACCGAAAAATCCTACGGCCCGGATTTTCTTACTTATATGCTAGAAAGTGAACCTCAAAGCTTCCAAGAAGCTGTTAGTTCTCCTGAAGGAAATTTATGGGAAGAAGCCATAAGAAGTGAAATTGATTCCATCCTGCAAATTCATACTTGGGAACTAGTAGATCTTCCTCCAGGTTGTAAACCGTTAGGTTACAAATGGATATTTAAAAGGAAGATGAAAGCAGATGGAACAATAGATAAGTACAAGGCAAAACTTGTAATTAAAGGATACAAGCAACAAGAAGGCCTTGACTATTTTGATACTTATTCTCCGATGACGAGAATAAATTCCATAAGGATGGTACTAGCGATTGCTGCGGAATCTTGAAGTACATCAAATGGATGTGAAAACAGCCTTTCTTAACGGAGATCTCGATGAAGAGATCTACATGGAGCAACCTGAGGGTTTCTCGGCACCAGGACAAGAAAAGAAAGTCTGTAGATTGGTAAAGTCCTTGTATAGACTTAAACAAGCCCCAAAGCAATGGCATCAAAAATTTGATAGTGCCATGCTTAGTGATGGATTTAAGATAAATGAGTGTGATAAGTGCATCTATGTAAAAGATACAGAGAATGGATATGTCATTCTTTGTCTGTATGTAGATGACATACTTATAATAGGTAGTGATGATAATATGGTCCAAACTACAAAAGCAATGTTGAAATCCAAATTTGATATGAAAGATATGGGGCTTGCAGATGTGATTTTAGGGATGAAAATCATGAGGACTTCGAATAGTATCATTCTTAGTCAAACACATTATGTAGATAAAATACTGGCTAATTTTAGTAAAGATGATACTAATATAGCCAGAACACCCATTGATGTGAGTTTACATTTATCTAAGAATAAAGGAGAAAGTGTAGCTCAAGTGGAATATGCAAGGGTGATTAGAAGTCTGATGTACTTAATGAATTGTACAAGACCAGACTTAGCCTATACTATAAGTAGACTAAGTAGATACACGAATAATCCAAATGATGAACATTGGAAAGGAATCGTTAGAGTATTAAGATACTTACGATATACTCGTGAATACGGACTGCACTATACGAGATATCCTGCTGTATTAGAAGGATACAGTGATGCTAACTGGATATCAGATATAAAGGATTCAAAATCCACTAGTGGCTATGTATTTACATTAGCGGGTGCAGCTGTAACGTGGAAGTCCTCAAAACAAACAGTGATAGCTTGATCCACGATGGAATCAGAGTTCATCGCATTAGATAAATGTGGAGAAGAGACAGAATGGCTACGCCAATTCTTGGAGGACATTCCGAGGTGGCCGAAATCTGTGCCAGCAATAAGTATACATTGTGATAGTCAATCTGCGATTGGCAGGGCACAAAATGTGATATATAATGGAAAATCTAGACATATTCATCGTAGACATAATTCCATTAGACAACTAATCTCAACTGGGGTTATCTCAATAGACTATGTGAAGTCGAAGGATAACATTGCGGATCCGCTAACCAAAGGGTTAAATAGAGAACTAGTTGAGAAGTCTTCAAGGGGAATGGGATTGAAGCCCGTGAGTAAAGTCGATACGATGGAAACCCAACCTAGTTGACTGGAGATCCCAAGATCTAGGTTCAAAGGGACAACGCAATTGTAAAAACTGGTATGAATCACTGTGGGGGTTAATCCTCTGCCCATTCCTATGATGAAACAGTGATAGATAGAGGTTAAGCACGAAGTATGCTTTTAATGATTCCTAAAAGTGTGTGTTTAGTAATCTATGCATAGTTATACTGATTACATTGGAAATAGGAATCACTTATGTGAGAGAGAAGAGAGGCCGCTTCAAAGGAGAATTGTTAAGGGCGCAATTCTTTAGAAACTCTCGCAGAACCAAACAGGTGTTCAAGGCCAAAATGAACACAACAGTGAGAACTAAAGTGTACCAGGGAGGAATCTGTGTGAACTATGTTATTATTTACACAAACGACGAAATGGCTCAAAGATATCACATCTACCATTAGTCAGTAAAAAAAATATAGTTGCACAAGGGAAGGTTCAAAGAGTAACATCTACCTATCCTATGCAGGTTCCAACTGCAGAGCTTTACCACCAAAGTCTTGCATAGTCCTTAGAAGTCAAATCATTCATGTGGAGGATTGTAACGTTTTTAAACGTTTTCTTTATTGAATGATTTGGGTTAGTGGGGTTAGTGGGGAGTTAATGGGCTTTAAGTGGCTTTTACGTTTTGGAAAAAAAAATGAAAAAGAAAAAGAAAACAAAGGGTTTTCAATTTTTAATTAATTTTTGAAAAAACCTCTCACTCTCCCTCACGTTTTTTGAGAAAAAAATAAGAAAAAGGTGTTTTTCTTGCATATTGTTTTTTCCTGGCATATTTTTACATAGGAAGAGTGGAAAAGTTCTAGTACACAAAAAGGTTCGAAGAGAAAGCTTCGGAGGTGCTAAATCCAAGAGTTTTTCGATTCCGTTGTATCCTGGGAGACAACCGTCGGGAAAACATCTGCACCAGTAGGACGGAAATTGTCTTAAGGACACTGTGGTACCACACAGGCTTCGGATCAATTTATTCTTCATACACAGATCAAAGCTAAAGGACTTTCAGGTTGTATTTGTATTTATTTTGTTAATTTTTCATACTTTATTTGTGTTTTATCCCACACATATATTCATATATTATGGATATTCTAATATTTTTGTATTACAGTAAAAACATTTACTTTGTCATTCGAAAATATCTAGCTCACCAATTTTTTGGAAGATATAATTTTTATTTTTTCTACTTCCCTTTTCTCTTTCGCAGGTAACTCCATGCCTACAATTTCACAGGTAATTCCATCATGCATGGGAGGAAGAGAAGGGGGTTTCAACTGAAAAATCTCAAAAACTTTATATTTGCAATTTTTCTATAACTTGGGTTACCTGATAAATCAATCCACTACATTGTTTTCTTTTGTAAGTGAGGGAGTTTCAACATAGACAAGCCCATTTGGAACATCGGCTGAATCTATTTGATCCGAATAAGGGTTGAATAGGCTAAGTGGCTAGTCTTCGTCTTCCACAACTCTAGAACTTCTCAGAGTGTCAAGATTCAGACATGTAAATGGCTCATACATCCTAATATCTCCCTTTAAAACAAGCCTTGGATCTAAAAATCGAAAAAATTCTGATTTTGGATATTGAAAATCTTTCAACTGAAATAAACAAATCTAACAATCATTCGAAATTGTGAAAACCAAAACTGCAACCATAAAACAAGCCCTAGAAATGGAAGTAGAAAGGAGACAAAGGCGTTTAATAGATCAATTGTGAAGTTATGTTTGCTGAAGCATTAGATGGGAGATCTACACTTTGTACCCTCCTTTCTCTTCGCTCCATATCTACTATTGTTTCCGGCGATTGCTGGAGTTACCATATGTGGAGTTAACTGCGAGGTTGCAAAAGAGAAGAGGACTGTAGGGGCAAAAAATTACTTTTTCCCAAAAAAAAAAAAAAAAAAAGGGAGCTGGATATTTTAAATCTCGAGGCAAATATTTTTAATAGGGGGATTATATTTAAACATATGTCAATGAAGTAATGGAAGAGATATACTCTGACATGGTAACACGGTGGCATGGGAGATTTTCTCCAATTCATGACCTACATTTTTAATTTTTAATAATTTATCAATAAAATTCAGAAACTGAAATATTTTTAGAGCATCCTCCAGGTCAAGGATTCTTTAAGAATAAAAAATATTTTTAAATATAAAAAATAAAACTTTTAAAACTTCTCCAACAATATTTTTCATATTATATTTTTTATTTTATTTTATCAATGAATATTTATTA
The DNA here is from genome assembly GCF_031755915.1 of Ziziphus jujuba. Lineage (NCBI taxonomy): Eukaryota > Viridiplantae > Streptophyta > Magnoliopsida > Rosales > Rhamnaceae > Ziziphus > Ziziphus jujuba. The sequence goes on from NC_083384.1 coordinate 14,152,097, forward strand.
TTATGTATATTTTTTTTATTTTTTTACTTTTTGACACTAAATAGTAATTAAAATATATTAATATAATATAATGGTTTTGAAATTTAATAAGCATTAAATAATATTAATATAATATTAGATATAAAAAGTATTTCTGGTTCTCCAAATTTGGAGAATCAAACTCATTCTGTATTTTAAAAAGTCAAAATACAAAATAGGTTGGAGCTTATTTTTAGAGATTGGCTCTTCAAAATAAAAAATTTATAAAGAATAAAGAGTCATTTGGAAATACTCTTATTCATTAGTAATTGCAGAAAATATACTCCAAAAATATTACTCACCCCAAAAAAATAAGAACTTTGAAGATATTGAAATTCATAGTTAGTGCAACCAAGTGTGCGTTAGAATTTTTTAATAAATGAAGATATATAAACAATGGTAAATTATCATAGACTAAAATAAAACAAAGTTGTTTTTGAACTTAAAACCGAACAACTTTTTGCAAGTACAGTTTCCTCCATTAGAATGGGTCCTAAAAGACAAAATTTCATCTCATATAAACTTACAATTAAAAGAGAAAAAAATAAAATAAAAATTAAAAAAACCCTTACAGTCAATGATATTTTTATTTATTTTATTTTATTGACAAAACAGTCTCTCAGTAGTTTAGTTTTTTTTTTTTTTTTTTTTTTTTTTTGAAGAAAAAGTACATTAGTATACTCAGCAAAGAAAGACCATATAACAAAATAGTTATATATGGTGGAAAGTGGGCATATGATGATTTTGGCATGGATGGAAGCCTCCTCAGCAGGGTGCAACTTTTTCTCTATTTGTTATAAACTACGAAAGTCAATTTATGTTGTTTTCTTTCTTTTACGTTCTATTAGACTTTGGAAAACAAAATTAATTATATTTTATTTTCATATATGGCAAAATTTCCGTTTATAATGGTTAAAAAGATGTTTGTGCTTTTTTCTTCATACTGTTTTATATTTGCCCAATTTTAGAGTGGAGCAAAGTCTTTTCTCATATATATATATATATATATATATTTCTTTTTAATAACTGTAGTCTTTTCACATAGTGATAATAAAAAGAATACATGAACAATCGCATCATGTTACCTATTTAATGGTTAACAATAGGTCTTCTTATTTTTCGTTTCATTATTCTTACATGCATTTGCTTAGTAGGAAAGAAATAATACATCAAGGTATTTACAGGCACTTAGTATTTTTTTTCTGTTGTTTTTTTTATGAAAAATGTAACATTGTAACTTCAAAAACCCCATATTATTCTAGAAAATTAGGATATTTTATAATCGTTGTAGCTAAATGATGAGTTAAATTGGGATATTCTAAAAAAAGTATTAGTTAAAATTTTATTAATGGTAAATTAATATATTAACGTTATAATTTAAACATATTATAATCATATTAGGTTGGATTGATATGTTAATTAATACAGTTAGTTAAACGGGTCAATTTGGATCAATTTTTGATTAAGTGAGTCAATCCAAAATTGTTATGTTCATTAACAAGTTTAGTTAAACGGGTCAATTTTGAGTTAAATGGGTCAACCTAAAATTGAAACGTTTAATAATTGTATTAAACGTGTTCATCCGAATTTGATCCAAACGGATTTATAATAAACCAAGCCTACTAAATCCGTGTCATTTTCGAATCGTATTATCATATCATGACCTAAATTGCTACCCCTAATTGCTGCCACACTCTACTTTGTTTGGATTTCAATCTCCACTTGGGATTTATGAAATCGCCGGAGCTGAAGGAGACATCGGAGAAGAAAGAGTTGCAAGAGCTACGACTTGAGGCTTGGAGAGAGGAGAAATCGAAGAACCATGACCAATGTAAAATTTAGGGGCTTTGCTTTATATTATTTTCCAATATATATATATATATATATATTTGATAGACTCTAAAATAATATTTAAATATATATTTTTTACTATATTTTTTATGCAGTTTTTTTAAAAGAATTTTTCTTTTTAATTCCTTTTCAAAATAACTTCCTTTCTTTAGATAAAAAAGGGGCTAAATGGTTAAAAAGCACCATCTATCCTTCTCTTTTCAATCTAATTGTTATAGTCTTAGGCCTTCCAGCCAACGCCAATTCAGAAGGTGGCAAGTTTTGTGACATACTAACTATTTTAGAGTCCTTTTTATAAAATAAGGTTTTTTCACCCATCCAGTATATAGCCCTTCATTCCAACTCTTGAAAGCAAGCCGATAAGATTCACTCTTTTTCAAGACCCTTTTCTAGAAGGGACTAAATTAGCAAGAAGTGCAAGCATTGTCTCTGGTTCATTCATGCAACTATAGTGTTCTTCAAATTGTTAAAAAATGTTGTAAATAAAACAAGAAGTAAAATTAAATCAAATTACAAATACCAAGCACCAAACAACAATAATAAAATATTAACCAATTATTCAGAATTTAAAATGGCCTATTTATTGAAACCTAACCTATTAACCCAAATTAACTTATTTATTAAAATTGATGGGTGATGCCGGTCGGGGTTTGAAATTCTTGGTATAAAATTCTCACCATAAAAGGTATAACAATATAATATCCATATAAATATTATATTATAATAAATAATTAATTATGAATAATCACAATAATAAAAGAAAGAAGTTCCATATTGACCCGCTTGTCTCTTTCTCATGGTCTACTTTTTATTTAATTATAAAAGAAGGGTCTGAAGGCTTTGAATCACACGAATGGGAAGAAGATGAATAGCAAATCCATAACCAGAAACGAAAGCACTCATAAAACCTTTTTCGTACCCACCAAACCACTCAAAAAACCCAATAAACAGAGGGTTTCATATTAAACATCATTTATCTACCCAAAAATCTAATAAAAATAGAAAATGGTTGACTTGAGGACTCACCATGTCTATTGAAAGCAACTTCTTCTCGTTTGTTCCTTCAACATTTAGGGTACCAAATCAATGAGAGAGACTAAGCCTTCGTTTGGCAGGGCTTTTTGTTGGCTTAAAAGCTCTTTTTAAGGGTCAAAGCTCTTTTATAAAAAAAAAATAGGCTTGTTTAGCAACAGTCAACTAATACTTGTTAATCAAAAAATGAGCTTTTTTGAGCTGTTTCAGAGAAGCTCAAAATTTGGGCTTCTCTAAAAAAACTCTATTTTGAGCTTATAGGGGAAGTGCAATTGATCATTTAATAATATTTTTTTGTTAACAACTCTACCCTTATTGGTTTTTTAAAATACCAACTTTATCCAAATTAAACCCTAAGATAAAGGACGATACCTTCTCGTTCTTTTCTTTTTTTTTCTTTTTTTTCACAAAGGTCTTGCATAACCACTTTTCGAAAAAAAAAAAAAAACCAAAGAATAATCAAAGAGTATAGGTACTATTTTTTGCCTTTTATTTTTTGCTGCCCATTAATTGATTTTACTTTGTGTTAACTTTTGTTTCCCCTTCTTCCATTACGTTAACTTGGACTGTAGTTCATCACATTTTTTTTTTTAAAGTTTTCTTTGGGTAATACCATGGCTCATTACATCCCAATAAATAAATTAGTTGATTGATTTGAGACCAGTTCTTTAAGGATTCTTCTTGTGAATATCTAGTGTGCAAAGAACTAAAAACATATAATATATGATGTATATTTGATAGGTCCATCCTCCAAGGCTTCACGTGAGATTAGGATAATAGAACGTTGAGATATTGAGTTTATATTGACTTTGACAATTAGTTTGATTTGGCTTATTCAACATTAGTTTTTTACTTTTTAATAAATAAATTAGCTTTGTATATACATATATAATATATACTGCAATTACTAATTTTCTGTCTTGTTGTGGTTTACATCATTCCTTTTAAATTTGTGTTTATTATTTTAACTTGTTAAGTTTTATTTATTTTAATTGTTCAATTTAGTAGAAAATGTCAAATCCAACTCAACAAACTCAAGGATGGTAATGGAAAGAAAAAGATTAAATCATATTGGAATGATTTTACTCTTGAATCATTTATCAAAATTTATGTGAACGAGACATTAGCTGGAAACCGACCATCAGGACACTTTAATAGGATTGGATGGAAAAATATCATTAGCAAATTCTCTCAAGTAATTAATAAGAATTATGACTACAAGCAATTAAAAAATAGGTGGGATAAAAAAAGATTGGCAGCTTTGGAAAAATTTAAAAGTACATGACTCAGGTATAGGGTGGGATCCAATGAAACAAACAATTTCTGCTAGCGATCAATGGTGGGAGAGAAAATTGAAGGTCAGGTTTAAAATTTTATTGTTTAGTGTTTAAATATGTTCTAAGTTTAGGTTTAATATATATCATAACATGTATATGACTTAATATTATTGTAGGAAAATCTTGAAACATCAAAATTTCGAGCTCGAGGTTTGAAATTTGTTGACCAATTGGATATATTATTTAAAGATGTTGCTACTACAGGAGAGGGAGCTTGAGCACCTTCTTCAGGATGTGTACCAAATGATGTTGATGGTGGATCATCTAGGGAGTAAATGATTTTGATATAACTGATGGTTTGGATGTGAACTTTACTGATGATCTAAATTTTACTGAAGGAATTGAGGACATTGGTAATGATTTTGACATATCAAATTATATGCTTGGAGCTTCCACACAAGATAAGGGAAAGAAGAGGAAAAAAAAACTAATAATAATGACACTAGAAGTGGAGTTGCAGCAAAATTATCTAAACAATTAGATGGCATACGTACTACAGTTGAGAATAGGAATAGATTTGATCTTGGTTGTAGTATTCTTGAACTAATTGACATGCTGCATAATATACCAGGAATTGAAAGAGGAAGTGAACTTTTTATTGATGCTATAAAACTATTTCTTAGGAAAGAGAATAGGCAAATGTGTGTTGCCCTTAAGGATTTTGATCTTCAAACTGAATGGCTTAAGCAAATGAAATGATGTTATGTCATTATGTATTTTCTAAATATTTATGTTATTTCCTTCATGTAATGTCCTTACTTTGGTGACATATACATTTTAATTATTTTGCATTTATACATTTAATTTTTGTATTACTATATTATAATGTTTTAAGTTTATAAATTCTGAATATTTATCTTACATGTTTTAATATACTTGTTGATACAGATATGGCATCTTCTAGTAATGATTCTAATAATGATTCTAAATATAATGATGATGATGATGAAGTTGAAGAAGAAATTTTGGATATGGTAGTTGCAGGAGTAGCATAGACCGTAGATCATTTTATTAAATATTATGTGAAAGAACCATGTAGGATGGCTTCTCATACGGGATGGAAGTTTGTGATGGAAATATTAAATAGTCATGAGAGTAGGTGTCACCAACAATTTGGAATGGAAAAACATGTATTTATGAAATTGTGTAAATTGTTGAATCAATCTTATAAACAATGGAAAAAATATAAACTTAATGGAAACAATAACTATCTTTTTAATAATTTTAGGCCATGGACTTGGTAATAGAATGGTTCAAGAGAGATTTCAACATTTAGGTGAAATTATATCTAGATGATTTGAAGTTGTACTAGATGTTGTTTTACATATGGCATTGATTTCATAAGATCTAATGATCCACAATTTAGAACAGTTCCAAAAAAAGTTAAGGATGATAAAAGAGATTGGCCATATTTTTATTAGAGGAATTGATGGGACACATATACCAGTTGTGGTTTCTAAAGCAAAGTAAATACAATATATTGGAAGGAAAGACACTCCTACACAAAATGTGATGGACATGTGTGATTTTAACATGCGCTTTACATTTACATGGGCTAGATGGCAGGGCACTGCTTATGATACACATATTTTCTTCGAGGCTCTTCGTAGAGAGACATTATATTTTCCTCATCCACCAAGAGGTTTGTGAATTTAAAAATTGTTATTTATATTATGATTTATGTTTTCACATCTAATTTATTTATTTATTTTTATGTTTTACAAAATTTATTTAATTTAATTGTTTTTCCTTAATAAGGGTAAATATTATTTAGTAAACGCTAGATATCATCATATGAAAGGTTATTTATGACCATATAAAGGTGAGCAATATCATCTTCCTGATTTTAGATGTGCTGGCCTTCCAACGGGAAAGAAAGAAATATTTAATCATGCACATTCACTGTTAAGGTACACAATTGAAAGAACTTTTGGTGTTTGGAAAAGTAGATAGAGAATATTGCATCAAATGCCAAATTTTCCTTTTGAAAAGCAAGTAAAAATTATGATTGCTTCGATGGCTCTACAACATAACTTCATAAGGATTCATGCTAACAAAGATCAAGAATTTAGCCTTTATGATAATGATGAGGAACTACTACCTACAGGAGAAGAAATGAATGGAGATGAAGAAGTTGTTGAAGCAAATAATCATAGTGTTCTATATGAACAAAAGATGAACGATAAGCGTGATCGTATAGCAAATTTTCTTATGTTTCAGTATACATATATATATATATATATATATTTATTAGTTTATATAACTTAAAGAATTTATGAAAGACTAATATGATACGCATTTATTTGCTTCTGTTATTGTGTTATTTATATACGAAAGTGTCAAAATATATTATATGATGATGAGTTACAATATATTTTCAAAACCATATAAATAAAATCTAATCAGTAAATTTAAAATAATACAAATCATAAACAACTCTTTTTACCAAATTAATTTTATCAATGTTAATTTTTATAGATGATGCATTTTTCTCATATATATTATTTTTTAAAAAAAATTATGAGATTATTATAATAAAAAATAATGTTGTAAAGTTTTAAGTCAAAAACACTTTTAAATTATGTTGCCAAACACTCAAGAAAATGTTCACGACACTTTTTTAATTGACAACCAAACAATTAATATCTTCTTAAAAAAAGCTCTTTTTAAAAAAGATCTACTGATAAAAACTCTACTTCAAAAGTTTTATTCAAAACAACTCTGCTAAACGGACGCTAAGACTGAGACAGAAAGAAGAAGCTAGAGGCTAAAAAGAATAAGCTTCTGATCAAGTTAGCAATGGCCGATGGGGGCTGTGATGTGCAGCTTGGAGCTGGAAGACAAGATTACAAATTTTTGGGCTTCTAATCGTGTGGTGGAGAGGAGTTTTAGTGATTTGATTTTTTTTTTATGTTTTTATTTTTTGATTTATTAAAGATGTTTTATTTTAAAAAAATTAATAATATAAAATTACTTTTATAACATCTATAAGTTTTTTAATTTATAATATCTTTTACTTATTAAATATTATATTATGGATAAAATTGTAATTTAAAATTAAATTTAAATGAATTGTTAATAGATATATAATCGTATCATATCGAAACTGACACATCTATAAATAGGTTATAACGGATCATTTTCGAGTTAAACAAGTCAATCCGAAAAAAAACACGATTAATAATCGTGTTAAACGGGTTTATCTGATTATGATCCGAACCTATTTATGATAAACCCAAATTCATTTATTCCATGTTGCTTTCGAGTCGTGTCACCATGTCATTACCCACCCTTAACATTATTCTCATCCCCAAAGAGAAATTATCCTACTCTACTTGTGGATCTTTCACAAAAGAACAAGCAGGAGATCAAGAAACTACTGAAGAGTAAGTGAGCTACGCACCATCAGATCAGCACCACCAGCAACAGTAGGAGTGGATCCCAATGTGCATGCCAGAATTTCTCATATTAGATATGCTTCGGATACCTTGCTTCCGTATGAGGAATACTTATGCGTGCTGCATCTGCGAGCTCGTGGAAAGAGAATCCGTGTCTATAAGTCGTATCTAGATTTTAATGAAGCATTTTAATATTAATATAAATTTTCATTAGGAAAATCCGTTTCAATGTTTATATATGGTATGATATCATACCAATTTTAAAGACTTACCTACAACACATGCATGGCATGTCATCTATATACTTATTTATCTTTTCTTGTTCTTAATAAATATGTATATCTATATTTTCTTCTTTGTTTTGTAAGTAAAGGGATTCAAATTCTAACCATTATCTAAAACTTCTAATATCCACAACTAGTGACGAATTTAGCAATCCAAGCACTCTTGTATGGTCATATATATTTATTATTATTTTTTGACAAATATATCTATATTTTCATTTTATGTCGGAAGTAACATATTCAAATTCCAAATTATTTTTTAAATATTTATCGCATACAAATATATACACATAAAAATTGACACATAGCAGTTGCTTTAAGGTGGATCATGTGAAAAAGGCATGCCTAAATGCTAAAATAATGATAGTCACTTTTTTTAATTTGTACTTGATTGATGAAATGGAGTTATGTAAAATGTAATTACTCATGGAGCTTTTTTTTTCCTTTTTTTTTTTTTTGACCAATAATTACTCATGGAGGTTCAATTAAAAAAATGAAAAAAGAAGGGTTTACTTGTTGAAAAATGGGATGAGTTTTTTATATTTTATTTTTTAACTTTATCTAATCTATAAAATATATTAGGAAACAGTCTTATAAGAGCATCCCTAAATGATTCTTTATCCATTATAAATTATTTATTTTAAAAAATCAATATCTAAAAACAAGTTCTAATCCACTCTGTATTTTGACTTTTTAAAATACAGAATGGGTTTGGCTTTCCAAATTTAGAGAGTCAGCCACAATCTTTATATCTAATATTATTTAATGCTTATCAAATTCCAAAGTCACTATATTATATTAATCTATTTTAATTACTATTTATTGTCAAAAAGCACAAAATAAAAAAGAAGAAAATATACATAACAATAAATGTTTATTGATAAATAAAAATAAAGAGTGATATAAAAAGTATTGTTGGAGAAGTTTTAAAAATTTTACTCTCTATGTTTAAAAATACTTTTTATTATATGAAAGATTCTTTTTATTTTTAAAGAATCTCTTAAGGATGTTCTAAGACTATCAATTATAAAGATCAGGAGAAGTCATCTTTATAATTTTTTTTAAATACTAAGGGTAGAAGATTCAAATTCAACATCTTTGTCCAGGGTAATAAACCTTAGTAACAGCGACTGCATTTGTATGGTTAATTATTTTAATGCTACAGGTATTCCAAGGACATATTTACTCCAACTATTTTTATTTACTTATTTATTTTTGTTAGAAAGATTAAATATTACTCATAAAACAGAAGTATTAAAAATTTCAAAAACAAAGTTGGGGTCTCTGTAAGAATACAAAAAGCTTTTGATTAAGCCTACAGAAGAAGTTGGGCTTACCGATCCCATAACTTGGGCTTGAAGATGACCCCATTAGGATTCAGGTATTCGGGCTTCAAGTTAGGTACATAATGCGCCATAGCCCATTAAATATGATTTGGGTACTATATACACGACACAAATTTCTACTCCCACTTCATTTTATTGAAATTGCTAAAGTATCCTTGGCCGTTTATTTTCAATTGTTTCCTTCTCTTCCAACCAAATATGGAGCTGCCGCTGCCGGCAGAAGACCATCGGCAGCTTCATCTTCAAGATGATAACAATTTGGAGCTGTCAAAGTTGGTTCCACTTGATCAAATTGAAGCAGCAACAATAGTGCAGGGAATTCTTGAATACTTGTATCCTGAATAACTGTACTGGTGGAGTTACTAATAGGACAGAGGGCTTTGATGTTCGATGGCCCAGAAGATGAGAGAAATCTAGCTCAGTATTTCCATCATTCCTTGAAAGAAGGTCGATTGTTTGTAGTCCTTGAGAGCAATATAAACGAGGAAGAGAACGAGAAGCAAATTAAGGAAATGGCAGAGCCAGGAAAAAACCGACTAAGAAAAACAAAGAAGCAGCTTTGGGTTAATAAGGAGGTCATAAACGTGGAAGAAGTTGAGTACTTGCTTGATGAGACTTCCAATGCAAATGCTAGTAGCATTATACAACTTCTGCATATGACAGCATGAGGAACCATGTAGCATTGGACTTCTAGGGGAGATAAGCAGATTAAGCGTATATAATATTTAAAGCTGGGGACATTGGACAACCTGTCCTCATGTTGTTATAATTTTTATTCTTTGAATATTCAATTTTGTTTTCAATGTTGCAAAAGTTTTGAAGAAATTTGTTAGACTTATTAGTTTGGACAAGCTCCTATGTGTAATATATATGTTTATATTTCTATGACATTTTTTATTTTATTTTTTCCAAAAAAAGAGTATTATATATGATACTGTTGAAGAATTTGTTTTCAAATTCAAGTGTTCAAAAAAATTAGTATCACTAGCACAAACAAAGGAGCTGCTATTCTATAAAACAATAATATTTTTCTCTACTAAGCGTAGTCGCCAAAAAAAAAAAAAAAAAAAAAATCATATGCAAATCACTAATAATAAGCATATACATTAACTCTAAGCATATATTGCAAATTAACACTGCTGACAATTAAAGAGATACTGAAATATAAATATTGTATATTCAATCACATAATCAAAGGAAAAAAATAAAAAATAAAAAAAATAAAAATAAAAATAAAAACACCAAAGTGGAACTAAAACTTTGTCCAAAGTTCCAAAGCAAGACAATAACTCAATTGATAAACAACGATACTAGGCACTAGAGAGTAGAGCTCATAAATTGACTATAGCACAAAGAATGACTAGTAAAAGCACATTTACTTTGTCTTCTTCTAACTTTTTTTCCAATAATAATGGGTAAATATATTCAGCCACTATGAGAAATATCACTTTTGATATCACAAATTGAGAGGAGGGACTAGAAAATGTTTGGATAAAGGCATACATTTTTCTTCCTCATGTCTCTTTGCTTCTAAAAGTTCCTTCCCCATTTAAATCCTTTCATGGTAAAATAAGAAAGAAAAGAAATTGTTATTCCAAATTTCAATTCTCAAGCCAAGGCACTCATAAAAGCGAATAAAATAAATAAGAAGAACAGTACTGTCGTATGTACACAACATATCTTGCTCAAGACCTTTTTTTGTAATCGGGAGGTTCTGAAAATGTGTTAGCAATTAAAACCAGAAAGCTAATGATAGTCATTAAAACTATCATTTTTTTGGCAGAACCATTAAAACCAAAAAGCTAGTGATAATCTATTTTTTTTATTATTATTATTATTTTTATATAATCTTGTTAAAGATGTTTGTTTAGTTGCTGAGAAATAAAGATCAAGCATGGAAAACGGTTTTCGATTATTTGGAAAATGGTTTTGAAACTTAAGAACCCCTTCAAAGTTCAACCAAATTCCCTATTTGCAAGCCATAATCTGCAACTTACAAACCAGTTAAAACATGGCAAAGCAATGGTAACAAATGAGAACCAAATTGACACCATATAAATTAGACTTTGACCTAAAAAAATTGCACAAAAACTCAAAAAAAAAAAAAAACTCACAATTGAAAAGGCTAGAGTGAGCAAATTTAGAGAGAGACGGAGCATAAATTTATGAAGGCTTCTATTCAAATTCAAAAAGAGACAGAGCAAAGGAAAAAAGAGGAACTAAAACAGAATGAGACTAAAAATTGATAAAAACAGAAATCAATTAAAATAATAATCAAATACAAGGATCTAAAACCATGGAGATGATAAACTCACTAATCCGAGATCAAACTCCATATGAGTCGAAATCAAGTCAGATGAATGAAAGAGTGAGAATTGCTTGAGGTAAATGCATAAAGAAGCAAATCATCTACAATGAGGGTTTGGTTGCAGATCACCAATAGTGAGGGTTTAGTCCTGAGTCCAAGAGCAAGATTTTGATATGATTGCTTTGGTGTAAAATTTCTTTGGTGAGAATGTTTACTATTAGGCCTGAAGATGAATTTAGTTAAACTTGAGGGATGATTTTGGAATTAGGCTAAACCTTAGATGTTATTGATGAAATTAACTGTAAAAAAACTAATAATAAAATTGTTGATGGCAAGGAGATACAAAGAAAAAGGAAAAATTTTATTCATGCCTTTCGATTTTTTCCTAATCACACAGTTTCCAAGCTTTTGAAAAATAATTATATAGATTCATTTGTCAGTTTTCATCAATCTAAAGCTATAATTATATTTTCATTATATTATTCAATGCTTAAATGCTTATTTTTAATCTCTTTTTTTTACCTTAACTGTTAAAATTAATTGTTATTGGCAAGGAGATAAAAAGAAAAAGGAAAAATTTTATTTATGCATTTCGATTTTTTCCTAATTACACATAGTTTCAAAGCTTTTGAAAAATAATCATTTAAACTCATTTGTTAGTTTTTTTCAGTCTAAAGCTATAATTATATTTTCATTATTTTATTCAATACTTAAATTTTTATTTTTAATATTTTTTTAGCCTTAACTGTTAAAATTAATTGATAAAAATGATAAATTAGTCTATTTTGATATATATAGTAAACAAAAGAGAAATTAATGATTAATTTTCAAAAAGAGTAAAATTTAAATGTAATTATGACAAACAAAGGGGGTTTAAATGAAATTTATGTTTATATTCATTGAACTCTTAATAGTGGTGCAAATATCAATTAGTTAATTTTTTTTATTATCATGTTAACCATACAGATTTAGAAAACAAAATTGTTTAAAAATATCATTAGAAAAACTACTAGTTTTTAATGCATGATAAATACATAGATTATGTAAACCATTTTTTTAATAACTAGAAAAGAAAAAAACTATAGGATGCATTCATGATCTAAATTTTTAATTTTTACTAACTTATCAATAAAATTCTGAAACTAAAATGTTCTTACTCATTAGTTATTGCAGAAAATATACTCCAAAAATATTACTCACCCAAAAAAAAAAAAAAAAAGAACTTTGAAGATATTGAAATTCATAGTTAGTGAAACCAAGTGTGTGTTAGAATTTTTTAATTAATGAAGATATATAAACAATGGTAAATTACCATAGGCTAAATAAAACAAAGTTGTCTTCGAACCTAAAACCGAACAAGTTTTTTTGGCAAATACAATTTCCTCCATTAGAGTGGGTCCTAAAAGACAAAATTTTCTCTCATATAAACTTACAAGTAAAAAAAAAAAAAAAAAAAAAAAAACGAAACAGCCTTATAGTTCAATGATATATTTTTATTTCATTTTATTGACAAAGCAGAGTCTTTCAATTTTTTATTTTTTTTGAATAAAGAAAACGTACATAAGTATACTCATCTGAGAAAGACCATATAACAAAATAGTCATATACTTTGGAAGACAAAATAATTATATTTTATTTTCATATATGGCTGAACAAATATTTATTAAAAAATCTTTATAATGGTTAGAAAGAATTTTCTGCTTCTTCTTCATACTGTTTCATATTTGCCAAATTTCAGAGTGAAGCAAAGTTTTTTCTCATATTGATAACGTTCAAAAATCATTGGAAAGAATATATAAACAATCACAACATGTTACCTTTTTTAATGCTTAACAATAACTGTTTTTATATTTTGTTTCATTATCGTCACATGTATTTGCTTAGTAAGAAAGAAATAATACACAGAGGTCTTTCACAGGCACCAAAGTGGTTTTTTTTTTTTTTTTTTTTTTTTTTTTTGGGTGAAAAAATTTGAAAAGTTGTTACTCCAAAGGCCCCATACTGTTCTAGAGAAATGGGATTTCTTATGATCTTTGTAGTTAAAAGATGGTTACTTGCTCTAGAAATGGCTATGGATGTAAATTTTATAGTTATTTCACTACATTTTTAATTTGCATAACCATATATATATATATATATATATTTTTTTTTGGTTTATGTAAAAACCTTGTAAGCAAATTTGATAGAAGAATACAAGCTGAAAATTATTGTGATTCATATATTTGTTTGTAGAACAACCTCTAGCCAGAGCTTTTGGTACCATACTCACAGAAATTAGATTAGATAGCTCACTTAAAATTTGTTTGAGCTTTTTCCTACATAATTACATAACTTTACTCGTGAACTCTTGTACAATATCTATACTTCACTTGCAATAAGATTATTTAGTTTGCGTTAACTAATAAAAACATATATGTTATATTTATCCTTTCATATTTAATTCTATTAAAGCACACGGACCATCCTTAGCATAGGGTAAATTACATAAAAATAAAAAAAATACACTAGTTGATATTTTTTCATAGACCCCTCTGTTTTTAATAATTATACAAATTTTCCTTTAATTTCTATTTTTATTTCAATATTTACCCTTATGAGGCAATGACATATTATTACTAGTCGAATTTCATAACTACCCTTGTGCGGTAATGATTACAAAATATATATATATATATATATATATCATTAAAAAAAAAAAAACACTAGCTTTTTATTCATGATAAATGCATAACATTACGTAATAGATAAGAAAAAAAACCATAGGACGCCAATTCATGATCTAAAATTACAAAAAAATTTCATCAGTGAAAATACATTAGAAAAAACTACTAGTTTTTTAATGCATGATAAATACTAACCATTATGTGAAACAATTTTTTTTTTTTTTTATAGAAATAGAAAAAACAAAAGAAATAAAAATAATATAGAATTTAAATTTATTTTTAATAATTTAATAAGAAGTAATAAACTACAAGTTCTTCCATACCACCATGATTACCATGTGGGAAGGTGAACATTGGAATACTTTTTAACATTATCATAATATTTTTATCTTTTAGATCTTGTACTTCGCAGCCTAGATATTCACCCTCTAATCACCTGCCACGTAAGAAGAATTTACGAAGATTACCAGCTTCTAATCAAGCGGTGAGCAAAAGAGGTCCAGTGGGTAGTCCTTGATAGTAAATATAGTAAATATATATATATATATATATATGTATATGTATATGTGAAAAGCACATTACTAAAACCCTAAAATTCCAAAACCCTAATATAAAAAATAAAAATAAAAAGTTAAATATTTTTAATTTTTCGGCTCCGCTTTTCATTCCCAGTTTTTTAATTGCAATTGTACTCTATATCTCTCTCTCTCTCTTACTCTTTCACTCTCTCTCTCTCTCTCTCTCTCTTACTCTTTCTTTCTCTCTCTTAAAAAAGTTGATGATCCACCGAACCGGAGAAGCTGCATTATTTCTTTTTGTAATTTTCCCGGAATCCAAACACCTAAAAAAGAAAAAAACCTAAAATAAAAACCATAAAGAGAGGGAAAAGGAAATTCTGAATGGATTCAAGAGAAATACAAGCACCACCTCCATCAGCCCCACCAAACATGATGGTGGGACCCACTTCGTACCCCACGGCGATGTCTTGCACCAACAACAACAATGCTTCGTCCATGATCAGCCCTAACTCCATGGGCGGTGCGGCTCCGACGATGATGGGTGGGCCCGGTGGTGGTGGTGGTGGTGGTGGTCGATTCCCTTTCAACTCGATTGCCCCACAACACGTTTCGAAACCCCTTGATTCTCTCGCTTCTCATCCCTATGATGGATCTTCGTCTCCTGGTTTGAGGCCCTGCGCTAGTGGTGGTAGTGGCGGCGGTTTCAATATCGATTCCGGGTCCAAGAAGAAGAGGGGTCGGCCCAGGAAGTATTCCCCTGATGGTAATATTGCTCTTCAATTGGCTCCTACCCCAATTTCTTCTTCAACTGCTGGCCATGGCGATTCAAGCAACACTCCCTCCTCAGAGCCTTCCGCCAAGAAGAATAGGGGAAGGCCTCCAGGTTCCGGAAAGAGGCAATTAGACGCATTGGGTATTTGTTTTTTTTTCAGTTTCTGAATTTTGTTTTTACGGTGCATTTTTTTTTTCCTTTTGTTTTTTTAACAAGTATGATCTTTGTTTTGTTGTGTGTTTTGTGTGTTTTTGCAGGAGTTGGTGGAATCGGTTTTACACCTCATGTTATTATGGTGAAAGCTGGAGAGGTATGTGGGTTTTCTGGACTGTAATGTTGGGTTATGTGTGTTTTTTTGTTTAATTTTTATTGTGCATTTTTGAAAATTTGGTTCTTATATGAAATTATTGTAAACTTCAAACTGTTATTTGATGAAGACTAAAAAAACTAGGTTACTTGGTTAAAGGTGATTAAAGATCGAAGTGATGCATGTCATTAGTTTCTGTTCTCCTACAGAAGGTTGTGTGTGGCAGTGCTGATGTGATAGAAAATAGGAAATTTCACTTGCTCTTTTAGTGCCTACATTATTGACTATACGGTGGAATATTAAGAAACTAGTTTTCAGATTTCCTATTCACTATTGCATTGGAAAGTCTATCCTTTTATGGTGTATTATATTTATTTATTTCCTTTTTTTTTTTCACTTTTTATTATAATTTCCTGTTTCATACTATAAACTTGATGCATCACTATTTAGTGGAGTTAAGTGAGTTAAGCAGAGTGGTCTAGGCATAACACACTAGACATCAACTTCTAAGGTTGCTTAAAAGGAAAATTGAGGTTCTACAGGCATAGTTACTGAGAGATTATCCGTTGAGAGCAACCTGAAGTTGCAATGTGAGTTGAGTTGGTTTAGGTATTTTAATTGAGCAAAAGTTATTTGGTTATGGGACTTAAGATACCATAAATGATGACCTAATACAAGTGTAATAATGATTTGAAGTTATATTTATGATGGGAGAGACTTCAAGTTATATTTATGATAGGAGAGACTTCAAGTTATGTTTATGATATGAGAGACGTGAAGTTGTATTTATGATATGAGAGAGTTTATAGGATGTAAGATTCCATCTTAATCCTTCATTTAGATTGATATGTTGCATGGTAGAATATTTTCAAGGTTGTTCAGTAATCTATGTGAGTTACAGAATCTACCAGATTCTTGTTAATGTGGCCAATATTATTTAAGAATTTATGTTGGAATAATTTTTTATTCTATGAATGTTATGTCTATGGTTGTCCACTGTCAGTATACTAATATATAGGAGGCTCCAGCTGTATCTGCAGTGGCAATTTTGTAAAAGGTGATTGAAGAAACAACTTTAGTAAACGACACTCGGGTGATTTAAGAAACAGCTTTAGTAAACGACACCCGTAAACATGACAATTTTAATTTGGAAGTTAAAACCGTTACAATAGGATGAAAAAGTCGGTTTGAAAAGAATGCTTCCATGTCCCTCATCTTTTTCTGTACCTCCTTAATTGATTTTTCTTCTTTCCAAGTAAGCCAAAAGAACTCTAGGACTGCATTAATGCATGCTTCATAAGAAAAGCATTCTTGGTAGCACATCCAGTGATATTACAGTTTACAAGAAACTGCTAGTTAAAAGTTTCCAATGGAACATTATGTCAGCTATTTGCTTAGAAATTTTTAAATGATGAGAAGAATAGAGAAAAGTTGAAGTTTAGTTTGAAAACATTCCATATTTGTTCTTATAGCAATATTGTTCCTTCTTCTTGAGTCTTTCATGTGAATGAGGTAATCTTGTAACTATTAGAAGCCTTTCTTTTTGATACCTGAGTGCAGCTCTAAGATGTCATATGAGTTCTAAATATTCAATTAGTTTGACAGATTTTTATTTCACAGTAATTGAATTATGAGGATCTTATATTTCTCGTATTGATTTCTTTTAGATTTGGAAAAAATTCAGTGCTGACTAATTTTCGAGTTATAAAACTCATTTTTTATATATGATTGAGTTCTTATCTTGCAAAAAGAACAATGAACAAGAAGATTGGAGTATTAAGGAAGGTTAGAGTTACTTTTTTTCTTTATTTAATTGTACCCTATCTTTAATTCATCTTTTCCTTGCAGTGAGATAAATATGTGGCATGGGAATACTTGCTGAAGTAAATTTGCCTGAACACGTAATTTATGCTGATATTTCCAGTTCAGAAATCGTAGATTATTTTTAAAAGCAAGTGTAAACTAAATGCTTTTAGCATTTATAAGCAAGGCATAAGCCTCAAGTTTTTGAGGGTTAAGTATTTTGAGACTCAAATTTAACTAATTATTAAGTATTTTAATTAAAAACTATGACGATGATGGAAATTACTTTAAGGAAGAACTGATATTGTAAAGTTTATTACCACACACATAATTTTATACAATCAATTTAAAAAGCAATTTTGAATTTTTCTTTTCTTTTTTTTTTTTTTTTTTTTTTTTTTTTTTTACCCATTAGTTTAAATTTAAATTCTCTTAAGTAAATAGACACGGACTACATACCTCATTAAATGAGGTACGTGCTTCTTTTATGTTTGGCTATATGCGAAAGAATTGCTGGCATCTTTGCCACTTTCTTTTTGTTTTATTTTAATTGTTTAGAACCTCTGAGATTTTCAGGGATACCTGGTTGAAAGGTTGCGAGTAAACACCCTTGTACTTTTAAGGGGCGCCTTTTCAGAGGTGCACCACAAGCATTGTCTCTGAGGCACGTATTTGTAAACAGTGAAGCACATTACCAGACTGCTAACTTTATATACTGATCAAGGAAATACTGTTCAGTGCTACTGCCTTTAAAAAATTCATGGTTATATTACTCCGTATTGTTGATGTTAGTGATATTAATGTGGGTCAGTAATTAGAATAAGTCTAGTTAGAGGATTCTTTTTCCTTTTTCCATTTGACAGGGAAGGAGTGAGATAGGAATCAAAAGTGGAACTATTTCCAACATTGAGACTGAATGCTTAATTTTTTTAGATCATACAATTAAGCAAATTGTCAACATTTGACAGTCAGGTAGTGATTGTTGAAAACATTTTGGTGATATGAATTTGGTGTAGTTGACATTGGTAGTAATTGGAGTATATTATCAAAATTTGGCTGTAACTCTTCATGATATTGGGTCCTGTCTGAGATTTCTTGAATTTTCAATTTTTCTGCAGTTGCGCTAGTTTGTACTAATCAGTTAATCAGAGCTCTTTCAAGTCTTTGTTTGGGTATACGGTATATTGGTAATTTCACTTATTACATGGAAGACATGTATCTATTTTTGCTTGTACCAAAAGCTGAGTTGTGGCAGAACTTGGTCTTACATGCAACACCTTTACCTCATGCTACTAAAGCGGATATAAAGTATTTGCTTCTCTTTTGGCCTTTAATAATCAATATATTGAATTTGTGACTCAATGAATCTGAAAGTAGATATTGTATGTCATGCAATTGTTTGATAAAATTGGGTCTTTAGGAATTAGTTGTTTCTTTATAAAGAAGATAATCTAAGTCATCCTTTATCCTTTATTTCTTTATTGTTATTGTTATCGTTTTTACATCATGCCCTAATTATTTGTTCTTGTTTACATCATGCCCTAAAGAAGATAACCTATGTATTATATCATAGGTTTCTATGTGCAACATGATTTTTTTCCCCTCCCCCTCAATATAAACTCCCTATTCAAGAGCTCTTATGGTTTGCAGGATATAGCATCAAAAATCATGGCCTTTTCACAGCAAGGACCACGCACTGTTTGTATTCTCTCTGCAAATGGTGCAATATGCAATGTTACCCTTCGCCAACCTGCAATGTCTGGTGGTACTGTGACATATGAGGTATATTTCGTGTCCTTGTACATATATTTGATATTTTTTAGATATTTAGTCATAACTTTTGATGAATTCATGTTGCTTAGACATGAGTGTAATATGGAATTTATATTTCTATGTACCAATGTTGTAAAAGTGCAAGTGCATAACGAATGAGAAATGAGCATAATGAGCTCTACTCACACTCTACACACTTTACGAGTGATTTTATTTTATTTTATTTTATGTATTTCCATTCTTTTTCCACAACTGCATGGTTTTCTTTATTCATGGTAAATTGTTGATAAAATGGTTGTTTTAATTTTTTGTGCTAAGTGTGACAAATATGTTAAAAATATACAGCATACATGATGGAAACCATAACATAATTTTAGATTCTGTATGTGTGTGTTTGTGTTTGTGAATTTCTTTCTTTCAGATAGGGTAGGTAGCTGTGATTAGTTGAATAGTCTTCTGGTTCTTCACCTCAATTAAGAAAGCAGAAGAAACTAACTCCTACATTCTAAGTTGTAAATTTCATTTGAGAAAAAAAAAAAAGTCAGAAGTAACGGTCATTCAACTGTAAAGCATCTCATAATCTGAAACATGAGTATATGCTAATGATGTGCAATACCCTACTGTGCTACTGAGTTTATGCAGGATAATAGTATATACTTCTATTAGGTACAGAAATTTATTTTATATTATGATTTGATAAATTGGAAATTAGTTAGAACCTTGTTTGACATGTATAATGCATAATGAGACTTGTTCTATACTACAGATTTCGTCATGTTGAATTTCATATTTCTGGACTATTTCAAGCATGTAGTTATTTCAAGCAAGTGTAGTGCCTAACATAAGTAGATTTGTGGCATTAATTATTATGTTGGTCTTATATTTACTTTATTAACTTCACTTTTGCTCTCACCTTGACATTTACTGGAAATTTGAAAGACTAAATTTCATTTTACCTTGCACAAAAAATAAAAAATATAGAAGCTGTCCCTGGAAGCAATTTATTTTTTAAATGTTCTAAATGATAACATTCTGTCTGTGCATTTGTCCCAAATTATGGATTTATAACAATCTGGATTAAATTTACCCAGGTACATTACGGTTAAATTTTCCAAAGTAGGTCTTATGGTATAAAATCTTAATGTTGAGACTTCCAGTTTGTGCATTAATGCAATGAATTGTTTAAGATGGAACTTAATGATTCAATATGGTTTGAAAACAGTTGTGTTAGTATTTGATGAAATCATCTTCCATTTAATCTGTTGTCTTATTGTCATATTTTTCTGCAGTCTTTATCAGAATAGTGTACAACAGATAGAAACAAATTCCTATCATGGGTTTTATATATACTGTGAATTAGGATAGACGTATAACTAGATTTTTATTTTGTTTCTGACCACGACTAAACTCATAGATTGACTTTCTTAAGCTGTTCAAATCTGTCTTTTTTATGCTGGTCATTTGAGTACAAACATGCTTGCCTACTGTTGCTTTCACCACAGAATCTTGTGAACCACACTTTTTAACCCAGTTTTATCCCCTGAAAGTCCATGTCATTTCTGTGACTACTATGTGAATCAAGTTCTTGTGTTAATAGCACTAATATACTTTAGTAAATTAATATATGATGAAAAGTGGTCTCATACTGGATGATCAAGTTATTGTCTGATCTTATCTGGTAATATGTCTTTGAACTGGTATAATCATTAAAAGGCTTTCTGTGGTTTACCTTTTTTCTTTGTATATAGTCTTTTCTTGTTATGGTGACATCTGTAGAACTTTTCTTTCAGGGTCGATACGAGATTATTTCTCTGTCAGGATCCTTTTTGCTTTCTGAAAATAATGGCGGCCGCAGCAGAACTGGTGGTTTAAGTGTGTCGCTGGCAGGGCCTGATGGCCGAGTTTTGGGTGGTGGAGTTGCAGGTATGCTGATGGCAGCATCACCTGTGCAGGTATTACTCTGCTGGTATTTCCTTTTGTGCGTGTTGATTATATATCATATGAACTTTCTGCACATTTTGGAAATTTTCAAATGCAAGACACCTTTTAACTAACTGGAGTTGGTTGAGAATTTACAAATGCATTACATCATCATAGTTGTAACTAGAATTTTCGATGCTCTACCAGGTTATCGTTGGTAGCTTTGTTGCGGAAGGCAAAAGATCAAACTCCAATATTCTAAAATCTGGACCTTCTGCTGCGGCATCCCAGATGTTAAACTTTGGTGCACCAATGGTTGCGGGCAGCCCACCATCACAAGGGGGCTCCAGTGAATCATCCGATGAGGATAGGAGTAGCCCTCTTAATCGGGGCCCTCCTTCACTCTACGCTAATCCTACTCAACCAATTCATATGCAGATGTATCAAATATGGACTGGTCAGACTCAACAATGAAGAAAGACGCTTCGGAATTAAACAAACATACAAGGTGAATTTGGGGTATTGACTGGGTGATTGTCCTGCACCAATGTCTCGGCCTAGTGCATACAATCGCATAGAGAGTGAGAGAGAGGTCAATTCCAAATGCTAACATGCATTATCCAAACAGCAGTTAGAAAGTTTATCCTAGTTCTTTCTAGATAATGAGGTTTTTTTTTTTTTTTTTTTTTTCTTTTCACTCCCATATGATTTCAAACGCAGCTACTGTTGAGATTTAGATCCTTTCCTTGTTTTCCCTCTCCTTATTTTTACTTGAGCTTTTAATCCAAATTATTCATCTCTTTCTCACATACAAATTAATGCTGTCTAATTTAACCCAAATAATTGCCACGGAAGGGGTAATACAGAAGATGAATGCATACTATTGGAAATTACAGGTTGCTTATCACATAACCAAAATGACCCAAATTTCAAATAATTTGTCCTTTTTTAGATTTGGCAGGATTATAGACCATGACCTACAAATGGATTGAGTGAAAACCAAAGTATTCCTGGTGCACAATCTAATTCAAACACATTAAGTGGAGGAAAAGTGGAATTTGGCCATCAAAATAAGGAAGAACTTAGATTGGGTCCCGCAGTATATTGACAAGAATGGATGGAGCTAAGTTTATTTATGAGATTGGTTTGGTGAAAAAACATTTAATAAATTTAGGCTAATGAGATTGGTTTGGTGAAAAAACATTTAATAAATATAGGCTAATTGGTAGCGTGGCTTAACAGTTTAAACACAGTTATTGACAATGAAATCTAAAAGAGAAAAAAAAAAATTTTGAAAAAGAAAAAAAAAAAAAAAAAAAAAAAAAAGGCTGATAAAACGCGGTTTATACTCCAAAAGCCAAACCCAATTTGTGTCACCCACAAGGCGTTGACAGTCAAAAGGCTTGCAAAAACTGCATGATCCCACTCTCACATTGGCATTAACGCAGACATATAATTGACAACTCAAATATGAAAATCTTTGGACGGCAACATTAAAACTATATTGTTTCTTGGTTCAATGTACTTATTTTCTTTTTTTCTTGTTGTTGATTTTTTACCTAATTGATTTGATTATTGAGGCATGCTAACAATAATTTTCTTAGTGCCATGGATTAGTTGGGGTTATTTGTTCTTCTTGGGTTTACATCTATAAGAAACATATTGATGTAGCAAACAGACTTTTTTTTTTTTTTTTTTTTCTTCTTCTTCTTTTTTGTATAACTTTCTTAATTAATAAGTTATATATATTCTTAAAGGAAAACAAGGTAAAACAAAAGAGTTAAAACAGAATTACAATTAATTATCTCATTCTCATTGTTGTTAAGCATTCATTTCAATGAATCCGGCTGTCCCTAGAGACTCCTCCATCTTTTTTTTTTTTTTTTAATTTATTTTAGCTTTGTGATATTAGGGAAAATCTACATTATCTAGAATGAAAATAATAATAATAATAATAATAATAATAAAACAATAAAATCTAAATGCCAGAGTTCCTTATTCTGCTTGCTCTCCATTCACAATTCCAAAATTACAAAATGGGGTTTTGCAAAATGCGTGTCATTAAACTTGAAGATATTCAAAACCGTGTTCTGTATCTTACTACAAACAACTATTCTAACTTTATTTAAAAGAAAAGTATTTGGCCGTTCGCCAATAAATTAAACCTTTTATTTGGTCGTTTATATTAAACCTTTATTTTATTTTATTTTATTTTACTTATATAAATTAACTCCACGTTACCTAGAAAAGACAAAATTTGTCATTTCTCTACCTCTTGTATACATATAACAACCACAAAAATCAAAATCATTATAACATCTTCTCACATGGGCTTCTGATTTACAATTCTTTAATCCCATTATCCTAATTATAATATTTTCATAAAAAAATAATATCACATCGTTGTCAGAGCGGAGCATACAAGAATGTAACACGGAAAATGAGTAATATCCAAACTTCAACGCGGCTCCATGTGTAAAAATATTACTGGCTGATTACTGAGTCCCACTAAACATACGCTCCCACGTAACCCTCTCTCTCTCTCTCTCTCTCTCTCTCTCTCTCTCTCTCTCTCTCTCTAGTCGGTCCATCACATTCCAATTCCTACCAACAAAAACTCCAACGGCTCTTTTTTTTGGGTGCCTGAAAATCCTTAAATTACAAAATACATCACCACCATTCTCTGCCAAACCCATATATAATACCAACAAAATATATACACAAAAATCCATATCTTTTTCTTTTCCATATTCAATCTCTTTCTCTCTCTACCCGTTAGCTGGCCTGTTCAATCCCAGTTCGTGATGCTCTCTCTCCAACGTTTCCTTCCCTTTCACTTCAAAACCAGCAAATCCTACAACCACATATAATCATAACACAGACCCCATAAATCTCTTTCTCTCCCTATATATTAGATACATTTATCTAACTTCCCATAATCTCGTTGAAGCTCTTAGCTTTGTTCTTGGTAATGGATTGCTTGGTGTTGCCGGTTTCTGTATTGAGAAAGAGGTACATGGGTTCGAGGCTAGGCTACAGGGCTCTAAGAGAAGATGGGTTTGGTGGTGGGGTGGAAAATCCGGTGACTGTTGTGGTTGGGAAAGAGAAAAGGGAGTTCTTGGTTGACCCTTTTGTGTTGGAAGAGAACCCATTTAGGATTTTGATCCAGGCAATGGATAATAAGAAGAAGAAGAAGAAGAAGAAGAAGAAGGAGATGATCAAATGCGTTGGCAATGGTGGTGGGAAGAAAAAAGTGGTTTTTGTGGATGTGGATGCGATTCTGTTCGAGCACATGTTGTGGTTGATGTATAATGATTGTTCTTCTTTGTTTCAGCTAAATCTTATGGAGATCATTGATTTCTATGCTCAAGATAATTAGAGATCAGAAAAGAGGTAAAATATAATCAGAGGAAAATACAGAGGTACTCTGTTTTACTGATTTGATGGTTTTTTTTTTTTTTTTTTTTTTTTTGTTTTTTCCTTGTTACTGTAAAGGAACAGATTATGTTTCTGTTCAATAACTCACTAAATTATACAAATATATTTATTAATAAATACATAAATTAACTCCTTTTACTATCCAAATTTGATTTCCTTGTTCCTTTTTATTCATTTTTCATCATCATATTGAGTTTACCATCATAATGCTAGCAATTTGGTGGGTATAATTTGCTTAATTTATGATTTGCTCTGCTTGAGGATTCTAGTTATCTGCATGTAAGAACATCCTTAAATTGATGGTCTTTTTCTATATATATATTTCTTAAATTGATGGTCTTTTTCTATATATATATTTTATGAAACAATATATATATATATATATATATATATATATATATATATATATATTTAAGTTGAATTCTCGTTAAGTTTGAAAGCATACTTTAACAAGGATGTCATTCTGAAAAATTAAAACAAAATTCTAAAAAGTGGTTAATTTAAAAATGAATATTTCAGTCAATAAGAATATCTTTTTGAAAATAACCATTAGTTTTGTACTTTTAAATACTTGAAGGTTTTATTTTTTAATTTTTTTTTTTTAAAGAAAAGATATTACATGTATAGGCAAACCTACATGAGAATGCTCATAATTTTAAAATCAAATTTTATTATTAGATATTAAATTATATCAATAATTAAAATTTAAAATTTAAAATTGATCAAATATAAATTTAATGACATATTAAAATTCTATTTAAAAAAATTAATTTTATGGAAATTTGATTATTAATAAATATAAGGATTAAAAAAAATTTAATATTAATCTTGATATTATTAATTTTAATATTAAAATTCTAATTTCAACATAATCATATATATATATACATATATATAATATTATAATGTCTCACGTTGAAGATGGGTGATAAAATTTGGCACATCAACCTACCGTCATGAGCTTTTCTATGTTAATTATTTTTTAGGCTGATGTCTCGCAATTTTCATTAATAATCTATATTTTTGCTGCTCACTCATCTCTGTTGATTTTCAATCTCTCACAAATACAATAAAAAAGTTTGATTTATGCCGCTAACTAATTCCATGTGCTGAATTTAATTGAATCAACAAATTAAAGATTAAAAAGGAGAGGAGAGGAGAAATAGTAGATGAGAAATAAAGTTGAAAATCACCCTAAGCCGTTTTATTTAGAAAATTTTCCAACACAATTGATTTGATGGCCCTCACTTATTGTTTTTCTAATGCAAATCAACATTGCAAAACCTCATTCAAAATTTTGAAAACGTTAATTTTGCATTATCCACTTGCCATCTCAGTTGAGATTATTAACCATAATACTCGATGGTACTGGTGCATTGCAAATTAAGCCAAGTTTCTTTTGGTATATAACTTAAAAATTAATTTCTTCTAGCATAAGCAAATTTTTTTTTTTTCAAATTAAATAGGTTTACAAAATAGGAACAATCATCTCAGATTTTGCCTAAGTAATTTTGAGATTAGGACTTTGAAATGCCTCTTTATATTCTTGAAATGAGATGAATATTTTGCTATGTCAGAAAATACACTATTTACCAAAAATTTGTCAGAAATTACACTGGACTTATATCGCCCTAAAATTCTTTGCTATAATTTTAGTTTTGTTTATATTACACATACTTGAACTAATTCTAAAGCCTCCACAAGATTAATTTATTTATATATATATATATATATATATAAATATAAATACTTATATAAGGTGGGTGTATACAGTTTTTTTAGACGCATTTATAAACCCGAAAACACTACACCTTACAGCACAATGAAAGATGGTATTGCCTTTATGTTTTGTTAAAAAAAAAAAGAACAAAAAAAATAAAAAGGAGTGTATTAAGTTCAAATGTCACTGCAAATAGAATTTTCCTTTTGAATAAAAGTTGGGCCCGTAATAGTATCCACGAAATTTACTAATTAGTTTGAGCTGACCTTGAGCCGGCCTTGGAGTTTTGCACTTCCTAATGGAAGCTTCCAATGAGAATGAGTTTAAAAGAAGAAAGTAAATTTTTGTTAATTTCAATTTTGTGTTTCTCGACAATGAAGTAAATTGTTATAATAATTTCTATAATCATAGATAAGCAATATTGTGTGGAAAAGCTTAATTTATGGAATTCATTAAAGTAACCTTAATTTCAAGCTTTGGTTGCATTTTGAGACCTATTTAAGAGAGAGAGAAGGGAAAAATAAAACAGAGTTGAAGATGAAAAGCTAAAAATGAATTTGAATATTGTTTTGAAACTATACAACTAAATAATGCCACTACACAGTTAGTAATAGAGGCTTTTATATAGTCGACGGAGATAACTCAATTTATTTTTCTAAATAGAATAACATTATATATATATATATATATATTTAATAAAAGTCTTAAATGATAAGCACATTCATGTTGCAAAGATTTTATATGCTTTAGTTTTATGGAATTAAACTTGATCCTAATCACTTTCCTTAATTCCTGATTCCGGATTGAGTTATTAATTTCTTAATTTTAATTTATTATACGAAATTAGTTTGGTGCTGAATTGATATGATTGCGTGAACAGATTCAATGGAATGGATCGGGCTTAATTAGTCAGTCAAAGGGCTTTTGCTTTATTAAATCTTTTTATATAAATAGGTTACTTATAAATTAATTATGTAGTAAACAGAATTGTATGATATCAAAATATAAAGAGTAAGGTACGGAACTATAAATTGATCTGTTAATTAGTAACTTGCATTTCAATTTTGGCAATGATAAACGGAAACGAAACGAAAATAAAAATTGATATGTAACAAC
Source organism: Ziziphus jujuba (assembly GCF_031755915.1). Classification (NCBI taxonomy): domain Eukaryota; kingdom Viridiplantae; phylum Streptophyta; class Magnoliopsida; order Rosales; family Rhamnaceae; genus Ziziphus; species Ziziphus jujuba. The sequence goes on from NC_083384.1 coordinate 14,179,701, forward strand.
TTATACTGGTGAGACCGATTTGATCATGCAATTGAGTTTTTTTGGGCTTCTGTTGACCCAGATCACCTACAATAGTTCAGATTCTGTTTGGAATAATATTTCTGCTAATTCATTTAATTAACTATCAATATATATATATATATATTAGAGATTTAGGAATTAAAAAAAAAATGATAACACACATTTTATTATTTTAAACTTTTAGAAGAAGTGGTACTTCAACTTAGTACTAATGATCCAACAGATCCTGAAAAACAAAATAATACATGCAAGATCCAAAAAAAAGTTCAAAAAGAGGTGTATTTATATATGAGGAGGAGGTGTTAGAGAAATAATATAAAAGAAATAATAGTTCATGTTCCTTTAGCTTAAATTTTTAGGAGAAATGATAATTCAACTGAATCAAATATTTTACTATTAGTCCATGATAGTTCATCTTTAATTAGCTTAAATTTTTAGAAAAAATAATGATTAAACTACATTAGATATTTTATTACTAATCCTTGAATCACATCAAAATTTAATTATTGACCAAATTAATATAAATTTAAAAAATATTAAAGTTTATTTTTAGGCTAAAATTTTAATGTTTAATTATTGAATAAGAGCTTACTATCATTTTATATATATATATATAATGATGATAAGAGCTTACTATCATTATATATATATATATATATATAAAAAGAGAAAAAGTACAGCATCATAATATGTATGCAGTTAAATAATTGCTTTTCATGATTCATGAAAATAGTGCTTTTTTAAAAAATGCAACTTTCTTCTTCTTCTTCTTCTTTTTTTTTTTTTTTTTTTTGGCATTAAACTAGAATTTTATCGAAAACAAATTAAAAACCAGCACAAAAAAACCTAGATTAGGAGGCTTCTACAAATATATTCTCTGAGTTATGTTAATGACCACTATTTATCGCACTCATTCTTATGCTGACTCTAGATTGATACGATACTCCTTTATAAGAACTACAAAGTAGAAAATTTTGCAAAACAATTGATTTGATGGTCCTCATTTCTGTTTTACTATTTTGAAAAGTTTAATTTTTCATTATCCACATGCCGTCTCAATTAAGTTTAATAAGTTTAATAATTGATGGTACAGGTGCATTGCAAAAAATTAAGCCAAGTTTCTCTTGATATATAGCTTAAATTCATTTCTTCTAGCATAAGCTACTTTTTTATTTTCCAATAAAATAGCCTTTCAAAATAGGAACAAACAATTCAGTTTTGCCTAATTAATTTTGAGATTAGGACTTTGAAATGCCTCTTTATATCCTTTAAATATATATATATATATATATATTAATTTACTATGTCACCAGTTACATTGGACAGATAAACCACCCTAAAATTCTTTCCTAATTCTAAAGAATTTCAGTTCTGGTTAAATCCACATAATTAACCTAATTCTAGGGTCTCCACAAAATTGAATTTTATATTTCTAAGCATAAATATATATATATATATATATATATATTATGTGCATTTGGAAGGCCATAACACTAGATCTTACCGCACAAAGTCCTGCTCAATTTTGTTGCACGGTCGCTCTTTTTACTCTTTGTATATTAACTTTATTCACACCCCTTGAAGATGGTTTTGGTTTTATTTTTCGAAAACGAAAAAGAACGTAACATGTATAAAGTTCAAATGGTAAAAGCAAATAGAATTTATTTTTGAAAATAACTTGGGCCAAACCCAATATTGTGTCCACAAAATTGGCAAGGCAAACTTAATTTGTATGGGCTGATATTGATCCGCCCTTGGACTTTTGCACTTTAGATGAAATGTGAGTTTAAAAGAGAGAAATTTTTTGCTTAAGTTTCAATTTGTGTTTCTTGACGATGAAGTATATTGTTAGAACTTAGAATAATATTTATGATCATATGTGTGGAACATTTATGATCATATGTGTGGCAAACAAGCTTGATTTATGGAATTCATTAAAGCATTGCACGTTAATCTCAAGTTTTGGCCGCATTTCAAGACCTCGTGGGGGGGGTGTGAAACTCGAAATTGAAGATGGACTTCAAGATTGTCTTTAATGCATAGACTGCCACTTATACACACTTAAATTGTATATTATTATATATTCATTACCCCAAAATAAACGAAAAAAAGCCATGTATATTTTTTTATAGAGAGGTAACTCAATTTGTTTAAAAAAAAAAAATTAAAATTATAAGCGCAATATTCATGTTATAAAAAAAAAAAATGTAAATGCTTTTATTTTATGGAATTAAACTTGATCCCGGTCACTTTCCCTTATAAATTCCTGATTCGGGATCGGAGTTATTAATTTCTCGATTTTAATTTATTATACGACATGAGTTTGGTGCTGAATTGATATGATTGCGTGGAAAGATTTATTGAGTTGAGTTCAATTCAAACTCTGACGGTGGATTGGACTGCGCTTTAATTAGTCAGTCAAAGAGTTTTTGTCTTATTAAATATTTTTATATAAATATATTAGTTAAGTTAATATAATCACATGTAAAGCAGAACTGTAATAAAATGCCAGATATTCTGGATTTGATTCATGATGATTCATGAAAATATATACTATATATATATATATATATATATTCCTCTAACTGCTGATATCAACTAAAATTTTAATACCAAACCTATATATATATATATATATATATAAAGTTTTATAAATCAGAATAGTCTAGTGGTAAAATTAATATTTTTTCTAATAAAAGCTTAACGTTTGAATTTTTCCATTAAAAAAAAAGAAAAAGGTTTTGGTATTTTATTTGCTAGTGACAAAATCATTACTTTTAACAAAGGTAAAATTTTAAATCCTCTCATGAAAAAACAAAATAAAGATATATTAAAAAAATTGATATGTTAATTAAGTTCAGTGAAGAGCTCTAACCAGCATTTTCTCTGTGTCAATTATTATATCTACATGCATATATATTATGGGGTTTTTTTATGGGGTGGGTGTGTGCACATTAAAAGGTTAGCAGATATACAAATTAAGTAGAAAGCTTTCCGCCACAATTAAGCATATGCTAACCTCTAATCAATAACATTAATCACATTCTATATTAATTTTGGAGTTGACTCAAGCTCAATCTATACATAAAGAAATGCACCTTATCACTGTTTCGGAAAGTCAAAAATACATTTTAATGTTTAGATCTACATACCGTAAGCATTTGATCATAGTTAATTATGCAGATTCTATCTGTGTTTTTGTTTTGTTTTATTTCTTTGTTCTTTTTTTTTTTTTTTTTTTAAACATAAGTTTAGGACAAGATTTTAAATATCGAAATTTTCCTTGAAATTTCAGCTTTTTAAAAGGGTCAAAAGGAAATTTAAGTTCTAAATGAAAACAAATAGAATTTCTATAATAACCATCAAAATTTTTGAAATTTTATAACTTTCATGAAAATTTTCCAAAAAATGTTCATGTCAAATCCTTAACAATTTGACAAAAAAATTCATAATATCCATTAAAATTTCAGAAATTTCTATGTAAATGTTTAAAATTTCTATAAAAATTTTGAAAATATCTATGAAATTTTTAAAAACTTTATTATAAAAAAGCAACAATATTATTGGTATTTAGTAAATTATTTTACCAAATTAACTTTAGTGATATATATATATATATATATATATTACATTTTAATTGTCTTTTAAGTATTTAATAATATAAATACAACGGAATGAATTAAATTCAATAACCTTGATAGGTTCTATTCATTGATAATATATGTATATATACTTGCTATATATTTTGTATAAGATGGATTCGTTAGAATCCCATAATTATAAGTTCATAATTAATTATATAAAAATAGAAAATAATAACATAAAATAATAACATGCAAATACAATATTATATAAAATTGGTATTTATATCATTTAAATTAATAAAATTAAGCAAATAAAAATAACAAAATGATTGAATATATTATACTAAACATCAAGGACAACTATATTTAACACAAGATCCTTATAGTTAACATATTAATAATTATATGAAAATTTATTAAGGAGACACATCTTTTAATAATTAATTTTCATATTTCACATTTTAAAATGAGAATGAGGAAAAAACCAATAATTTTTAATGAGATCATATTTATGAAATATAATGTAATTGTCATAATTGTTTTATTTTAATAATAAATAATCTTATCAAATATATACCTTTTCTTGTATTTTTATCAATAAAAATTTATTTATAACAGTTACCACTTATTATAAATTAAATTGGTTAAGAGGAATATAATATTTATTTAATATTTTTATAATTTTTATAATTAATTTGATAATTGATTAATTAAATAAATTAATGCTAAAGTTTCAATAAAAAAAATTTATTTTCTAAATAAATTATTATCAATTGTTTTAAATTTTTATCAATATTTAATATTTTTTATATTTTGAATCTTTAATATTTTTATATATACCAAAATTTTAAACTTTAATTTAAAATATATATCTTTGAAGACAGCAAAGAATATAGATAATGTTGCTCATTATGACAATCTGGAGCTTGCAAAGACTACTTCTGTATGCATTTGTTATAATTTAATATATTGAATGAAAAATAAAGCGAAGATAAATAAATTAATAAATAAAAAACGCATGGCGGTCACAGATTAAGAAAAACAATGAAAGCAGCCTGACAACGGAAAGCCGTAGTACTTTGTATCATCATTGTTGCCTCCATCAAAGAAACTAAACAGCTCTTGGAGAATATAGTAACATTTGATTGTTGTATTTATTTAATAAAAAGATTGAAACATACATATCTAAATTATGCAAAATTTTCTGGTAAAGATAATCATATTCAATTGTTCTTCATCATCTGTAAAGGGGATAGCTTAAGAAAAAAAAAAATGTTTTGGTCTAGGTTGAATTAGATATTATATATATTGTAGCTATGATGACTTGGTCAGCTCATATTTCAATTTAAGTTTCTATGGATTATTGGTGCACACTTGCATTATTTAATGAATGTTGGTAAAGCGATTATCTATATGTCCTAACTACCCCCTTCAGTAGTTTCGCAAACAATTCTATATCTTTTCTCACTAATATTCTCACTGTTCTTTCTCACCAAAAATAAAATAAAATAAACATAAAAATCCAATCAATTTACGAGCTACTTTTTCCAGGCCAAATGAAACACGAAAGAATTACTAGGGATATTTTCCTTTATCATGCTATTAGCTTTTCTAATTAAATGTTGTGCTTGCAATTAGCTGATTAGTTTCTTCGCGTATATTTGCAGGAAAATTTAATTGCATTAATTATAATTATTATAAAAAACCACCAGGTTTAAGGTCGGTTTTACAATACTCATGTCTGTCTTTCTATATATGTACCTAATTATCATTATTATTATTTTGATTTAGATAAATGATTATTTCCTTGTACTCATTTATATATAGAGCATCCCTAGGTTCATGTCTATGTCAGTTAATGAAAGAAATCATTGATCTCTTCATTTAAAGGCAGCTCTCTCAAAAGGATTTAAGATCGATTAATTATTCACAATTTCAATGTTCCACAAAACGCTGATTTTTTCGACAAATCTATATACGTATATGACTTAATTAAATGCGCTTAAAAAAAATCAATATACGTATATGACTTGATTAAATGCGCTTAAAAAAAAAATCAAATAGCTCTCAAAATAAATAAACTGCTGCAAAACCAGAAACCAATGTGGAATGCTCTCAAAATCATCAAATCGAAGTGTAAATCAAGCCAACCTAATAATAAGATTTACTGATCGATTGTGGAGCGGAAGAGAGAAAATATATTTTTCAGGAATTTGAAAATTTTATCTGAAAACAATAAAATGGCAGTAGCTTCTATATCATATGGTTAGTACGAAATTTGATAAGAGGCTGTAGAAGTCACATGTTAATTTTCTAGATAAATCAAGTTATTATGAAGAACATAACTAAGCAGCAAAAATATATTTATACATATGTATATATATATATATATATACATATTTCAACTTATTAGCGGTGAACAACATATAGTGGTTGCCTTTCACATATAATATTTTAGCTTGTCGTCTATCTAATTCGTTTATGATTATCCACTAACTAATTGTTGTCAGAGAAAGGCCATTGAACTGTTCCAAACCAAAGGGATACGGTATCTATCTTTAGAGAATATATTTCTTAATGGTGCACTCAATTATATTATATGTCTCCAAATTTCATATTCAAACCTACGGAATATTTGAAAATTCCGATCTGAAGGATATTGTAGGCATTATTCGAAAACTAAAGTGCTTTAAGGAATGAAATACATACAATTTTCTCCTAAAATAAGCATTAGAAGGATATTTACTTCTACCATGTGGAGTACTGGTTTTCAATGGATGAAATGCGATCGACCACTGTTTTCATCGGCAGTACACTTGGATAAGCATTCATTTCAAGTGGAGAGAATAAATAAAGTCGGATTGCCATTAACATGAATATTTTAGTTCACTGTCCTTGAACGAAAACCATGCATACTGATCACGAAAATGTTCATATATATATATATATATATATATGTATATGTATAACTATAGAGGGCAGCTAACGACCTTTTGTTACGTTATGATGGTCAGTGGAATGATCCATAAAGAATTTCCCCAAGTGTTTTTCATGAATTTTAATAGAATAATTGATAAATATAAACATTCACTTAACTTGATAAGCATGTGCCTAATCTTCTGTAAATTTGAGCTACATTTGAGTTAACTCTAAGCAAAAAACTAAGGTAATCTAAACGTTATAAAGGCATTGAAGTAAATTTGGAGGACAAAAAAGGTGACTTGGCACATGGAGCAGGTAATTCAATTTTCATACCTAAAAGCTCTAAAAGAATTATCAAAAGCTGTGCTAAGTACAATGCTAAACAGACTACTTTGACATGTTGGAATGTGATCAATATACTCTTGACCATAATTATTTGTATTTTAATTTTCAGAAAAAAAAAATGTAGCTTTTTAATTTTCCATTAATTAACTAAGGACTATGTTCAAGAGTAAATATGGCACTGAAAATTTTATACTCAAACGTTAAGAAAGGTCCAAGGAAACAATATATATATATATATATATATATATATACATACACACACACACACACACACCCCAAAATTAACATTAGCATATTATGTTTCTTATAAAGAGAAGAAAAATTAGTCTACTGGTTGCTATGAATATCGCAAAGATTATATTATCCCACAACGCCCACCCAGTTTAACCTCAATAAAACATGTAGAAACTTCAGATATATTATGTTGCAATCTGAGTGGTAGGTCACCATTAAGAAATGCTGCAAAGCTATATATATATATATATATATAACCGCGTCAAGAAAGAAAGACAGATAGATCTCCACTTTAAATTAGCCAAAAACTATAACTTGCTTTCAAAGAAATTAGAAACATAGAATTAAGATAATATAAGTATGATAATCTCATGGGTTGATATATATCCTCTAGACTCACTAAAATCACACCATAAGAAAAGAAACATGCTAATGGATAACGTACCTTTCGGTTTTCTAATTTTTCTATCTTAAAAAGAGAGACTTGTAGATATGAAAGAGTTATATGTACTATTTAATTGGTACACATAAAATTAGTGGAAACTATTTTCTGGGGGAAGTAATTAAACTTTTAGCTTATATATAAATGCAACTTGTATTTTTCAAGCACCAAAACTTCATATATATATATATATATATATATCCATCCAAACAGAAAAATTCTCATGGAGAAAATTCATACTCTCTATGCCTTTTGTTTTTGATATTAGTATTTATTATTTTATGGAAACAATGTAAAAAATAAATAAATAAATAAATAAAAATGCTGCAAGAATTCCATTTTCTCACATTCGACTAGATTTGCTTTTAAAAACACTTATAATGCAAATTATAGAAAATAATTTTGGTTGAATCAGGACAAAACAACATATCATCAGCTCAAAACCAAAGAACCTAGTTTAAATATAACAAGTGTAAAACAAGAATAAAAATAACATAAATTGGTCATATCCTAGTAATCCATCAAAGTTCAGTGATTATACTATCGGTCTTCAAACATATACAGAGAAGTAAATTAACTGGTTTTGTTCAAAAACTGAATGTTCAAAAACAAACACCATTTCTAAATTATAAAAACTCAAAAAAAAAAGAAAAAAAGAAAGAAAGAAAGAAGTAGAAGAAGAAGAAGAAAGAGAAAAAATTATAGAGAACTAGAACATGATAATCAACATAGCAGAAGAGAAATTGAAAAAAACATGGTATCAGCCATGAAATAGTCCATAGAAATTTTTTTTCTGACCTTTTTTTTTTTTTATGAGTTCCCAAATATAACCCATCATCTCATCCAATGCAAAGAAATCCTTCCACAGAGCCCTTCAAAAACCCCAAATCTACAAAATAGATCACATTAAGCAGCCCAAAAACACAACCAAAAAAAAAAAAAAAAAAAGAAAGGAAAAAAAAAATTCAACATCGAAGAAATTCTCTTTTTTTTATTTTTTTCTTTTCAGAACGGTTGGCGACCAGCAGCAGCAGCTGATGAGCTATTTCCACCTGCCCAATTACCATCAACCGGTAGCTGAACATTTTGCATATTCAACGGCAAATTAAAGAAAGGAAGCCCAGAAGACGGGTCGGGAAAAGGATTAACACCACCACCTCCGGCGCCACCGGAACCACCCTGCGATGCCGCCGTCTGAAGCTGTTGCTGATCATCGTCTTCCAAAGGCAATCTTTCATAAGCAACGTTCGTGAAAGATGCAGCAATCACTATAACAGGCCCCGCCGCAGTCAACTCCCCGACCACACTTCCCCCGACGACTTGGCCTTGGCCGCCTGCTAAGAATATAGTCAAACTCGTCGCTCCCGGCGGAGCCGGCGGTGGAAGAAACGATCCCGAAAGCGATAGTATCTCAAACCTCCCATGGAGAGTAACTATGGCTCCGGCCGCGGCCGGCTGCCGCAAGGTGACATTGGTAACCGTTCCGCTGCCGCTCAAGATGCAGATCCCCCGTTGCCGGCGGCGTGCGTAGGTGGCGACGCAGTCGAAGACATCGCAGCCGTTTCCGATTTCGAGGATGTGAGCTCGTAGAGTGTTTGCACTCTCTCTTGTTATGATAACCGGAGGTTTCGGTTTGTTTTTGGAACCTGGAGGTCGGCCTCTGGGTCGTCGACCTACTAGATCACCTGGATTTCCGGTAACCAGCTCAAGTCCACCACCACCACCTTGGTGTGAATCATCGCCGCCACCGGAGTATTGGCCGTCATGGTTTGGATCTTCTTCGGAATCGTTTTGGATTGGTCTTTGAAGGTGCAAGTCGCTTATGTGAAGCTGAGGATGATGATGAACGTAGCGAGAAGCTGTACCTAAATCCAAACCAGCCATTGATACATAAAAAATAAAAATAAAAAGAGAAAATAAAAAATAAAAAAACAGAAAACAAGGAAGAAGAAAATATTATTATTAAAAAAAAAAAAAACACTATGCAAATTTAAAACTGTTTTTGTTTTCTGCTTTTGTTTATTTAATGGAAGTGGAAAACTATATATATTATATTTAAAAAGAGGAAATTAAAAATAAAAAAGAAGTGTGTGTTTGCTCTGTGTGTGTGTGAGAGAGAGAGAGAGAGAGAGAGAGAGGTAGAGGTTTTGGAACTCGAAGTGTTTAAAGAATTGGAAAAGTGTTTTATGAAAACAAAAAAAAAAAAAAAAAAAAAAAAAAAAAAGAAACAACAACAACAAGAAGGAGAAGGAGGAGAAGCAGATCGAGTGCAGAGAAAAGGAGGAAGGGAAAGAAGAAGAGAAGTTGTGGGTTGAGAGGGACAAACAAAGACCCAGAACAAAACGCAGTCATTTCTCTCACAAACCCAAAGTTTAAATAATACCATTTTAATATTAATTAGTTGAAAAATTAATAAATTTTTTAATATTATTATTTGCTTTCTTATTCTGTGCAAGAAAGAAAGTCTTTCTTTTACAACCACTCTCAATTTTAGTGCGTGAACTCAACGCGACTTGTTTGAGAGAAATAAATAATGATTTTTTAATAAAAAAACAAAATTATGTTCTCTATAAATACACATATTCATGTCGTCTCTTGCAGCTATTTATAATATATATTCTTCTATTACAAGGAACTGGTTAGTTTATTACATGTTCCTTTTTTCATTTTTTTTTTTTGAATACTTTATTACATGTTATATATAGTATGGTTTACTCGGGAGGTATGACAAGAATCACAAATGTTTATTCATCTATCTTTTTAGATAGTATGCCAAATGCAATCTCTCTCTCTCTCTCTCTCTCTCTCTATATATATATATATATATATAAATATAATTAGCAAAATTCGTGTTTAAATTATATAATTTATCTATATATGTCAGGTGTATGTCCCAAGGGATTGTTGGAGACTAAAATTCTCATTTTTTAGAATTAATTTGTCATTATGAAGTAATTAACAAGTCTAAAATAACTTTTAGTATTAAACTCAATATTTTGAAGGACAACCGTATCAATTTTTTGTTGGATATATGAATACTAAATGATCGAGTTATAGAATTTATTAATTAACATTTAGGTGTAATAACCGTTTAGATAATGTTAGTTAACCTAAAATATAGGTGAATAGAATCCAAGTCCTAGGTTTAATGAGATTGGTGCCGTCAAGCATATATGTGTAAGACTTAAGATGGTTACATCGCAAAGTGAACTTTGCTTTTAAGTTTCGATTGATTTTATTTTTTTTTTTATTTTTTTATTTTTGCTTCCACAAATCTCATTTTCTTATTAATAGTTGTTTTGATCCATTGATGATTTCTCAAATTATATATGATTTTTAGAATATTGCGATGCTTAGTTTGATAACCCAGTAATAAAAACCATTGAAAATATATATTGGTGTAAACCTCAACTTTGATGAAATATCCATTAGTAATCATATGACCAGGAAATAAAATTGAACTATTATATTTTGGCATGTATTAGCCTCTTGGTTTAGTAACAACATATATGTTAAATATTTTCAATCTAAAAGATATTGGGTAAAATTTTTTTTTTCTCTGATTTTGAATTTGAATCTTCATCCAAAATGAAAAAAAAAAACAAACAAGAAAAAAGAATAATAACAAAAACTTGACACATCCATATTTGTGGCTTATAAAAAGAATATATTCGTGACATCTTGCTATATATTAATGATATAAATTAAATTAAAATTTTGGTGAATTAGGTTTCGATTTAGTGCATGTTTCTACAAAAGTGACATTTTTTAATATTTTTTACTTTAATTGTTTGATCATCTTCTTTATTGTTAATAATAATAATAATAATAGTAAAAATTAATTAAGTTCGTGCAGTCTAGCCTTCATATTATTTTTTCAAATTCATTACCAAAAACTCGATTCGTCTATTTATTAAAACCATGTATATAAAAAGAGTTGCACACCATATATTAAAAACAATTAATTAATTAGGAAAATGGTAAATACAAAGGAGAATTCTCTATCTGAATTTTAGCTTTCAAAAGTAATTGATTAATTTGAATATATATGTATATATATAAGACATCTCCCAAATTAATGACGCCATAAGAGATCAATATGAAAGATTAGCATTCTGTTAATAATAAAACAAGATTAATTACAAGAAAGTTTCTTCTTCTTCTTCTTCTTCTTCTTCTTCTTCTTTTTTTCTTTTTTTCTTTTTTTTTTTTGGGGGGGGGGGGGGGGGGGGGATAAGTAGAAGAAAGAGAGTTGAATAGCAAGAAGAGGAGCGTGGGGATGTAATATATGTTGGAATATACATACATAATAACTACAAATTCAACGAGAATGAAAATGTTTGGGGTAAAAAGATAACCATGGTTAAAGAAGAAAGTTGACCTGGTTGAGTTCAAGTGGGAAACGTGAGGGAGACAAATAATTTGGTTTTCAAATTAACCAAAAAATAATAATAATAATAAATAAATACAAAACGAGGGGGGATGAGCAAGTGGGAGATGGTGCTGCTACGGCGGGGGGGGCCACTCTTCGTTTGTCTTCTTCCCAACCCCCTTTTGCCTCCCCACCTCCAATGGACGTACGGCCCTCTTTTTATTCAATCCTTTGTTTTTTTCCTTTTTTTTTCCCCATTTGACCCGCTGCCCAATCCTCTTCTCCTTCATTCATCAATTCATTCTCCATCAAATGTCATATTTTTATTTTATTAAAAATATTTATAGGAACGTAATAAATAAGTGCCTGTCCCTGCTCTATTATGTGCGTATCTAACAATTTGTACACTTGTTTTTCGAAAATAGATGGGTATGAAAATGACAAAAAATATATGGGTAAATGTTTTACATATATATAAATATATTTATAAAAACTTTTTATAACGTGGATCTACAGTATTGACGATTATTTACAAAAATTATTTTTAATATTATTGTACGAAAATAATATTGAAAATAATTTTTTCAAAAATTATTAACAATATTATAGGTTCGCATACAAACCATCCATATCGTAGTATTTATATATATATATATATACACACTATTAGAATTGCAAGATCCATTTAATTTTACAATTGTTGATAACCATTTTTCACTGCCTTTTGTTATTAATTTTTTATTATATAAAATCTGTATGTATATATATATATATATATGAAAATTTGATTAATAATATTAAATTAAGTATGAAATTAGTATTATTCTTTTAAAAAAAAAAAGAAATAGCATGAAATATATCATAAAATTGAGTTTTTTCTTATTTTACTTGTGGCATAATAATAAAGTTGTCTGAATCTTTTAAAGTGGAAAAAAGAAAAAAAAATCATAAAATTAGTAATAGTCAGAATTTGACAATAAGATGTTATCTAGTGTTATTAAATATATACACCACTCTACTATTATATATATATATATATATATATCATCTATGCACTATAACATGCGCATTTAACTTCAAATAATATATTGTCTAATAAAGGTATTAAATAACATTAAGCATATATATTATAATATATATCTGATATGCATCATAAAAAAAATTATATATTAGCTTGCTATGATGTACATATTAGATATAGAATATACAAAAATTATAATATATGTGTATATATATATATATGCAATTGGAATTTGAATAAACTAAATTTAATGAATTGACATGTTAGTAGAAATCTTATAGATTAAAAAAAATATATAGGACTAGAAATTAAAATATCATTCAGGTAGCCAACAGATTTTTTATTTTCTATTTTTACTCATATGGATCAGTATTGAATATAATTAATAAATATCACAAATTATAATCTGACCCTTTTTCTTTTTTTTTTTTTTTTTTTTTTTGAGGCTACCCAAACTACTAATTTAAAGTTATATTATAATGTGTACCACTAAAAAAAAAAAGGGCCAGATTATAACTTCTAATATTAATTATATTCAGTACTGATCTATACGAGTTAAAAAAAAAAATTTCTGTTGGCTAATAAATAAATACAATATGTAATATGTATATATATAGTAGTTCTAGGGTGCGAACCAATCCACATGCAGATGCATCAAAAGCCGATCCTTTTTGGATGAATATGTCAACTTTGCTATACACTGTACACATTAAAGCCGATGCTTTCATTCAAAAAGCATCCGCTTTGGATGTGGTCTATGTAACACCCCGTCCCAAATCGCACCGGAATCCGTGCACATTGACCGAGGTTGACCGTTGACCGTTGACCGAAGGGGGTCAAAAGTTGACTTTTTGACTCGGTGAGAATTTTGAGTTGACTAGGGTACCGTGGCGAAGTGCATGATGCCCTGAGTTCGTAGACTAGTAGCACGTCGAAAACGGAGCTACGGTTTGAAAGTTATGGGCAAAACAAGTTGAAGTGTAAACTGTCTAAAAGGTGCCGGGAGTTGACTTTTTCTTGTGATGTAATTGTGAGTTGACTCTTGTATGGTTGTAACGTACTCGTCGATACGAGTTCACAGACTAGCGGCACGCTCAAAACGGACATCCGGTTAAAAAGTTATGGACGTTTGAAGTTTACCGGATACCGTATTATTTTAATGTTTTTGGGTCGTGAACAGTGAAATGCCACGTGTCAGCTTCTGAGTGGTCCACGTGGCATGAACAGTGTCATACAGGGTTTTAATTTTGAAAAACTCTCGGGGAAGAGAGAGAAAGAGAGAGAAGAGAGAGAAAGAGAGAGAGGAGAGAGAAAGAGAGAGAGAGGACCCGCCGGCCGCCGGTCATTTTCATGTTTTTCCGGCCTAGTTACTGTACACGCGCCGGCCAGCCAGATTGCCCACCTCATTTCCGGCAAAACCTCCAAATTTCACGGCGAACGGCCGCCGGACGCGCCCGGATCGGACGTCCGAAGTTTGGCGGCGATTTTTCCCCTCCACCGCCGGCCACCGCGAATCGGCACTATTCCGGCCGATAAACAGTACACGCGCCATACACCCAGCATCCTCTCCTCAAGTCCGGCCTACCCACCAAAAATCACGGCCATCGGACCACCGACGCGCCGGGATCGGAGCGTTTTCCGGCGAGGGGTCGAAAATCTTCAAACGGTGATTTCTCCGCCGTCCGACCTCCGTTTTGCTCACCGTCGGTCCCGTTGGATTGCTCTCCTCACGATCTACAAATCTGCAAAATTTCACAGCAAACGGCCACCGTCGGAAATTACTGTTCCGGCGACGGTTGCCGGTGACGTGGCGGCCCGCCGGAAATTACTGTTCCGGCGAGTACCCGAAAATTCCGGCCAGCTCCAGTCCGCAGTGTTCGACCTCCTGAACCCAAATCCGACTTCCGTTTCCACCAATTCGCGACGGTTTGGGAGAATTGCGGAGCCGAAACCCGAAAAGCTTCCCGATAAAATTCCGACCCCGTCGGGTACGATCATCGGAAATTAAGACCGGATCTGTGATTAGCATCACTCGAGCTTCGATTCGGTATATGATTCGTAAATTTTAGTTATCGTTTGTGTTTTGACCCCCCGGGTACCGGGTATTATTTACCCGAATAAAATATTAATTTATTTGACTGTCTGTGAATTTTGTTCTAGGAGCACCGGTGAGTCGTAGAATTGATCCCGTAGTGGATCATGGGTTAATTGCGTGCTCCAGGTGAGTGACCCACCTTCAAATTAATTTTGGGGAATTTAATTGATGAATATATTATGTGTGAATTAAATATTTGGAATTTAATTTCTATGTGCCAAATATTTATTGGATTTATTGTGGAATTATTTATGAATTTATTGGATTTAAGAAAATGTGCATTTTATAAAAGTATGCCATGTGAAATTATTTTATGGATTTGAGGATTTTGAAATTGGTGTGGTTTTAATGGTAAATTGAGCACGATTCGATTTTCAAATATTTCAAGGAAAATATTTGGTTATTTTGGTGATTTCAATTTTTATAAAAAATGCCCATAAAATATTATGGGATTTGATTATGATATTTCGAGAAATTATTTATGCTTGGAAAAAAAATGTGGATATTTGAATTGATGGATTTGGGAGTTGGTGGATTTGAAAATCATGGAATTTATGGTATTAATTATAAGGAAATTGTGGAGAATTTCCCGGTTCAAGCGGATGGATTATGCCCGCTATGCTTATGAAAAATGTGAAATTTGTTTTATGATTTAAATTTATGGATTTTATAATTTTTAGATGCACCGTGCACGTACTGGTGTTCTGATTATGTGATATGGTATATGTGATATGGTTAGTGTGCACACGGTTGTGATTAGCGCGCAGGTGGATGTGATTAGCGCGCAGGTGATGTGATTAGCGCGCAGGTGGGTGTGAGTAGCGCGCGGTTGATATTATGAGGGTGTCCTGTGGATGCCATCGGAGAGGGCGGCCACCCCCCTTTGGCCGGGACACCAGGTTAGCAGCGGCGCAGTGGGACGCCACGCGACCGTATGCCGGTTTCTTTCTATAACCTCCTGTCTAGCGGTACCTTGGGACGCTGGGTACTGTTGGCGCCACTGGTATATAGTGGGTGCATCAAATGATTTTCAGAACTGTGTTTTAAAAATAAAATGTTTGGAAACTGAATTGGAATTAAAAATATAATTGTTACCGCTTCTGGTATTTAATTGATGTCTTGGTTTTCGGGAAATATGAATAAAGGGTTTTGTGAAAATGTTTTAAAAGGGGAACCTTTCCAACTGAGAGAATTGTAAGGGTTTGAGAGAAATTATTATTTCCAAATAATTATTATTTATATACCTATTACCGTGGTATGATAGTGTAGAGTAGTAGGGTCACTCACTGAGATGATTAGCATCTCACACTCTTAAATTTCGTTCCTCTAGGTACCAGGTTGTCGGTGTTCACTCGGAGCGGACTTGATCTTCCTCGCTGTTTTAGTTCGGCAGTACCCTGTTATTCTTTTATTGCAGTTGTAATATTTCTTTCACTCTTGTTGTATTTATTTTGCACTGGATTACTGTATTTATTTTTTTTAGTGCTGCAATTTGTGGAATCGATTTGTAGTACTGTGGGAGGAATAAGGGGATAATTTTAGAAGTGTGTTTTCAGTGTAGGGAATTTTGTGGTAAGTAAATCCCTTAGGGGAGGCTCTGCCGGATTTTCCGTTGGAAGGTTCGGTAGGGTTTCCCTGGGATCAGGGCTGTCTAGGGTTCCGGGGAAAGAATTCTGGACGGGTCCTGACAGTTGGTATCAGAGCTCTAGGTTCTAGTATTCCTAAGGGACTGTGCATTGTTGTGCATCCTATCCGTGTTTAATCTCTCGTTTTACCCGTGTGAAAGCGTTCTTTCTGTTTGTCTCGAAGTAAATTCGTTGCCCGAGTTTGAATAACTCTAATCTTCGAGGGTGTCAATTAGGATCATCTAGCCTAACGGGAAATTCCTATGGCCTAGTCGATGGTCGAGGATGCGTTTTCTTTTTGAAGGTCAAGCTTATCATCGTGAATGGTATCTGTTTCGTTCATGGAGAAGAATGATGATTGCCTAAGGATGTGTGTCGATCGATTTCATGGCGTCAAAATATTTTCCCGATCGATTATCAAAATTTAAATGCTTTTCAAGGTGTTTTATTCAAGTATTTTTGGTTTGTGTTCATACATGTATCTGTATGTTATATTGTTTGATATTATACTGCACCATATGGAGGCGGCGAACCAATGTGGTCCATGTAGAGCTAGCCCCATGATCATGTTGCCTACGAGCCCGGGGAATTGGACGGCCAATATAGGCAACCACCCTGGTTTGTATTGGTAGCAGAGTGTCGGCGACAGTTGGAATCATGGATTACGTAACATGTAGAAGGT
Source organism: Ziziphus jujuba (assembly GCF_031755915.1). Taxonomy (NCBI): domain Eukaryota; kingdom Viridiplantae; phylum Streptophyta; class Magnoliopsida; order Rosales; family Rhamnaceae; genus Ziziphus; species Ziziphus jujuba. Next base: position 14,197,044 of record NC_083384.1, read on the forward strand.
GTTGTACGTACCTCCATTACAAGCGTGCATATTTTATTTTATGCTATGGATTTTAAGATATGAATTTCAATGTGGAGTTTTAACAATTGCCTATGCAAGTTAGGTATATTTGAAAAATATATTTTATTATTTGTTTTATGTTATGGTTTTTCCAAAAGCGACTTAAGGTTAAGTATCGCCAGTCGAGAATCCAAAGCAGGGTATCGTTGAGTTCAAAAAGGAGATCTTAAAGGAAGCACGCGATTCAAAGTATGCGATACACCCCAAGGGTACCAAGACGTATGGAATGCTCACTGGATGACATGGTGGTTTGGCACGATAAAGGAAGTTGCAAGATCCGAATAAAGGTACTTAAGTCACCGACAAGTAAAGTAGGGAGATGTAAACATGGATTTCGTGCTTAAACTATCATTCACAAAGAGAAGGTACGATAGCGTTTAGAGAATCAAGCAAGCTCCGGATAGCGACTAAAGTTCTACTTGGTGGTTGATGAGGTTAATGAGATGAGGATGATTCCTTAGGCATGGTTGGATGTTTAAGCATGGTTATTTTTCATTCTAGAAGCTAAGATCTTGATATCTTATTTCCTTGGAGATTTAAGGTTCGTATTGATGGTGCTTCATCGATTCAAGGTGGTTGATATTGTTGGTGATAATTTACAATGATAAGGAGTATGATTTTTGGGACGGAGTTAGAATTTAAGAAGTGTGGAATACTTTATTGGGTTAAGGATCTAGTGATTGTTCATAGTATTGGTGGTGATGCTAGAATTAAGATTTAAATTTCTTATTGCTTGAGGTGTGGATTCATGGAATCTATTTGAAATGGGGGAAACTTAGGGTTTTCAAGAATGGTATTTGGATGTTGAGAATTTTATTCATGACCTTGATGAATTTAGTTAAAAGAAAGATTGATGTTTGTCGAGGTTAAGACTATTGGTTAATCAATGAGGAGCAAGGGTTTTATAATTGTAAGTACTAGGAGGGTAATCGAAGACAAGTGAATTAATCTCAACCTTAACTTGGTAATACCAGTATTTGAGGAAATTAGACTTAAGTTCTAATCTAACCTTTTAAAGTGCTGATCGAGTTACGAGAGTTGGTTGTTGGTTTAAGGATGCATGCTTCAGAAGCACTTTATGGCTAGCTTCCAGGTACGACCGGTGTTGGTGGATCGTATAGTAGAGACCCAAATGGAAGATCCTAAGTTGAGCATAATTAAGGGCAAGGTACAAGAAGGTCTTGATCCGGAATTTTCCATAAGGAAGGATGGAGCCCTCGTGTATAAAGGACGACTTTGTGTTCCGGATATCCCAGGACTCAAGAAGGAGATTTTAGAGGAGGCGCACAGCTCGATGTATGCGATGCATCCTGGGAGTACCAAGATGTACCGGACGCTTGTTAAGTATTATTGGTGGATTGGTATGAAGAGAGAAGTGGCAGACTTCGTATCAAAGTGTTTGATTTGTCAACAAGTGAAAGCAGAAAGACAGAAGCCTTCCGGACTACTCCAACCTTTACCGATTCCCGTGTGGAAGTGGGAAGAACTCAACATGGACTTCGTATTCAAGCTTCCTTCCACACCTAGAAGGTACGACGGCAATTGGGTAATCATTGATCGTCTCACCAAGTCGGCACACTTCCTACCGGTACGAGAACATTTTTCACCCGAGAAGTTAGCTTAGTTGTTCGTGCAACGCATTGTAAGTCTTCATGGAGTACCGTTAGCCATCGTCTCCGATTGAGATCCGCGCTTTACTTCACGACTATGGCGGAAGTTGGCTGATGCACTAGGAGCAAGACTTAACTACAGCACCGCTTTTCACCCGCAATCTGATGGACAAGCAGAGTGCACAATTCGGACATTAGAAGACCTGCTAAGGTCTTGCATTATGCAGTTTCGTGGTAGCTGGGATGAACAACTACCATTGATAGAGTTTTGTCCTCCTGCGTACCGTGAGGCGAGAAGGAGAGAGTTCGAGGAACTGCGACAGGGGAACATGACAGTGACCGAGTACGAGAGGAGATTCCGAGAACTATCAGGATTCTGCATGCACCTGATTCCCGACGATCACACGAAGAAGGTGAGGTTCATAGACGGATTGAAAGAGAGCATCGGCTACACCCTTTCTGGATCAGTACATCCCACGTATCAGTCCGCCAGGGATGCAGCGCTCGAGCTAGAGAGACAGGAGGAGATACACAGACCCTCAAGGCGCAGATCTTTCGAAGGTTCGTATAGCGGAGTACCCTCGACAGGGGGCAGCTAAGAAAGGCCATAGCTCAGGCTCAGACAGTGATGGGTTAAGCCCACGAGGCAGATTCCAGAGGAGAGATAGTTATCGTATGCCCCAGCCAGCTCGCCATTCGATCAGTGTGGATACAAGCTCGTATCAGCAGTCACGCATTGGTTCTCCGCGGATTTGTCCACTTTGTAGGGGGAATCATTCTGGGCAGTGTCAGATGGATGGTTTATGCTTTCGGTGTGGGCAGCCAGGTCACATAAGGAGGGATTGCCCTTATGGTAGTGGCAGTGTGCTAGAAGCAGGTCGACGGACACAGCATACAAGGGTATTTCCAGGATAGAGTTCCCAGGGGAGTCAGCCAGTAGGAGTTTCTTCGGGATCAATACAGCCGTCTGCAGGATCGAGTCGAGGTAGAGGAAGGAGAACCCAGCAGACAAGTCAAGGCCGGGTGTTTGCTATGACGCAGCAGGGAGCCAGGACTACGCCCGACGATTTCACTGATCAAGGGATGGAAGCAGACCTGATCCTGTTGGATCTATCCGGACTTGAAGTAGTGTTGGGCATGGATTGGTTGGCAAGGAACTACTTAGTCGAGGAAGCAACGTGGGAACCCGAAGCACAGATGCGTGAGCAGTACCCGTATCTGTTCCAGTGACGTGCGGAAATTTCGAGGACGAAATTTTTGTAAGGGGGGAAGGCTGTAACACCCCGTCCCAAATCGCACCGGAATCCGTGCACATTGACCGAGGTTGACCGTTGACCGTTGACCGAAGGGGGTCAAAAGTTGACTTTTTGACTCGGTGAGAATTTTGAGTTGACTAGGGTACCGTGGCGAAGTGCATGATGCCCTGAGTTCGTAGACTAGTAGCACGTCGAAAACGGAGCTACGGTTTGAAAGTTATGGGCAAAACAAGTTGAAGTGTAAACTGTCTAAAAGGTGCCGGGAGTTGACTTTTTCTTGTGATGTAATTGTGAGTTGACTCTTGTATGGTTGTAACGTACTCGTCGATACGAGTTCACAGACTAGCGGCACGCTCAAAACGGACATCCGGTTAAAAAGTTATGGACGTTTGAAGTTTACCGGATACCGTATTATTTTAATGTTTTTGGGTCGTGAACAGTGAAATGCCACGTGTCAGCTTCTGAGTGGTCCACGTGGCATGAACAGTGTCATACAGGGTTTTAATTTTGAAAAACTCTCGGGGAAGAGAGAGAAAGAGAGAGAAGAGAGAGAAAGAGAGAGAGGAGAGAGAAAGAGAGAGAGAGGACCCGCCGGCCGCCGGTCATTTTCATGTTTTTCCGGCCTAGTTACTGTACACGCGCCGGCCAGCCAGATTGCCCACCTCATTTCCGGCAAAACCTCCAAATTTCACGGCGAACGGCCGCCGGACGCGCCCGGATCGGACGTCCGAAGTTTGGCGGCGATTTTTCCCCTCCACCGCCGGCCACCGCGAATCGGCACTATTCCGGCCGATAAACAGTACACGCGCCATACACCCAGCATCCTCTCCTCAAGTCCGGCCTACCCACCAAAAATCACGGCCATCGGACCACCGACGCGCCGGGATCGGAGCGTTTTCCGGCGAGGGGTCGAAAATCTTCAAACGGTGATTTCTCCGCCGTCCGACCTCCGTTTTGCTCACCGTCGGTCCCGTTGGATTGCTCTCCTCACGATCTACAAATCTGCAAAATTTCACAGCAAACGGCCACCGTCGGAAATTACTGTTCCGGCGACGGTTGCCGGTGACGTGGCGGCCCGCCGGAAATTACTGTTCCGGCGAGTACCCGAAAATTCCGGCCAGCTCCAGTCCGCAGTGTTCGACCTCCTGAACCCAAATCCGACTTCCGTTTCCACCAATTCGCGACGGTTTGGGAGAATTGCGGAGCCGAAACCCGAAAAGCTTCCCGATAAAATTCCGACCCCGTCGGGTACGATCATCGGAAATTAAGACCGGATCTGTGATTAGCATCACTCGAGCTTCGATTCGGTATATGATTCGTAAATTTTAGTTATCGTTTGTGTTTTGACCCCCCGGGTACCGGGTATTATTTACCCGAATAAAATATTAATTTATTTGACTGTCTGTGAATTTTGTTCTAGGAGCACCGGTGAGTCGTAGAATTGATCCCGTAGTGGATCATGGGTTAATTGCGTGCTCCAGGTGAGTGACCCACCTTCAAATTAATTTTGGGGAATTTAATTGATGAATATATTATGTGTGAATTAAATATTTGGAATTTAATTTCTATGTGCCAAATATTTATTGGATTTATTGTGGAATTATTTATGAATTTATTGGATTTAAGAAAATGTGCATTTTATAAAAGTATGCCATGTGAAATTATTTTATGGATTTGAGGATTTTGAAATTGGTGTGGTTTTAATGGTAAATTGAGCACGATTCGATTTTCAAATATTTCAAGGAAAATATTTGGTTATTTTGGTGATTTCAATTTTTATAAAAAATGCCCATAAAATATTATGGGATTTGATTATGATATTTCGAGAAATTATTTATGCTTGGAAAAAAAATGTGGATATTTGAATTGATGGATTTGGGAGTTGGTGGATTTGAAAATCATGGAATTTATGGTATTAATTATAAGGAAATTGTGGAGAATTTCCCGGTTCAAGCGGATGGATTATGCCCGCTATGCTTATGAAAAATGTGAAATTTGTTTTATGATTTAAATTTATGGATTTTATAATTTTTAGATGCACCGTGCACGTACTGGTGTTCTGATTATGTGATATGGTATATGTGATATGGTTAGTGTGCACACGGTTGTGATTAGCGCGCAGGTGGATGTGATTAGCGCGCAGGTGATGTGATTAGCGCGCAGGTGGGTGTGAGTAGCGCGCGGTTGATATTATGAGGGTGTCCTGTGGATGCCATCGGAGAGGGCGGCCACCCCCCTTTGGCCGGGACACCAGGTTAGCAGCGGCGCAGTGGGACGCCACGCGACCGTATGCCGGTTTCTTTCTATAACCTCCTGTCTAGCGGTACCTTGGGACGCTGGGTACTGTTGGCGCCACTGGTATATAGTGGGTGCATCAAATGATTTTCAGAACTGTGTTTTAAAAATAAAATGTTTGGAAACTGAATTGGAATTAAAAATATAATTGTTACCGCTTCTGGTATTTAATTGATGTCTTGGTTTTCGGGAAATATGAATAAAGGGTTTTGTGAAAATGTTTTAAAAGGGGAACCTTTCCAACTGAGAGAATTGTAAGGGTTTGAGAGAAATTATTATTTCCAAATAATTATTATTTATATACCTATTACCGTGGTATGATAGTGTAGAGTAGTAGGGTCACTCACTGAGATGATTAGCATCTCACACTCTTAAATTTCGTTCCTCTAGGTACCAGGTTGTCGGTGTTCACTCGGAGCGGACTTGATCTTCCTCGCTGTTTTAGTTCGGCAGTACCCTGTTATTCTTTTATTGCAGTTGTAATATTTCTTTCACTCTTGTTGTATTTATTTTGCACTGGATTACTGTATTTATTTTTTTTAGTGCTGCAATTTGTGGAATCGATTTGTAGTACTGTGGGAGGAATAAGGGGATAATTTTAGAAGTGTGTTTTCAGTGTAGGGAATTTTGTGGTAAGTAAATCCCTTAGGGGAGGCTCTGCCGGATTTTCCGTTGGAAGGTTCGGTAGGGTTTCCCTGGGATCAGGGCTGTCTAGGGTTCCGGGGAAAGAATTCTGGACGGGTCCTGACAGTTGGTATCAGAGCTCTAGGTTCTAGTATTCCTAAGGGACTGTGCATTGTTGTGCATCCTATCCGTGTTTAATCTCTCGTTTTACCCGTGTGAAAGCGTTCTTTCTGTTTGTCTCGAAGTAAATTCGTTGCCCGAGTTTGAATAACTCTAATCTTCGAGGGTGTCAATTAGGATCATCTAGCCTAACGGGAAATTCCTATGGCCTAGTCGATGGTCGAGGATGCGTTTTCTTTTTGAAGGTCAAGCTTATCATCGTGAATGGTATCTGTTTCGTTCATGGAGAAGAATGATGATTGCCTAAGGATGTGTGTCGATCGATTTCATGGCGTCAAAATATTTTCCCGATCGATTATCAAAATTTAAATGCTTTTCAAGGTGTTTTATTCAAGTATTTTTGGTTTGTGTTCATACATGTATCTGTATGTTATATTGTTTGATATTATACTGCACCATATGGAGGCGGCGAACCAATGTGGTCCATGTAGAGCTAGCCCCATGATCATGTTGCCTACGAGCCCGGGGAATTGGACGGCCAATATAGGCAACCACCCTGGTTTGTATTGGTAGCAGAGTGTCGGCGACAGTTGGAATCATGGATTACGTAACATGTAGAAGGTGTTGTACGTACCTCCATTACAAGCGTGCATATTTTATTTTATGCTATGGATTTTAAGATATGAATTTCAATGTGGAGTTTTAACAATTGCCTATGCAAGTTAGGTATATTTGAAAAATATATTTTATTATTTGTTTTATGTTATGGTTTTTCCAAAAGCGACTTAAGGTTAAGTATCGCCAGTCGAGAATCCAAAGCAGGGTATCGTTGAGTTCAAAAAGGAGATCTTAAAGGAAGCACGCGATTCAAAGTATGCGATACACCCCAAGGGTACCAAGACGTATGGAATGCTCACTGGATGACATGGTGGTTTGGCACGATAAAGGAAGTTGCAAGATCCGAATAAAGGTACTTAAGTCACCGACAAGTAAAGTAGGGAGATGTAAACATGGATTTCGTGCTTAAACTATCATTCACAAAGAGAAGGTACGATAGCGTTTAGAGAATCAAGCAAGCTCCGGATAGCGACTAAAGTTCTACTTGGTGGTTGATGAGGTTAATGAGATGAGGATGATTCCTTAGGCATGGTTGGATGTTTAAGCATGGTTATTTTTCATTCTAGAAGCTAAGATCTTGATATCTTATTTCCTTGGAGATTTAAGGTTCGTATTGATGGTGCTTCATCGATTCAAGGTGGTTGATATTGTTGGTGATAATTTACAATGATAAGGAGTATGATTTTTGGGACGGAGTTAGAATTTAAGAAGTGTGGAATACTTTATTGGGTTAAGGATCTAGTGATTGTTCATAGTATTGGTGGTGATGCTAGAATTAAGATTTAAATTTCTTATTGCTTGAGGTGTGGATTCATGGAATCTATTTGAAATGGGGGAAACTTAGGGTTTTCAAGAATGGTATTTGGATGTTGAGAATTTTATTCATGACCTTGATGAATTTAGTTAAAAGAAAGATTGATGTTTGTCGAGGTTAAGACTATTGGTTAATCAATGAGGAGCAAGGGTTTTATAATTGTAAGTACTAGGAGGGTAATCGAAGACAAGTGAATTAATCTCAACCTTAACTTGGTAATACCAGTATTTGAGGAAATTAGACTTAAGTTCTAATCTAACCTTTTAAAGTGCTGATCGAGTTACGAGAGTTGGTTGTTGGTTTAAGGATGCATGCTTCAGAAGCACTTTATGGCTAGCTTCCAGGTACGACCGGTGTTGGTGGATCGTATAGTAGAGACCCAAATGGAAGATCCTAAGTTGAGCATAATTAAGGGCAAGGTACAAGAAGGTCTTGATCCGGAATTTTCCATAAGGAAGGATGGAGCCCTCGTGTATAAAGGACGACTTTGTGTTCCGGATATCCCAGGACTCAAGAAGGAGATTTTAGAGGAGGCGCACAGCTCGATGTATGCGATGCATCCTGGGAGTACCAAGATGTACCGGACGCTTGTTAAGTATTATTGGTGGATTGGTATGAAGAGAGAAGTGGCAGACTTCGTATCAAAGTGTTTGATTTGTCAACAAGTGAAAGCAGAAAGACAGAAGCCTTCCGGACTACTCCAACCTTTACCGATTCCCGTGTGGAAGTGGGAAGAACTCAACATGGACTTCGTATTCAAGCTTCCTTCCACACCTAGAAGGTACGACGGCAATTGGGTAATCATTGATCGTCTCACCAAGTCGGCACACTTCCTACCGGTACGAGAACATTTTTCACCCGAGAAGTTAGCTTAGTTGTTCGTGCAACGCATTGTAAGTCTTCATGGAGTACCGTTAGCCATCGTCTCCGATTGAGATCCGCGCTTTACTTCACGACTATGGCGGAAGTTGGCTGATGCACTAGGAGCAAGACTTAACTACAGCACCGCTTTTCACCCGCAATCTGATGGACAAGCAGAGTGCACAATTCGGACATTAGAAGACCTGCTAAGGTCTTGCATTATGCAGTTTCGTGGTAGCTGGGATGAACAACTACCATTGATAGAGTTTTGTCCTCCTGCGTACCGTGAGGCGAGAAGGAGAGAGTTCGAGGAACTGCGACAGGGGAACATGACAGTGACCGAGTACGAGAGGAGATTCCGAGAACTATCAGGATTCTGCATGCACCTGATTCCCGACGATCACACGAAGAAGGTGAGGTTCATAGACGGATTGAAAGAGAGCATCGGCTACACCCTTTCTGGATCAGTACATCCCACGTATCAGTCCGCCAGGGATGCAGCGCTCGAGCTAGAGAGACAGGAGGAGATACACAGACCCTCAAGGCGCAGATCTTTCGAAGGTTCGTATAGCGGAGTACCCTCGACAGGGGGCAGCTAAGAAAGGCCATAGCTCAGGCTCAGACAGTGATGGGTTAAGCCCACGAGGCAGATTCCAGAGGAGAGATAGTTATCGTATGCCCCAGCCAGCTCGCCATTCGATCAGTGTGGATACAAGCTCGTATCAGCAGTCACGCATTGGTTCTCCGCGGATTTGTCCACTTTGTAGGGGGAATCATTCTGGGCAGTGTCAGATGGATGGTTTATGCTTTCGGTGTGGGCAGCCAGGTCACATAAGGAGGGATTGCCCTTATGGTAGTGGCAGTGTGCTAGAAGCAGGTCGACGGACACAGCATACAAGGGTATTTCCAGGATAGAGTTCCCAGGGGAGTCAGCCAGTAGGAGTTTCTTCGGGATCAATACAGCCGTCTGCAGGATCGAGTCGAGGTAGAGGAAGGAGAACCCAGCAGACAAGTCAAGGCCGGGTGTTTGCTATGACGCAGCAGGGAGCCAGGACTACGCCCGACGATTTCACTGATCAAGGGATGGAAGCAGACCTGATCCTGTTGGATCTATCCGGACTTGAAGTAGTGTTGGGCATGGATTGGTTGGCAAGGAACTACTTAGTCGAGGAAGCAACGTGGGAACCCGAAGCACAGATGCGTGAGCAGTACCCGTATCTGTTCCAGTGACGTGCGGAAATTTCGAGGACGAAATTTTTGTAAGGGGGGAAGGCTGTAACACCCCGTCCCAAATCGCACCGGAATCCGTGCACATTGACCGAGGTTGACCGTTGACCGTTGACCGAAGGGGGTCAAAAGTTGACTTTTTGACTCGGTGAGAATTTTGAGTTGACTAGGGTACCGTGGCGAAGTGCATGATGCCCTGAGTTCGTAGACTAGTAGCACGTCGAAAACGGAGCTACGGTTTGAAAGTTATGGGCAAAACAAGTTGAAGTGTAAACTGTCTAAAAGGTGCCGGGAGTTGACTTTTTCTTGTGATGTAATTGTGAGTTGACTCTTGTATGGTTGTAACGTACTCGTCGATACGAGTTCACAGACTAGCGGCACGCTCAAAACGGACATCCGGTTAAAAAGTTATGGACGTTTGAAGTTTACCGGATACCGTATTATTTTAATGTTTTTGGGTCGTGAACAGTGAAATGCCACGTGTCAGCTTCTGAGTGGTCCACGTGGCATGAACAGTGTCATACAGGGTTTTAATTTTGAAAAACTCTCGGGGAAGAGAGAGAAAGAGAGAGAAGAGAGAGAAAGAGAGAGAGGAGAGAGAAAGAGAGAGAGAGGACCCGCCGGCCGCCGGTCATTTTCATGTTTTTCCGGCCTAGTTACTGTACACGCGCCGGCCAGCCAGATTGCCCACCTCATTTCCGGCAAAACCTCCAAATTTCACGGCGAACGGCCGCCGGACGCGCCCGGATCGGACGTCCGAAGTTTGGCGGCGATTTTTCCCCTCCACCGCCGGCCACCGCGAATCGGCACTATTCCGGCCGATAAACAGTACACGCGCCATACACCCAGCATCCTCTCCTCAAGTCCGGCCTACCCACCAAAAATCACGGCCATCGGACCACCGACGCGCCGGGATCGGAGCGTTTTCCGGCGAGGGGTCGAAAATCTTCAAACGGTGATTTCTCCGCCGTCCGACCTCCGTTTTGCTCACCGTCGGTCCCGTTGGATTGCTCTCCTCACGATCTACAAATCTGCAAAATTTCACAGCAAACGGCCACCGTCGGAAATTACTGTTCCGGCGACGGTTGCCGGTGACGTGGCGGCCCGCCGGAAATTACTGTTCCGGCGAGTACCCGAAAATTCCGGCCAGCTCCAGTCCGCAGTGTTCGACCTCCTGAACCCAAATCCGACTTCCGTTTCCACCAATTCGCGACGGTTTGGGAGAATTGCGGAGCCGAAACCCGAAAAGCTTCCCGATAAAATTCCGACCCCGTCGGGTACGATCATCGGAAATTAAGACCGGATCTGTGATTAGCATCACTCGAGCTTCGATTCGGTATATGATTCGTAAATTTTAGTTATCGTTTGTGTTTTGACCCCCCGGGTACCGGGTATTATTTACCCGAATAAAATATTAATTTATTTGACTGTCTGTGAATTTTGTTCTAGGAGCACCGGTGAGTCGTAGAATTGATCCCGTAGTGGATCATGGGTTAATTGCGTGCTCCAGGTGAGTGACCCACCTTCAAATTAATTTTGGGGAATTTAATTGATGAATATATTATGTGTGAATTAAATATTTGGAATTTAATTTCTATGTGCCAAATATTTATTGGATTTATTATGGAATTATTTATGAATTTATTGGATTTAAGAAAATGTGCATTTTATAAAAGTATGCCATGTGAAATTATTTTATGGATTTGAGGATTTTGAAATTGGTGTGGTTTTAATGGTAAATTGAGCACGATTCGATTTTCAAATATTTCAAGGAAAATATTTGGTTATTTTGGTGATTTCAATTTTTATAAAAAATGCCCATAAAATATTATGGGATTTGATTATGATATTTCGAGAAATTATTTATGCTTGGAAAAAAAATGTGGATATTTGAATTGATGGATTTGGGAGTTGGTGGATTTGAAAATCATGGAATTTATGGTATTAATTATAAGGAAATTGTGGAGAATTTCCCGGTTCAAACGGATGGATTATGCCCGCTATGCTTATGAAAAATGTGAAATTTGTTTTATGATTTAAATTTATGGATTTTATAATTTTTAGATGCACCGTGCACGTACTGGTGTTCTGATTATGTGATATGGTATATGTGATATGGTTAGTGTGCACACGGTTGTGATTAGCGCGCAGGTGGATGTGATTAGCGCGCAGGTGATGTGATTAGCGCGCAGGTGGGTGTGAGTAGCGCGCGGTTGATATTATGAGGGTGTCCTGTGGATGCCATCGGAGAGGGCGGCCACCCCCCTTTGGCCGGGACACCAGGTTAGCAGCGGCGCAGTGGGACGCCACGCGACCGTATGCCGGTTTCTTTCTATAACCTCCTGTCTGGCGGTACCTTGGGACGCTGGGTACTGTTGGCGCCACTGGTATATAGTGGGTGCATCAAATGATTTTCAGAACTGTGTTTTAAAAATAAAATGTTTGGAAACTGAATTGGAATTAAAAATATAATTGTTACCGCTTCTGGTATTTAATTGATGTCTTGGTTTTCGGGAAATATGAATAAAGGGTTTTGTGAAAATGTTTTAAAAGGGGAACCTTTCCAACTGAGAGAATTGTAAGGGTTTGAGAGAAATTATTATTTCCAAATAATTATTATTTATATACCTATTACCGTGGTATGATAGTGTAGAGTAGTAGGGTCACTCACTGAGATGATTAGCATCTCACACTCTTAAATTTCGTTCCTCTAGGTACCAGGTTGTCGGTGTTCACTCGGAGCGGACTTGATCTTCCTCGCTGTTTTAGTTCGGCAGTACCCTGTTATTCTTTTATTGCAGTTGTAATATTTCTTTCACTCTTATTGTATTTATTTTGCACTGGATTACTGTATTTATTTTTTTTAGTGCTGCAATTTGTGGAATCGATTTGTAGTACTGTGGGAGGAATAAGGGGATAATTTTAGAAGTGTGTTTTCAGTGCAGGGAATTTTGTGGTAAGTAAATCCCTTAGGGGAGGCTCTGCCGGATTTTCCGTTGGAAGGTTCGGTAGGGTTTCCCTGGGATCAGGACTGTCTAGGGTTCCGGGGAAAGAATTCTGGACGGGTCCTGACAGTCTATATGTGCACCGTCTGCATTGTAGAATTCCCCTATATATATATATATATATATACACATATATATTTGATAAAACAATACATATAATCAAAGTCACAATTAAATGAAGCATCTATTATAAAAAATAATGCCCAATAATATTAGATCTTTTTTCTTATCCTTGCATATCATATAATTAATAAAGTTGCTGATGTGCACCTATTATCTAATTTGAGGATTTAATCCTGTTACTTTAGATATCTAAATTTCATTCTTTTAACCTTTAAAATCCTTATTGGACTAGATAGAAGATGAATTAAACTTTGTTCTCAAGCATTTGAAATTAATGTAATTAAGATATTAATTAAGCACCTAACCATGTGTTACAGACCATAAAATAAATATATAATTGAAAGTAAAAGTAGTTTAATCGTCGAACAACATAGAAAAACATGTATGGTATTCTCGGAAATGGAAACTGCAATTCGATATGCAACATATACTTATATATAAATTTGTAATAGATATATAGTAATAATTAAAACTTCGTATGCCAAGTTCTTGAAAAAAAGAAGAAAAATTAATGCATTTCTATATCTTCTAAAACAATGAGAAACCAATTATTGAGGGTCCAAAACTTAGGACTTCGCACGAACAGAATAAAGAATTAATTTCCATTTTGTACATGGTCGACATTGACGTGTAGAATTATTATATATATAAACTCAAACAACATAAACTAATTAATTAAATTACGGATCATGTTCATTTCAACAAACATAAAATCTTGTTCCCAACTTTTCTAGTTTGTTGATAACTTTTTGAGGCGATTTTCTCTTGTTGACATAGAATAAAGGAAAAGATAGATATTTCAAATCTTTGGAAAAGGTTAGGAATTAGAATTTATAACCATACAAAATCATGAATCTCTCAAAAAATCATGAATTCACGAAAAATAATATTTGTCATTATTGATAATAATCAGATAATTCAAATATACTGAATTCATTTTTCCATATAGATTTGTGGTTTTCAAAAATTAAATTCAATTTAAATTATATCACTTTATAGTTATTGTATCAGTATAGATATTATAACTGGTTGGTGATGGCAGGTGATGACAAATTGTGATACTTTTAAGCTTTAAGGGGCAATTAATCGAGCACTTTGAACAAATTAGTTTGTTAATCTTTCCAGATACACATTTACTAAAACAATTCAAAAAAGCAAAGCGGAAGCAAAGAAAGAGAAAGGAAATAAAAATGGAAGCTAATTAAAAAAAATCAGGAGCAGAAAAAGACAATTAAGAACGACTTATACGTGGAACTCATGCTCAAGGTTTTCCGATATTAATTTTTCTCCTAGACGATATGTTTAGGAGGCATACCATGTGTTAGGGCCAAATCTAATTATTTTTTCTTAATAGGATATGTAGGTTCTGTTTGGATCAAAGAAGTGCTGAGGGAAAAAATTAGGAGAAAAATAAAAGAAAAAAAAAAGCTGAGGGAAAAATTTGTAAAATTTTCTTATATCTGGGATTTAAAAAAAAAAAGAAAAAAAAAAAAACTAAGTAAGAACATCATTACAGAGAGAGGAGAGAGAAAGTGTTAGAAAGAAGGTGGGGAGATAGAGCGAGAGAGGGGAAAGAGATGGAGAGCGAGAGCGAGAGAGAGAGAGAGAAGAGTTGGGGAGAGTAAAAGGACCCCAATAGTTTTTTTTCCCAAAAGAATTCCAATTTTCCTCTTAATTTGTGAGGGAAACCAGAATTTCACATTTCAATTGTAACCTTTCGCCTAGGTTTTCTTTCTATTTCTATTTTTCCTGAAATTTAGTTTATAACCGAATATGGAATTTTAAAATCTCTCTATTTTATGTTTTCTTTTTCCCTAATATTTTCGAAGATTCAAATAGACTCATAGTAAATTGGATGTACGAGATATACACAACCCATAAAGAAATGTTACGAGTAAATTGGATGTACTAGATATACATAATCCATAAAAAAAAAAAAAAGATTATGAATAAATAAATAAGTACTTAATCAGACATATATAATAGACAGTTTAATGATAAAAGTATTGAAACTAGTCATAAAAATAATAAATATTAATAGATAAATTTAAGAAGAGACTAAATTTATATATCTATATATAGAATGATACTAAAGGTATAAACTTGTTTATTTTGAAAAGATAATTAGTGTACATTTAATCCTGCCACTTTTACTGCAAAAAAATAAAATGGTAAAATTAGTAGGATTTTAAAATTTTCTAGGAAAGTGAAAAAAAATTTTGTTTGGATAGTTTTTCAAAGGAAAAATTTGTGGGCACCAGAAGAAACTAAATCTCACTATATGGAAAACTGAGATGAAAAGTAAATCCTTACAAAGAGATTTCACTCTGAAATTCTCCTAAGAATTTGATTTTATATATTTTTTTAAATATAATTTTATCCTTTAATTTTAATGTATAAATTTATTTAATTATTTTTCAGTTCTATTTTCTTCTATTAAATCATGTCGTTCTTTATTTAAGAAAAAGACAAAAACCTACCGTTCTTCTTCTTTCTTTTTCATCTTCATCGCTACAAAAAACTCAATATCGCCAATATACACAACATCACTTTGAGGTAAATTAATTAGTTTTTATATTTTAATATTTTTTATATAATGATGGTACTGTTAATATGTCCATGGTAGAAGAACATGAACAGCACCCCCTCCTTTTTCCCCCACTCTTCCGCCCCCTTCCCTTTTCCCTACGCTGTAAAAAAAAAAAAAAAAAAAAAAAAAAAGAGGAAATTTTATGTGTTCATGATAGAAAGAAGACGAATGCGCAGTTAAATTGATATTTAGCATGAAAAGAGCCCCTCCTTGTCCCCACTCTTCCACCCCTTCTTTTTCCCCCACTTTCTCCACAAAATGAAAAAAAAAGGAAAAAAGATTTTTTTATCCATCATTAAATGGAGCAGAAGAAGTCTCCAACGTGATCTCCTCCATCCCTTTTCCTTTCCACTCTCCAAAATAATAATAATAATAAATAACGAATAATTTTTATAATAAAAACTTAATTTCATTATTATTTTTATTTATTTAATAGTTCAAAATTTTATATATTAATTTTTATTTTTTATTTATTTATACACTGTAGTCTTATTCGACAGTGAAATATTTGTTTATGAAATTTTTTGTACACTATGATTCATTAGCTGATATATATGCAAAAGACCAAGCAACAGGAGCAGAATCTTATTCATTAGCAGATGCAGAGAAATAAATTGAAACTACATCGATAATGGAGGTTAATGATGATCTAGACGATACAATGGAAGATCTTATATTTAAAGATATGCAATATAATTTTAATGCACACAAGATTCTTTAAATCCAACTATGCCTACTCAAAATCCTTCAGCATCCACAAATATTCAAAGATCACACAAGAGGAAAAAATCTTCTCAAGAGATATCTTCAAGTGTAAGTGAAGTGGCCTCTTCAATTTTCTTCTCTTGTTGAAATTTCAAAAGATTATATGAAAGCTATTACTGTGTTTCTCAACCAAGATTTAGATCCTTTAGCAAAGGTGGCTACACTTGTACATAATAGGGAAGAATTAACTCTTCAACAGAAATTGGATGCAACACAAGTTATTATGAAGGATCCATCTTATGTCAACATGTTCTTAACTTGTCTAGAAGAGTTGCGTTTCAATATGATTGCCCAAATATGGGCAACTCCATAGGCTATTAATGTCTTATGTTTTATTTCTTTTTTCTTTTTTTTTTAAATTCAATAACTTAGACAATTTTAATTTATAGGATTTATTAAGTTGACTCATATATGTTTATTTATTTATTTATTTTTTGTGTCAAACTCATACATGCTTTAATGATTTAATCATTGATACATATTATTTTATAATTTTTACTTCATTTTAATTATTCATATTGTTGCCATTATATAATTTACAGCAATATATTTTTTTATTTATTATTTTTTGATATTAGGGTATTTGTTATTATTTTTTATTTTGAAATATAATTTATGAGGTGCCATATTATGGATTGTAATTAAGATTAATTATAAAAAATATTATTTATATATTTTAGTTGAAAGAAATTATATACTTCAAAATATAATTACAATAAAAAAGAATAATATGATTTATACATATATAACTTTGAGGGTATTTTAATAATTTATATTATTTTCCTTCTTGTTTTTCTCGTATTATCCAAATAATGTTAAAGGAAAAAGGTAAGGATTGTATTAGTATTTCTATAACTAACCAAACACTATAAAAAGAATACTAAAAAAATCATTCTCATGAAAACTGAATCCCAGAAAATTGATTCTCAAAAATCAATTTCCTTTAACTACTTTCCTTTTTACCAAACACCCTATAGGTACAAAGTTAATGTGCATTTTTTTTTAAAACACTAAAAATATATATATTGACACTTTTCAAAAAAAAAAAAAAATTGACGCATGTTTTATTTGAATTTAATTGTTTTTTTAAAAAATATTTTAATAAAGTGATCATATATTATTCATTGAATTGATAAATCAGGTTAGAATTGAAAAATAAGTATAAATAAATATGAAAAAAAAAACCAAGTAAATAAGTCTAATTCAACTTATTTACCAACTCTATTTACAAATTGATTTGATAATTTTTAATTAACTTATACTGATTTTCACGTATTTATTAAAGAGGCTACTTTAATTAAATATATAATTTATATTATGTTTTTTCTAATAGTGCAATATTATGAATAATAATCTCAGATATTGGTTCGAAGAGGTGGTACTAAAATTCTCCTTCCTAATTATTATTATTATTATTAGTATTAGTATTATTATTATTATTATTATGTTCACACACCCTTTGATATCTGGGTGTATGTCTGGAATTCCGGACATACAAAGGATATAAGGAGCGAAAATGGCCAAAGAATTTCAAATTCCAGGCATGTGAAAAAGACAAATTTCTTTTGTGAGGTGCTTTTATTTTACTTGACCATGACTTACCTAACAGTAACACACTAAAAAAATAAAACAATAACTTTTATGGGGAAAAAAATTATACAGTAATTTCATTGGGTGTGAAATCAACGCACGTGTATTATTGGAAATTAAGGCACCGACTTCATAAAGCCTCCGTCAAATGGTTACCGGAGAGTTTCTTTTTTTTTTTTTTTTTGGAGGAAAATTTATATTTTAATGAACAAAGTAATCCCAATCCAAATTTCAAGCCATATGCGGCCATTTGGACGCATTTAGATTTA
The DNA here is from genome assembly GCF_031755915.1 of Ziziphus jujuba. Lineage (NCBI taxonomy): Eukaryota > Viridiplantae > Streptophyta > Magnoliopsida > Rosales > Rhamnaceae > Ziziphus > Ziziphus jujuba. Next base: position 14,214,871 of record NC_083384.1, read on the forward strand.
TTGAACCTCCAAGAAGTCACGACGTGAAATGACAAGAATTTAAAGTTTTCACTTTAGTAATAATACATGATAGTTTGCATGATAATAATAATAATAATAAAATGATAACAATACTTTATATTATTTTGACAAAACCATAGTTTGCATTGTTTCTATTAAAACGATATATAATTAATTATATGATAACTATAATTAACTTTTAATTACTATATCATTTATAATTGAGGATTTGCCATATTCACTTCAGATATGAGAAAGTGATATATTTAAAATGCCATTTGTTTACATGTTCATTTTTTATTTTATTATTCTTTATTTTTCTTTCAAATTATATGTCGTTGCTTACTTCAATATTTTATTAAAGTTAGTTATCGATAGCAAAACATCCCTATTAGATATAAATGTAAGGGGAAAAAAGAAAACATAAATACAAAATGAAATACAATTTGAAATTGTATTAGTTTAAATTTTTTTTATTTCATTCATATTTGTAGTTAATTCATATGTCTAGTATATACTTTTCCAACAACACTGTATCATAATAATACTTTAATATTCAAATTCCACCGTTTATTTAAATATTTCAAAAATCTCAAATCATCCTTTCATATGAAAACCAGAAATACCACAATTAAATATGTTCACCATAAACCGATTTTAAGCACCTAAAATTTATAAAATACTTGAACATGCTTAAAATCATATAAATTTTCAATCTGTTTCTCAAATCAATTATTTTTCAAAATAATTTAAAATCTCAATTCAAATACCAGAATATTTAACTAACATAATTCATAAGTTCACTGTGAACTCATCAAAATTAAAAATCAATAAAAATTATTATTAAAATCCGCATAAAATGATAACTCATATAAATAAAAGCAGATATTATATATGTATAAAGCAATCACTTCAATCAATTTGTATATACGCAAAATATCCAATCACACATATATATTATTTTTATTCCAAAATATTTTAAAATAATAATCACTCATAAAATTGCAGATGCTCACTCCTGCTCCCCTGTAGGACCGCCTCCAGATTCAACACGAGTATCTGTAATATAATAAAATATTTATCAGGCTCCAATAACTAAACCAAAGACATTTGTATGATCCAAATGTCTCAAATTGATTTATACTACTATAAAATTATATAAATTGAACACCGGAAGGTCCAATTATACCACGTGCCATTAGGATTCGGTACCCAAAATTGAGACTTTTCATCCGGAAGCTAATTTTTCAAAATTGAACATTCTAATGGGTCATAATAATATCTAATTTCATTAATCCAACTCAAATTTTATCCAATTTAACCAATTTTTTCCAAACATAGTTCGAATTTATCCGAAAATTACTTAATTGACCCAAAAATAGAAAAATTATCAAAGGATCTCCAAAATTCATAAACTTTATTTGACAGAAAGCCCAATAGACAAGGAACTCACCAGTATGCTCATCTTGGTCCAAAAGTTCAAGTTGATGTATCTCTCAAATGGTGAGGAATCTTGGCAAATGGACCGCAGAAATGAGTTCAGAGGGCAAAGGTCTATAGATTGGCTTGAAACAGCTAAAAAATGGCCAAACGGTCGAAAAATATTAAACTGCCGCCGCCGGCTTCAAACGGCCGATCCCGGCGCGTCAGCAGGCAGTTTGGCCTAAAATTTGGCCAGTGAGGTTGCCTGGGGTGGATAAGAAGGGTGTCAGGTGTGTACATAAGGAGGGTGGTCAAAATTGGGCAAAACGGCGATGACCGATTAGGTGAAAAACGAGTTTGACACGACCCAGTTCAGATTCGTGGGTGTGGAGGGAAATTTCTTGGGTTTGGGTGACAAAATAGGTATTTGGAACTTGTTTCCTACTGGGCATGCTTTGTCAAATTTATATAAAGCCTTGAATCACTAACAGACGAAATCTGAGACTGGTTTGGATACTGATATAAAACTTATACTGAAAATTTCTCAGAACCATAACTTTTTATTCGTAACTCAGAATTTGATGTGCCGCTAGTCTTTGAACTCGTATCGACTAGATCTACACGATAGTATCTCAGTCAAACCAAAAATATTAATCATAGAAAAAGTCAACTTGGACCCACATATGATTCATTTAGTCAAACTTGGTCAAACTTAGTTAAATTTGGTCAAACTTGTTAAAATATATATATGTGTATTTTGGTACGGGGTGTTACAACTCACAAGTTACATTAATAACAATAGAAAGAGAACACTTGTATTTTATGGTATATCATTTAAAACCAACTATATAATATTCATAACCATTATTTTCCATAACTATACTTCCCACCTTCAATAATTATACTGTTCCATAAAATCAAAATTTATTATCAATAAAACCAAACTATATATTTAAATAATCACAATTTGGCTTTATAAAACCGTAAAGAACATTTCAAGTCGTAAAATATTCATTTCACTTTCGTGATCACAATCCCCCCAGTGTATTATTTATTCATCTTACCTGCTTTTGCCTTGTATTTTTCAGGAGCTCACAGGCTTTAATAATACTGTAACAGCCCAGACCACCCGCATACCATGTTGTCCTCTTTGGGCTTGAAGAATCCTCTTACAACCCAGCCCTCAATGTTTTAAAAGGCCTCGCAAGGGAAAAGTATCAACACGCTTATAAGCCATGCTTGATTCCCCTTTCCAACCGATGTGGGACTTCACAATCCTCCCCCATTGGGGCCTAGCGTCCTCGCTGGCACACCGATCCGGGTACTGACTCTGATACCAACTGTAACAGCCCAGACCATCTACATGCGATATTGTCCTCTTTGTGCTTGGGGAATCCTCTTACAATCTAGCCCTCAAGGTTTTTAAAGGCCTCACAAGGGAAAGGTATCCACACGCTTATAAGACATGCTTCATTCTCCTTTCCAACCGATGTGGGACTTCACAATCCTCCCCTCTTGGGGCCTAGCGTCCTCGCTGGCACACCTATCCGGGTACTGGCTATGATACCAACTGTAACAGCCCAGACTATCCGCATGCGATATTGTCCTCTTTGGGCTTGGGGAATCATCTTACAACCTAGTCTTCAAGGTTTTAAAAGGCCTTGCAAGAGAATGGTATCCACAAGCTTATAAGTCATGCTTTGTTCCCTTTTCCAACCGATGTGGGACTTCACAATCCTCCCCCCTTGGGACCCAGCATCCTCACTGGCACACCGATTCAGTACTGGCTCTGATACCAACTGTAACAGCCCAGACCACCCGCATGCGATATTGTCCTCTTTGGGCCTAGGAAATTCTCTTATAACCCAGCTCTCAAGGTTTTAAAAGACCTCTCAAAGGAAAGGTATCCACACGCTTATAAGCCATGCTTCGTTCCCCTTTCCAACCAATGTGGGACTTCACAAATACACCCCCTTAGGGTCTAGGGTTCTCACTGGTATAATTCTTACTAGATATAGATTCTGATACCATCTATATTGTCCCTCATTTATCTACCACATTTTAGACGGTATAGAGTTTTTATTCAGACTTTCTAGGAGACCCATTCTAAGATTATTCTTACTGGAGCATACTTAACTTTAGAGATTTTTTTAATCCTGAAGCCAACTACTCTGAAAAGGCCTCGGTTATTAAAAAATTGTCTAGTTTACATTTGAACCATTACCATTTCACACTCAAGTAATATGAGATTGGACATTAGGTAGCTTTTGCCACTAAGATAGTCTACCAATATCCTAGACGCGCCCCACATTGATTTTTGCAGTATTACACTGGTTCATCCCGCTCATCACAATCCACCTCAATGTACTATTTACTAATCTTATTTCTTTTTGCATTACATCCTTCAGAGGTTCACAGGTCTTATGAATAATGATATATTTATAACCATTATTTTCCAAAACTTTACTTCCAATTTCCAATCATTATATTGCTCCATAAAACCAAAATTTATTATAGATATAGCTAAACCATAAATTAAATTAATCACATAATGGCTTTATAAAACCACAAAGCACATTTCAAGTTCTAAAACATTTATTTCACACTAAAACCAAACACATTATATATATAAATATTTATACCAAACCTCAAAATATATAATTTGCAAAATCATTTATAGGCATTTTAAAATTTAAAATATTTAAACATGCTTAAAAATTTACTTTATATATATATATATATATATACACACGTGCATAACCACACATTCGTAAATTCATAAATAGGCATATGAAATTTCAAATCCATATAAAAGCATTCAAACTATATAACTAATATATTAGCACGCCCAAAACATATTTTGAAAATAATTTTCTCACCCATATCATATCGCTAGTGATCACTCTTATTCCACTGCATATTCAGTTTAGTACAAGTATTTAAATATAATAAAATATTCTTTAGGTTATCTAAAATTAAATCAAAAATATTCTGTGTACCAAATATTCTATTATTAATTCTACAACTTTGGGATTATAAAAATTGGACTTTAAGAGTCCAATTATATAGCAACAGTTTAGTTCCAACATTCAAAATTGAGCTTTTGCAATATATAGTTAATTTTATGTAATTAAACATTTTATTAACTTCTAATAACATCTAGGAACACATTAACAATAAGAATTTAGTTCTATATTACTGAAATTTAGTTAAATTTCATGGGATATTTACGCAAATTGATCTATATTAGGTAAATACTCAAATAATTAGCAAAGAATATATCAATGGAAAGCCAATAGGTTTGGTAGCATGATGGTATAATCACCTCAGTTAATCATTACCAGTTGTGATCCACAAATCAACGGGAAAACGTATTAAATGGTGACAAATTGGAGCTAAAGGTAACAAGACATGGATTTATTTAAAATGGGGAGGCCCAATGGTCTAAAGGCATCGATTTTCAATGACCAAAGCAAGAGGTGATAGCGGCATTTATGGCAGATCACCTCTCGGCCTGAAATTTTGGTGGTTGGCCAATTTCTTTATGGGCAAACTAGTGGTGGGGGCACATGTAATGTATTTTGGCTAGATTCGAGGTCAATTTCGATGGCTGCTTGATGGAGGGTGGTGGTTCCTGTAGGGTACGATAGGGGTTATCATGCAATTTTTTTAGGGGATTTAGAGGGTATTTTTTATAATTGCTAAGTTGTTGCTCCCAGATAGGCAGGTACCCGTATTATATATATTTATCTGGGTCCTTTAAAAACAATACTGGTACTGATACTAACACCAGTAAAATAATTAAATATGAGACTTTACATATCCATATTTTTGGAATTGTGACTCAAAATTAAGTTTGTCATTAGTTTATAAATTTGTATTGATAAGTTTTACACAACAATATAATGGTCCAAGTTAAATCTTAACAATAAAAATGTCAATTATTGAATCCATATGCGAGGCAATTGATTATGATTAAACTTGTTTAGATGGGTAGTATTTGTTACGAGTGGTTATACAAGCCCTGCATAGACACAAATATTTTTACAAAAATAACTCAACCACTAGCATTAATAATTTCCTGAAATATACAAATATGGATCTTATTAACAATCACCATTGGTGATAACTTGTAGATTGAATCTAAAATTTTTTTCTCCAATTTAACACATGTAAAAAAAAAAAATGCATATACGGGTGAGTGGAAGAAAAAAAAAAAAAAAACACTAGGTGTCATGGTGATATCGCTAAATTAAGGTTTTTAAAAATGCATATATTTCTTTTATATAGCCTTTTTCCTCCTGCTAGGCCATAGTGAAAAATCCTCGTACTATTTTAATATTCAATCTCCTTTAGATACATATATTTTATATAAATTAATATTCTACACTGAAACATACATATCTTCCTATTTAAATATCTATAAATTAATTAAACCAATGGAAAAGAAATGTCATACTTGGGGTAAAATAAATTCATAAATATTTCTGAAGGTGCATGGAGCGCGTAAAGAGCACGTAATTATTATAAACGCACGTAGTTATTTTTATAAACGCACGTAATTATTTTTTATAAACGCACGTAGTTATTTATTTTATATATATATATAAAAGCTGTTAATTTTCAGGAATTGGAATTTGGAATTTATGAATAATAAAGAGTAAAGGTAATGGAGTCTGGTGGTTTCTCATGGGTGTGTCGTACATGAAAGGACATAAAGAAGATTTTGAAATAAGAATCATAAACGTCAAATCCAATTCTTGAATCCACGTAACCTCAACGCAGACTAACTTAATATACCATTCCTACCACCCTATCCATCAATATATCAATATAAAATTATTGCATTTATATATATATATATATATATATATATTAATTTTTTGACAATTCTATGTAATGAACTTTTTTTTTTGTAGGATTTTCTCCATTTCTTTTTTTTAAAACAAACTCATGTTAAGCTCATGTATCGAAAATATCAATTTAGAGGGTATATTCGATCTAAAATTTAATAGATTTAAAATGAATTATAGATTTAAAAAGATTTGATGGATTATAATAAAATTTCATAAATTCTATAAAAAATTTATAAAAATTTATAAAAATCTAACGAAATTTTTAAGATTAAGATTGAATTTTATATTGATAATTTCCTCATAATTTTATTATTAAAATCATCTAAAATTCATTAAAATCTATCATTTTTTAAAATTTTTTAAAATCAATGACTTTTTGAATATCATTTGATTTTAAAAGAATTTTATAAAGTCATAATTGAATACACTTGTATTTTAATGGACTATTATAAAATTTATTAAAATCTGAATTAAATATGATTGAATTTGTATAGAGTTCTTTAAAATCTAAATTGAATACCTCCAAACTTTTAAACATGTTTAAAATCTTTCAAATTCCAGATTGAATACACCTTCTTTAATCATCGATGATTTCGATAATTATTAATTAAAATTAAATTAAATATTAAAGCATTATATAAAAAGCATTTCATAAATAAAATTTGTAATTAGAATATATATAAATTTTGAAAATAAATTTATATAACTTTTGAATTTTTTGATAAGTATGATAATTATTTGTAGATAATCATTAATCTCACATATAAATTCACCCACAAAGCATACTTAACTTTGTTTTATCTGAAAAAAAGTAAAAAATATATATCAAAACTCGTTCAATGATATATCATAAATCAATTTTATATTACTCCACATTATTGAAATATTGTCATATATATATATATATATACATATAGAGAAAAGCTACGGTGTGGTCCATCCACATGTGGACTCGTACCAAAGCCGATGCTTTTTTTAAAAGGCTTCAGCTTTTTCTGTCTACAGTTGTGTACACATATTCAACAAAAGCGATATTTTTTTTAAAAGGTGTCAACTTTAATATGAGTCCGTATGCGGACAAACAGTATAATAGAAATGTCATATACATATATATATATATATATATATATAAAAGTACATTTTGAGCATTTTTTTTAAAATATTAAAAAAATACATTATACATTTTAAATTTCTTAAGAAAACTCAATCTCATTATTAGTTACCATATATTAATCTTATTATTTTACAATGAAATCACATTTATTGCATATCCATCTATAAATATGTATTAGTATATGGAGTTTTTGTATAAAATATCTTTAATAATAAAAATATCTTTTATTATATACATTTTTTTATCTTATCTTTAAAAAATTCAATAAGCAACCAAATAGGAGAAAAAAAAATTTCCTCTTGCCAAGTTTCTTTCCATCACTAAAAATAAAATCTTCGTACCCACATGTTTTGGAAATTTTCAAAAATCAAGATCAAAATTTTCTTTTCAAGCTTTATGAAGATTGTGGAATTTTTATTTGTGAAAATATTATTTATGTAAATTATTTGTGGAGATATTATTTATATAAATTATGCTAAAACCATTGTACACGTTATTGCAAAGATTTATAACTAAATCTAGATAATACCCACATGTTATGAAAATTTCTAAAAATCAAGATTCAATTATTCCTTTCAAATTTTATCCAAATTGTGAAAATTTTTAAACAATTTTATTTTTGGATTTTAATTTTTTTTTTAATGTTTTTGGGAGGAAATAAATGTAAGAATGATATATCACAATAATTTTAAAATTGTGAAATTTTTTACAATTTTATTTTTGAATTTGTCTTTTTAAATATTTTTGGAGAGAAATAGAACGAATATGATAATGATATGTGATAAAAAATTTTATCCATTATTTTACTTTTATATATTATATAGATTTGATTTCTTTGTATATTTATATCTTGCTGATATACATACGAATAAAATCTTTTCGTTTTTTGCTTTTATTTTTGATGGAACGATTAGAGAGCATGTATGTTGAATTCGGTCGATAAAAAAGAAACAAAAAAGAAAAAACAACATATATATATATATATATATATATATATGTATTTTGACAAACAAAATGTTACCATAACAAAAAGGGCAAGAGAAAGTTTCATTTTTTGTTCTTATCTTTTTAGTTTTTATTTTTTTGGATTTGGTCAAACATGAAAAAAATGATGGTTGGATTAAAGTTGTTAAAATTAATCAATGAATTGAGGAAAAAGCAGGTGAGATGCCAGATTGGATTCAGTGATAGCGATCAATTTTGACTACTGGCAAAGAGTATGTTCATCTAGTGGTTGGGGTTTGACACCCAAATAAAATATGTATGGAATAAAAAAAAAATTGAAAAAAAAAATTTATACTTTTCCATAGCCAATCGGCTCAATCCTTGTAGGTCTCCAAAACACCACAAGAGTGGAACTTTTTCTATACGTTTTTGTTACTTGGGGCATAATATATGACATTGGAAATATATATATTTAAATTATATATTGCATCTTCATACAAAAAAATATATATATAGATATCAAGTGGGAAGAAATAAGAGAGAGAGAGAGAGAGAGAGAGAGAGAGAGAGAGAGAGAGAGAAGGGGATCACGTGCGGTGTTGAAGTCAAAAAAAACTGAGACGGAGTTGGGGAGGGGGGCAGCATATAGCTGTCGGGCAGGAGGCAGGTGTGGTGACAGTGGTGGTGTGTTTGTATGTGTATATGTGGGTGAGAGTATTGGGAATTGGGAATTTTGGTCTTCCTTGCTCACATTTTTACCCCCTAAATCCCGGGGGACTCTCTCCTCTTTAAGATGGTCTTCTTCCCCACCTTACTTACCTGCTGCTCATTACCACTCCCCCATGCCTTCCCCTATGCCACTGCCCTATAAATCCTATTGGAATTTCCTCCAATTTATTATTCCAACCAAAACTTGAAAATAAAATAAATAAATACCTTATTTATCATTTATTCTTTATTATTTTTGAAACAGTTCAATTGATAATGATTATTAATTAATTAAATATTTATCTAATCAAATAATGAATTCAACAATTGTAACTATCACTAAAGTACTTAACCTATTATATTCTGAATTTGAATTTTTTTTAAAAAATAAATATTCTAATTTAATATATGCCTAAAAAACAATAAAAAATGAATAAAAAAAAAAATTTCTGTGGCACAGAATGTTACTGTGGGCCTTGGACCACTGAATGAGTTCTAATTTTTTTTTTTTTTTTTTGGTGAATTCTAAATAAGTTGATATATATGTATTGTGTTTGATATTTTTGTTTGGTTTTGGTTGGGTGTATTTGGAATTAAAAGTTAGAATATTATTGTTGTAATGAGGAGGTAACAGGTGGCAGATAGGGATTCAGAAAGAGAAGTACCTTGCTTTGCTTGGGACAGAGATAAAGTTATTATTATTGTTATTATTATCATTATTAGAATTTTTCTAAAATTAATTGATTAATATTATATATAGAATCAACCTTGTCCATCACAATCCTAGAAAAAGGGCCCCGAATTTTAGGCCACCACCACCCAGAATCACAGAGAGACAGAGAGCTCTTAAAAAGTCTGTAACACTCGCAGGCTCTTACTCTCAAAACTCAACCTAAAGCCAAAGAGAAACAAATAGAGCATGTAATATCTGGAGCTTTTGATGTCATAAAAAGACAAACCCACGAGCATGACGAGAGGAAAAAAAAAAAAAAAAAAAAAAAAAAAAAAGAGGGGAAAAACCCCCCAAACCCCTTGACTTGCTTGATAAGACCTTGGAAGATCCACCAACTCTTTTAACTCTTTATAACTCTGCCCCCACCATATCCTCCTCCATGTCCTTATCACACGTCAAAACCTCTCTCTCTCTCTCTCTCTCTCTCTGTGTCTGATGAAGTTCCTTGTGAGATGGTAAGGTTTATTATTAAGTCACATAGAGACACAGAGTCAGCCAGCCTTAGCAAACATGCCAAGTACACCTCCCCATACTCACTGGTTGCCGTGACAAATTCTTTGATTTTTATATTACTATACCTATACAACCCTATATTATGCTCATGTCCTAGCTAGGCTACTTTTTTCTTCCCTTCCTTTTTCTAGCTACAAATTAATAATTTAAAGTTCTTTTTTTTGATGGAAAATAATTTAAAGTACTATATATACGAATAAGTTGGCAATGTTAAACAGTGAAATACCTTAAACCCCCAGATTGTTTATGGTACCCTTTTACCCAATAAAATAAATAAAAGCCATTTCTTAATTATTAGAGTTTAATTTTTGATTGGTTTTTTTAGTTAAAACCTTATCCACTCCGAATATTTTTTAATTATATATTCTGAGGGATAGAGTTGTTTAGTTAGGGAAAGAGCAAACATATATATATGTATATATAAAATAATACCAGATACTTTTTAAAAAAAAAATTAATTGTTGAGCTTTTTAATTAATTTCAAAGTTATGATTATATTATTTAGAGTTTGTTGTAAGATTCTTATTGGCTTCAGCTAATTAAATTTTTAATTTTTTTGTGGATCATATATATATATATATATATGCACTATATATCCCCTATATATATTTTCAACTAATTCAGACATTCCAAAAAATTCTAGGAACTAAACTAATCCTAAATACATTGCTTCTAGCATATATATATATATATATATATATATATATATATATATATATATATGTATATATTATATAGTCCAATACAGTTGCATATCTATTTATTTAGTTAGGTTGTTTATAGTTGCTTGGGCAATATAAACATGAAAGACCAATTGTATCATTATTCTGATAAAACTATTTACTCGCTGTCAGTTTAACTTAGTTAGTCTTTTCTTAATTAATTTGCATTTACTTGGGAATTAAGTTCTTTCTTACATTTCACTAGTAAATATAAGAAAATAGTATATCTATTGGTATCAATTTCCTGAATTTTCACATCATAGTTAATTTCATTTAAATTTATTTTATTTTTCTCAAGTATGTAACAAAGAAATCTTTTAATATTCTTTGTACGACTTACACAACCACTTGTTCTAAAGTCCTAATTTAGTTGATTCGGTTTGCATATGTAAGACTATCGCATTTTTAATTATATACATTATTATTAGCTTTAGGATATGTGTTAATGTGACAATATATGCATAAACTCTATATTCTATAATATGTGAACGTTTATGTTGTGCATGATGACGATGAATAATTAGGGGAAAATTTCAACTTAGAAAAGGATGGGAAAGTTGTGTTCATATATCTCAATTTGACTAACAAAAATAATTGAGAGCACTAGTCATTTCATGATTCCTCCAAGTAAGTGCTCCAATGGCTCCTAAATACATGAGCTAATTTGTCTCGTTGTTTTCTAAGTACACGTGCTAGCTTTGTCGCGATTAATATAAAATATTAACAATTTTCATTTTGATAATCTCGATGAATACATTACCGTCAACTAATAATAAATTATTTTAGTGCATCTTCGGATGCCAAAGAGGTGATTAACTTCCTCTAATTATACGTTTATATCCGATGTCCCCACAAGCTTTTGTTTTCAAACAACTTGATATTTTGAAAAAAAACAAATGAAAAATGAAAAAGGAAAATCTTTAACCCTTGATCCACATCAAAGCTAGCAAACATAAGTTTCAATTCAAATATTTACTTGGAAAAACCAAAATTTCTTTTTTCTTTTCATTCATATGACTACCAAGAAAGTTAGGTCATCAGCCCCTCCTTATTCACCATCAAAGAGGACAAAATCTAATTGTTTGAGAAAATAGTAATGGATCTTCCATAAACCATTGGTTTTTCTAAAATTTAACAACTTTTTAATTATATATTGATGTGTTAACAAAGTTACCAGACAGAAGATACACAAATCCAGTTGTTTTCTTTTAAAATACAAAAAGAAGTATACTATTACAGGATGAGAAATGAATAAGTTTGTATTCAATAAATTAAAAATAACTACTTTCTCTATATTGTGGTTCTGTTCTTTCTTTGATTACGAAAGGTTAGGATAATGGAAATGTCTAAACCTAGGATATTTTTTTTCGGCCCAATCATTATATAATGAGCATTTTATTAGTTTATGCAGACTTAAGTATCTATTTCTTTAATAATATTATACTTGAAATTTTATACCTACTTATATCATTCTATTACAAAGTACAAAGTAACATACTCTTTTCTTATTTTAGCTATTTTTCATCTAATTAATTACTATATAATTTAATATTACTTTCTTTCCTTGGAAAAGAGCTATAAGATCGATTAGTAAATTCAAGAAATCCATACAAAAACAATCTTATACGGGTTATTTATTAACTGACAACGAGGTCTTATGGATCGTAAATAAATTTAGCGAGGACGTCAAACACTAAAATAATTCATAGTCTTTTAAAAATAGTATCCTTAATATTTTTTGACTTAAAAAAAATTGAAAAGGATTATGATACTTATAATTGTAAAAGTAGCGATTAAAAGGTAGCGATCAAATTCAACTAAGCAACCTTAGATCCTGGTAAATATTCACTAGATATAGTAAAGCATTTGATTGTATTTAATATTAATAAATTCATTCTTTTAAAAAACATATAATAATCTAATTGCTTTATAAAATATGTTAATCAAGTATAAGATGAAGGAATAAAGATAATGAGATGCATGAATGCACAGAAAAATTTCTCTAACCACCAAAAAAAAAAGAAAAAGAAAAAAAAGAGATATATGATAGTGAAGGTTAAAAATATTCAAAATTAATCAAAGAAGTTTCGTGTTGATCTATGATCTAAGAAAGTTACAAAGAAACCATATAATTTTTTTTCTTTCTATTTTTTGTTTTTAATGCTTTTTCTTATTGATAATTTCCACTGTGCCTCGCAAAACTTATGTTAAATTACAGGAAGTAACTAAACAAGAAGTGATCGCCTTATGGTATACAGAAATTACAATTTACAAAAACTTTTATTTCACTACAATATATACCACAAGAAGTGAAGGAGATCATATTTTCCAATTTTTTTGCGACCACTAGTGATAGAATCTACTTTATCTTAAATAACATTTTAATATATATATATATATATATATATTTATTGGTTTATTTTACTTTTTTGTATTTTTAAATGATACTTTATCTTAAATAACATTTTATATATATATATATATATTTATTGGTTTATTTTACTTCTTTGTATTTTTAAATGAGATGATATTATATTATTGATGGATAAAGATTGAAATAGAAATAAAGAGATAGAATCCACAAGAAGCTAGCCCCAAAAAACAAAAAATTTAATTAACAAAATAAGTTGTAGTTAATTAACTTTACCAAACATTGCAAATTTGATTGCTTAATCATTCAACAGAAGGATTACTTATTTAACCATATATATCTAAACATGGTTTACCTGACTTCATGATCTAACTCTATTAAACTACATTTTAGCCTTTTGAAACTCAACCAACGCAAAAAGCATGTATTTTAGTTTAATTAAACCTGCTTCCCTTTAACTTTAATTAATTGACTTGTTATACAATATTCGAATTTCAAGTACAAATCTTAGGTTAAAAAAAAAAAAAAAAAAGAGCTCTTCTATGTATAATTTCATCTCTTTCTACTTGGAAAACTGATTTTGGATTCTTTAAATTAATGTTTCCTTGTTTGCTAATTTCCTTTCCTAATTAATATGGGAAGATGGACTAATGTCTAGAAATTAAAAATAGGTACGTTCATTTTCATTTTTCTACCATGTTCCTCAACCCTCAACAGAAAACATTGAAGATGATAGAGTAATTACTATAAACCTGAATAAGTTACTTGTTATTCAAGTAATATATAATATTTAAAGCCAAAATGATTCTAAAATCAATTAAAAGGCCATTCAAGCAAGTATTAACTCAAGGCAAAAGGGCATTCAAGCTGCTTTTTTTTTTGGGGCAATTAGCAAACTCTATTGCATTTGATGCTAGCTGTAATGCCTTTTGGAAGAACAAGCTCCAAACTCATCAACATCACATTGATAAACACATCCAAACCATCTTTTTGAAAAAAAAAAATGCTCACACTAAAGCAAACTTGTAAAACACCATAATATTATATTAATAAAATGTTCCTTGTTCCTTTCAAAGTGACCCTACGCTTTTAAAAAAATATGTATAATGATTTTCTAAACACATCCATTATCGAACAGATTCCCATGGTGTTTAAAACGTTAATTATTCAAAAAGAAAAAGTTAAAGGAAAAAAAAATCATGTGTACTACACCACGATCATTAGCTGCCCATGTGGTTGATCATGACCAAATTGTCTTTATTATTATATGGTGTGGGCTTTATCTTCTCAAGTTGCAATCTACGAAAAGATTGGCTATCGTTTTGCAACGAAATACTGTACTACGTATAAATTTTATACTTGTTGAAGTTCTAAAGATTAAGCTTCTCTGGCTCCCAATTTTAAGATATATAGCTCCTATCTATATGGTATCGTGTCTCATCTTGGAAGGGCACCAACTATACACATGGAGAAAAAAGTTTATAAATAACTACATGCATATTTATATACCATCCAACCAAATTTATATAATTAATTTGATATGTTTTACCATCAAAACTTTTTTTATTAACTTTTAGATGGTCCTTTTAAAAATTGAGATTTAAACATATCAGTTATATGAATATATAATTTAATTTGCTCATATGAAGTTTTAGTTAAATTCATATAAATTAATAATGCATTTTTAAATCTAAGCTTTGAAGAAATTCAAAAACTAATAAAAAATATGTTTATGGTAAAAACTATTAGGTCGATTTAATATAAACCTAACTCTAATATATATATATATATACATAATGTTAATATATAATTAATAATTATATTTTAATACTCTTGATTTTTAAAACTTTTTAATTTAAATATTTAACTTTCCAACTAAACAATTTATATTCTTAATTTTTCAATTTGTTGCAATTTGGACTTCATTTAATTTTTGACTAATAAGGCTTCATATGACTGACGTTAAACTTTGTATCAAAATTTAAAGTAAAAGACACTAAATTGCAAAATTTTAAAATTAGTTTTAAGAATTTGCATTTTTAATAAAGTTATAACAAATTGAAAAATTAAATATTTAAATTAATGAGTAAAAAAAATTTAAAATTTAAATTGTAAAACTATACAAGTTAAAACTATTATAGTATAATTAATCTTCTGTAATAATAAAGATGTAAAAGAAGTATGGGAATAAACACACTGAATTCTATGGACAATGGACTTTTCCATCAGCCTAGCTATCCACACCTTAGGAACTTTAATTCAATTGTATAATATATAGTTTTGTTAAATATGATAAAATAGAATATTAATACATATGATTTTGGTGCATTGTATAAAATGCTTGTCACCCTATAGAGGAGACAATGTATAAAGAGGTACTAACAAAGAGACAGAGTTAAATGAGGTGCTTCTTGGGCTTCACGTGGTACTAATGTTCACTGCATGCAAACAAGTTTTAGCAGCTTTTTATGTACATGCCACTACACTACTTGCTTTGCCCTGCCATTCTGTGTGTCTCTGTGTTTTTTTTCTTTTTTCTTTTTTCTTTTTTTTTCCCCTGCTTTTGACATATGTTCAATTGGAGAAGATGAATTTTTTAGCTTTAAATTCGATCGAACTCGGAATTAAAAATTTGAAGACATTATAATCATATAAACGGTTTTAAAAGGAAATTGAATTTTGTTTATTTCATATAAACGATTTTAGAAGGACACTGAGTTCTGTTTAGTTTTCTATACACTAATTTGATTACTCAAGCTCTTATTCTCTTTGGCTTCCATATAGTACTGTTATTATCAATGATAATTAGTCGTCCAAAAGTTTGGATCGAAGAATATTATATATAAAAACAAAATGTACGTAGGTCATGCTACTAAGTAATATGCAGCGACTTTGTTATCTATCATCCACAAGGCAACAACCACCTTATTTAATTATTCTACAAATATGAATGGAAACCATCGTCGTTAATATGCTAAATTATTGTTATTTTATATATTAATTAAGATTACTGGAACAACTAGCTTGGACCGAAAAATTTTAAACACTGGTCATTGCTAATAGACGCTAATTTTGAATTTGTGAAGTATATCATCCCTTAGTCAAATTAGTCACAATTAAGTTTATGGGCATCCAATTGATGATAAAAAAAAAAAAAGAAAAAAAAAAGGGGAATTCTAAAAATTTAAAAGTAATGCCAAATTCGTCCTATAAAAACTTCATCTCGGTTTTTTACCTACCAATGTCCTTAATTATTATCGAGATCATAAGACAATATAAACATTTTTTCTTTCCCAGATTCCCATCTTTTCTTCCTTTTTTCTGTGAAAATCATTTGTGTTTGCTTTTCTCTCCGATAAGTTTCAATTAGTGCAAGGTTTCCAAGTTCTCATTTTCTACACAGGATATATAGGCCCAGTCCAATTTAAGGAATGCCTCATCTGAATTTGCAATATGTTTTTAAGTATTGGGCTTTTTTTGTTTTGGTTTTTTTTTATTATGTTCACAGGATCCAGCTTCATAAAGTGGATACATAGAGGAGACCCATACGTAAAAAGTTCTACATGTTATGACCCATTACATGGAGGAGAACTATTAAAGCATAAATACACAATTCTCTATCACTTCTTATAACATTTTTAGAAGAAATGTGAAAAAAAATTGCTTTTAATATTTAGGATTTAACATGTCCTAATACAACCAAGCAAAGGCTGCAAACAGAGATACCCAATTCAAAGTGTTGTTTGTTTGTTTTTTTTTTTTTTTTTTTCCTCCTCCATAGTCATAAGATCTAGTGGCTTAATTACATAATTGCTTTTAATATTCAGGATTTAACATGTTCTAATACAACCAAGCAAAGGCTGCAAACATAGTTACCCAATTAAATTATTATTATTATTTTTTTCTCTCCTCCATAGTCATAAGATCTAGTGGCTTAATTACTTCATTATAAAACCATATCTTTTATCTTTTTTCAGCAAAAGAAATATATACATAAATAAATGGATTCAAGGGGGCTTCAGGAGAAAAAGATCAACAATTTTTTTTAAACATTTTATAATTTTTCTTAAGGATATGAAAAAATAAATAAATAAAATAAAATAAAAAATGGTCCATCATGTGTGGTTTTTAAAGAGAGTACGATTATTAAAGTGGAAGAAACATAAAGAAGCGGCATGTGAGTACGTGAAAGTCACGGGGACCTATGACTATGCATGTGCACAAGTTTAAATTTTTATATGGGTTCCCACGTGCCCACGTGAGCCCCAACGTTTATTTCATTCAGGCCCACTGGCCTCTGAATGGCCATATTTCATTCTCAAATCACTTTGAACCTCAGTTTTATTTCTTTTTTCCCACTATTTTTTGGAAAGCCTTTATTTATAATAATTTTTGTTCCAATTACACATTTTAATCTTACTAATCTCCTTTTTCTGATTGTCCGAAGCTATTGTTACCATTTTGGCCAACTAAGATCTCAAACATTTTTGGGCCTGAATAAATAAAATTAATTTTAACTAATCCAAAAAAATAAAGTTTTAATATATTACATAGTATATCTAGAATGATGTGTATGTGTGTGTTGTAGAAAACCTTAAACCAAGAATTTTCCCAATGTCGTCAGATTAGAGGTAGAGTGGACCAAAGTCCCTACTCTGAGTCACATCAGCTTGGTGTTTTGGGGAAATATTTCCTTTCTACTAAAATTCTATTATTTGTTAATGCAACAATTCAGTACTAAAGCCATTTTCCCTTCCACAATGATCCGAACAATTTTCAATCCTAATATTAAAAAATAATAACACAAAATGAAGATGGAGAAAAATATCTACCATGCATTTTGGTGTCGTGGACAAACATAAGATTATTGTTCAAAATAATTTGTTTTGGAAATAAAATGGTATGACAGTATATTAGTGGTTACAAAAATAATATGATATACAAGTATAAATATGAGGACTCAATAAAAGTTTTTGACCACAAAAAAATAAGACTCAATAAAAGTTAATAAAATGGGATCAGTTTCTACGAAAAAGCCGATTATGGTCAATCTCCTCCCACCAAGTTGACCAAAATAAAATAAATAAATAAATAGTTACCAAAATCATTCACATGGAGCTTTCATGCCCCTATTGTTAAGGATGGAGGCTAGAATATAGGCTACATTTCACAAATTTAGTCTTGAATTTGTGGATAAACTACTACGAACTTTGCTAATATGTTTCTAATGAGGGTCAATACTCTTTTTCTCCAATTGAATAGCAACTCACCCCCCAAATTTTCAATTTTATAATAAGGTTAAAAGAAGTGTGAGAGTCAAACAAGAAAGTTATTAAATTAATAGATCAAAAATAAATTAGATGGAATAACGTAAACGATATTATATATTTTGGAGTCATCGGAAAGCATAAATATGCAAGTGGGTATGAGTGGTGCCAAGAGTAGTTTATTTTTCTTTTTGTTAGAAATGTTGGCAAGAGTAGTTGGTAAGAATGATGGTTGGCGGAGAGAAAAACACTTTCTGCTTTCATTAATGGAATCCAAACACAGTCAAAACAAAGAGATATAAGGTCATGAAGCATAGAAAAAAAGTAAACATCAAACAATTGAAATAAAAAATTTCATAATTCATTTGAAATAAACAGCAAAATTGGAACAGCGTTTTGGAGTAAAATAAACATCAAAATTGCTTTGCCTTTTGTTGTTTTGTTTCAGTAAAGTTAAAGACCATCACTAATAACAATTTTATTAATTTTCCACATGCACACACAAATTACAAATTTTTTTCTCTATTTCGATGTTTCAGACTTATAACCTCCCGAATATAATATAGATATAAATAGCTTATCAGCTAAGCCATTCTCTCTTCATTACTATCACTAATACTAATACAAATAATAATAATAATAATAATAATAATAATAATAATACTTTAGATGTTGTTTGGTAATATGCTTTTTATTTTTATTTTTTTGTTATTGATTTTCTTACATGAATATATATAATTTGCTTGCATCATATATTTTTTTATTGGTAGTTTAGAATTAGTGAGAAATCATAATTAACTACAAATTAAAGGAAAATTAATCATTACTAGATCACTAATTAATTAACAAATTACATCTAACTAAATAGAGAAAAAAAAACTTTATAAGCTTTTCTGAGAATAATATAATCTCTTTAAAAATAAATCTAATGAAACCAGAAAATGTCCCTTAACTAATTTTTACTTAAAATTCATTTGAACGCAATAGCAATTCTATAGTTTGTTACCTTACGGAGAGCCCATAATTCAAGCCCAAGTACCTCAAGTAACTTTCCAAATGAGCCCAAAAACGTAAAACTCCAATAAGAATAATTCTTTTTGTAATATTTGATTTAATTATCTAAAATTATAATATTTGATTTTAAAACAGAATTTAACTATAAATCATATAGTGCGGTAGGAGATTTAACGTAATTATTAAAATAATAGAACGACCCTGTAAAAAAATAATAGTAGTAATAAATTAATAATAAAAAATAGTAATGAAGAAAAATAAAGGAGAGATTAATGAATTATGCAAAAAGTGGTAGTAATAATAAATTACCAATGAATTAATTATGCAAACAATATAGAGATACATTTTCCAAGGGAATCTTATAAAGAAAGCCCAAGTTTTTCTATAAAATTAATCTAACAAAGAAATTCTAGCTTCAAAATTAAATTTTAATTTTAATATTGGTAAACGAAATACCTCAAATGAATTCTTGGATCGTATTAATGTTTTAATTGCTGCACCGTTTTTTATTAGTATTGAGAGTGGGTTACCTTTTATCCAAGATAACATGAACTTTGTAAACAAAACTATTTATTGAAAATAAAAAATGTTATTTATTTATCTATAGCCTCATACATATATACATAGTTAATTTCTGATAGTTAAGACGTTTTATAAGTATTTCGTTAATAAATCTTTATATTTCTTTAAAATATAAGGTTTAAAAATATATTTGGGATTATATGAGTCCTGAAAACATTTACTTTGCCATTTTATGGTTTTAATATTTCATTAAATTTAAATAAAATTTCAAATACATTTTTAAATTTCAATTATTGAAAAGATTAAAGGAGTGCTAAGTGATATCCTGATGTTAAATTCATCAGAATGTCTCATGAGAGATTGACTGCTTGCATATATACATATATTATATATTATACATATGTAAAGCTAGGCTCAAATCAAGTAGAATACCTCGACTTGGTAAATGTGTGGAATTTTAAAATTTTAACTAGGTTTGACCAATTGGATTGTTTATGGATTCCAATTTGATTTTTTGTATGGTTAAGTTTTGGATTTGACTATTATACCATTGCGTAGCGCCTATCAATACACGTTTTTAGACTGATAGAATGCTTCATGTTGAGTTATGGTTAAAAACCAATGGTTTTGAGAAAATTTTAAGCATCAGTATATATCGTTATCCAAACTAGTCCCCATTTCTTTGTCTGTTAGTAATTTAAGGCCCAATATATACATGGAAAATCGTTTCCTTATTAAACAATTTGAAAAATATTCAAAAAGTTTTAAAATCTTTGAAAAACCATCACAGACCCTAAAGAGACTTGACTGGTACCCATGATCCATTTTCATCCTAAATCGAGTTATTCGGATTTTGCCATCTCCGGCCTCCAGAATCCTACACACGCCAACCACTAATCTTGGCTGCTAAAGTTTAAGGCAAACCACCCTTTGATGCACCTAGATCAGGCCAGTGAAGCTGGCAGTGGTGGTCTTGCCGGGTTGTCAGAGTTCATGCATTTTTTGACAATTCCAAGCCAACCCACATTCCTCTCTCTTTTAATTTGAACCTTTTAAGCTTGAACTCGATCTCTGTTTGTCGAAATTCTTCACAATTTAAGAGAACCAAGGTGAACTTACTGTCTTATTATTTATTGCACAAGCTATCCGTTGACATATAATTTATGAATTTTGGACATTGTTTGAATATATTTTTATTTTTGGATCAATTATTTAATTATGGGTAAAATTGGACTATGTTTGGACAACCTTGGACCAAATTGGACTTGGTTCATAATTAGATGTTAATAAACCATTGCAAGGTTCAATTTCATAAAATTGACCTTTAAGTGAAAAATTCCAATTTTAGGTACCGAGGTAAGAAAGGGCAAGATGTAACATCTCGTCTCCACTGGCTGACCTGTCACTCTCTGTCGATATTATCTCCAATTTAGTCATCACATTTAGTATGGAATTCTTTTGTTCAGAGCTCCTCGGGAGGTCATCCATCATTGGACTATTCTTGCTTAAGCACACATAATTTCAAAGTTTTTTCGAATCTTAAAGCCAACCGGTCTCTCTCGGAAAAAGGTCTCAACATTTATTAGAGTGACTATCATTATAATTTAAGCATCCTTTATTTCACACCAAGGAGATGTAGGATTGAATACCAGGTAACCTGCTAGTGCCTCTTTCACTTGCCTTATTTTGTTAAAAGCTTCCTTGGAGGTCACCTATCTTTAGACTACTCTTCCTTAATCATGATTAATTTTGAAGTTTTTTTAAATCCTGAAGCCAACTTCTTTGAAAAGACCTCGATGTTTATGAAAGTGATTATCATTATAATTGAGCTATCCCCCATTCCATACCCGAGTGATGTAGGATTGGACACCAGGTAACCCAGATAGTGCCTCTTATACTTGCCCACACTGATCATCACCATCTACTCCCTTGGTGCTTAACATCCTTGCTGGAAAATTTCCGCTCTAATGTAGGCTTTAATACCATTTGTAACACCCATATCCACTGGCGGACCTGTCACTCTCTGCCGGTATTATCCTCAATTTAGCTACTGTACTTGGTATGAGATTTTTTTAATAAAAGCGTCTAAGAGGTCACTCATCGTTGGACTATTTTTGCTTGAGTACGCTTAACTTCAGAGTTCTTTAAAGCCATGAAGCTAACCAGAAGCCAACCACTTTGAATAGACCTTGACATTTATAAGAGTAACTATTATTACATTTGAACCATTCCCTATTTCACACTCAGTCAATATGAGATTAGACACCAAATAGCCTGCCAGTGCCATTTGCACCCCCTACACTGGTCGTCACATAAGATCAATGAACAATTTTATGAGATTTTTTATAAGATTTTAAATTATTTCTAATTTGAGTGGGTTCATGGTAAATTTGTGAATCTTATTTAAATTGATATTTTACTCCTTTTGGAAAATAATTGATTTTTAGATAGTGGATTGAAATTGTGTGTTTGTTAAATATATTTAAGTTATTTATATTTCAAAGTGCTTAAAATGGTTTATGGTAATATATATTTTACTACTGGCATTTGTTTTTTGGCATGAAATTATGATTAAAATTTTTTGGAACATCTACGTAAATTGATAGGCTTGAATATTAAATTTTGATTTATGTTACAAAATCTATTTGTGAAAATGGAAATGTGTGATATTGAAAAGATTGCTTATGAACACTGTACTGTTATTTTTAATTGATGTACTATATAGTTCTAATGTCTCAGTTCTATTATGATGTTGTTAGCATACTAAGTTGCCATAGGACCTTTATCATACTAATTGTCATGAGATTAGTGCTTCCTATGGTTTCATTAATGCCATGAATCCTTTGGGATGTTAAGGGTTGAGAGATGAGTTCTCCTATAGTTTATTTCTTGCCACGATGCCCTTAGGATGTTAAAGGTTGTGAGATGAGTTTACCCCATGGTTTTTGTTTTTCTCTCGTTATTATCAATAGTCATCCGAGATACTATGCACCATTTGACAGTACATATCATATGGTACATTGTTTATTTTTATGAGTACATTGTTGGTTTTCTGATATATCTATGGGTTTTTATCGATTTTCCATGATTATTTTATGAATTTGTTTGATTTTATATTATGCTCAATATTTACAGCATCTTGGTTTACGTTATAACATCTAAATGGTTTTATTATTCATTTCCTATTTTATGATACTGATTTGAAATATAAGCTGGGTCTTATAAAATGAATTTTAAAAGAAGAACTTTTTAAAATAATGGAATGAGATGTCTTGATATAAAATTTTATAGAAATAAAATGTTATTATTCGAGTGTACTATGTTACTCACCGAGACATATTTATCTCTCATTTTATTTGTTTTTAATTTGTTCTCGTAGATCTAGATAGTTAACGGATGGTCTACCTCCTATATCATTTATTATTCAGTGTTTCCCACAGCAGTATCAATATTTATTTTTTCCTATTTATCTTTACTTTCATTGACTTGTTAGCATCAATTGTATTAATTAATTTTATAAATACTCATAAAATATTCTTATCTAAAGTATGGATACTGTAGTGACCCTAGTATGTATGCATAGCAATGGCCTACAGTATAACGAGCTATAATTGTTGATTGTAGTTGAGACTTGCATATTGTTATAACTTTATTTATATATATTGAGGTATTATTTAATATTGCATACATTGATTGTCCATGGTTTAGGTAAGGTTCTATTGGGTTTTTCTTAAAGATTGTTTAGTGGAACTTCACTCGATGAGACTACTCAAGGATTCTTGGGAGGATTTACAAGATGAATCCTATAACATCCTGTCTTGATAAATGCCTAGAATTTTAAAATTATATTGAGTTTCAGCAACTAGATCGTTTGTAGGTCTTAGGTTTGTCTTTTTATATGGTTAAGTTTTTATATTGCACAGAGCACATTGATACAAGCTCATAGACTGGTGGCACGCCTAATTTGAGTTATGGTTGAAAATTATTGTTTTAAGAAGTTTCGAGCATCAATATTATATCGGTATCCAAGTTTGTAATGAATTTTTATTTCTCAGTGATTCAAGGGCCTTATATACATGGAGAATCATGTCTTCATTGAACAAATTGAAAAATATCATAAAAGTCCCCAAAATCTTGCAGACCCGAGGCCCAACTTGATTCCCTCACCACCCATTTTTCTTCCAAATTTAGTCACTACCAATTGACCCTCTTTTGGTCACCTACCTACCACACACACCTACCATGAGTGTTGCCCATGCTGCAATGCATTCGGCCACCAAATTTGATGACCAGTAGTGGCCGGATGTGCCTAAATCATGCCACTGCTGTAGGCGATGGTAGTTCATAGAAATCATTCGAGTTGGCCATTATACAGCCAACTTAGCTCAATGTATAACTCTTACCCACTAGTTTTGCACTCTTTATATTCAAATTTGGTCTTCGTTTGTCGCAAGACTTTTGGACCATGGCATCTATATTGCACCTGAAGGCGACTCTGCAGAGGAGTATGAGTGATTATTGATGGTATCTATGACTATTTTATATTTTTAAATGTTTCGGGCATATTAGTATAATATATAATTGGTTTGAATATTTTATGTATATATGGTTTGATTCAAATAATTATTCATGTCTATATGAATATCTGTTGTTACATATATATGCTATCATTTTATTTGACTTTTAACAAGTTTTAAACGCTTTCAAATTATAATGAGTTCATAGTGAATTTGAAAATCTTGTTATTTAAATATCTAGTTATTTGAATTGATGTTTTAATCATTTTGAAAAATAATTGATTTTGAGAAAATGAATTGGAAATTGTATATTTTTAAGCGTGTTTTGGTAATTTGTTTTTAAAAGTGCTTAAAAATGATTTATGATAATATATATTTTGCTGTTGATATTTATGTTTTTCCATGAAATGGTAATTTGGAATTTTTGAAATATTTAAATAAATAGTTGGGTTTGAATATTAAATTTTATTTTATGGCATAATATTGTTTGAAAAAGTGGAAAAGTATGATCTTAAAAAAACTATTTTATGAATACTATATTGTTATTTGAATTGATGTAGCATATAGTACCAGAGACTCGATTATGTTATTATGTTATTAGCATGCTGGGTTGCCACAACTCCTTTGGGATGTTAAGGGTTTTAAAATGGGTTCTTCCTATAGTTTTTCCATTACCATAATATTTTTTCGAGGTTAGGAGTTGTGAGATGGGTTCTTTTCATGGTTTATATTGCCATAATGCCTTTGGGATGTTAAGAATCTTGTGATGGGTTCACCCATGGTTTTTGTTTTTCTTTCTCTCTTGGTATTGTCGATGGTGCTCTAGGATGTCTTGACCACTTGGCAGTACTTGGTATATTATATGGTATATTGTTTATTTTTTAGAGTACCTTGTTGGTTTTTCTGTTCTTCTTGTGGATTTTTATTGACTTCCCATAATTATTCTATCAAATTATATTTATATTATTTTACACCCAATATTTAAATATGATTGATCTGTTTTATAATGTTTTAATGGTTATTGATTTATTATATTTAAGCACTAGATATATGATATTGATTTGGGTTATAGATTAAGTTTTGTAAAATGAATTTTAAAAAAGAAACTTTTCAAAAGATTGGAATGAGAGGTCTTGAGAGAAATGTTTACAAAAATAAATATAATTTTCTTATTGTACTATGCTACTGAGTAAGATATTTTCATCTCACATTTGATTGTCTTAAATTTATTTTCCTAGGTCTAGAAAGTTAGTAGATAGTCTCTCTTGCACATCACATATTATTTCCACAATTTCCATAGAAGGAGCAGCAGTATTTGATCTTTCCTTGCATTGTCTTTATCTTACTAGATTGAATTGTATCATTTGTATAATCCATATTTTTATTTACTTTTAGAATTCTTTGATATAAAGTATGGAAATAGTAGTAATTTAGTATGTATGCGTAAAATGGCTGTAGTATTATAAGCTGTAGTTGAGGACTTGCATGCTATTGTGACTTTATCTTTATATAATGATGTATTATTTTATAGTGCATGTATTGGTTATTTGCAAGTTAAGTGTGGTTCCATTGGGCTTTCACTAAATATTGCTCAGTGTGACGTCACTAGGCGGGACCACCCAAAAATCTTGGAAGGGATCTCAGAGCAGGTCCTATCAGCTTGGTATCAGAGATCTATGCTCTAATTTCCTCGGTGGTTGTGTATTGCTATACAACTTATCCTGTGTTGTGCCTTCCATGCTACCATTTTCTTGGTGTTAATTATATTCTAGTTATTCTTTTATATAGAAATTTATTTTCTTAATGCTATGGGGAGGTAGGTCACTTTTGAAAAGCATATTGTTAAGTGCTTGGCTCAATTATTCTAGAGGAGTGGTTTACTAGACATTTTATTGATTAGGTAGTTTTTGAGCAATGGGTTATGATGGCTCCACGTACCGTATTGTAGCTTTATCTTGGCTAACGGATATGGAGAAAATCCTAGATAAGAGTATACAGTGTCCGGACGAGTATAGGGTTAGGATAGATAGCTTTATGCTAGAGGAAAATGTAACAAAGTGATGGACGTATGAGAGGACCAAGAGACGTCACCCTTAGGCATGGTTCAAGACTGCTTTTCACATTGAGTTCTACCTTCCACCAACTAAGAGGCTATAGTTTGAAGTGTTCACTCAAGGTAGCATCACAGTTTATGAGTACAAGTAGAGTTTTAGAGAGCCATCAAAGTTCTATCCTAACGTGGTTTTTGATGAGGTTAATAAGAAGAGAAGGTTTCTTTGTGGTTTGATCGAGCCTATACCATTAAGTATCTCAAGTTCAGTTCACCCCACATATTAATCCATGAGAGATGCTGCTTTAAAAGTAGAGAGATAGACCTTGATGCGTAAGACTAAGCGTCGACCATTCGATGGCTTATCTTCAAGGATCTCTAATCAAGGATGTTTTAAGAGGGGTAGTTTCAACTCAGGGGCATCAGGTAGTAAAGGATTCAGAGGAGGTAGCCATAACACCAAAGATAGTATGTCTTAGAGAGATGGTCACACTCACA
Organism: Ziziphus jujuba; assembly: GCF_031755915.1. NCBI lineage: Eukaryota > Viridiplantae > Streptophyta > Magnoliopsida > Rosales > Rhamnaceae > Ziziphus > Ziziphus jujuba. The sequence goes on from NC_083384.1 coordinate 14,242,123, forward strand.
GCTTTAGACAGCAACAATGAGTAGAGGTAGCAGCTATTACCAAAGATTCGTAGGTCAAGGTAATTTTTGCTCTACATGTAGCCTCTATGGTAAGTTTCATAATAGACTGTGTCAGTGGGATGAAACATGCTTTCATTGTAGGTAATCAAGACACTTAAGAAAGGATTGTTCCTCTCGAAGACATAGCAAGGTTAGAGCCTTTGGATTGGATGTTCAATTCCATCAAACTGATGGTTACAGAGGATAGGGTGCATAGGAAGACTAGATTGCAAGAGGACCCACTAGTGATTGGATAGCCATCCACAAATGCAGCTAGAGCTAGAGGTCAGAGAGTTGTCTAGTAGGTTAAGTTGGAATATTTACCATGACATGATGGAATAGTAGTATGATTCTAGATGAGAATATAGATATGCCTCTTATTCTTGAAAGTACTTTGCAATCGCATTAACTTCGAGGTAGTAGATTCTTTTGTATCACATAATCACATAACTTAATGACACAAGATAATCGAGGTCCTTTGAGTCTCATGATTTATTCAATTATGAAGATGGTATCGAATAATCAATGACAATCAAAAGATTGGAGATACATGAGAGCTCAAGTTGTAAAGACAAATTCATCATCAATATGTTGAATATTCTTAAAGTATGTAATTTCGAGGATAAAAGTTTTCATAAAAGGGGTAGATTGTAACATCCTATCTTGGTAAATGCCTAGAATTTTGAAATTTTGACCGAGTTTGGCCAACTAAACCATTTATGGATCTTAGGTTTGACTTTTTATATGATCAAGTTTTAGATTTAGCCAGTATACCATTGCATAAAGCACATTGATATGAGATCATAGACTGGTGACATGCTCAATTTTAAGTTAGGTTGAAAAGTTATTGTTTTGAGAAGTTTCAAGCAATAGTATTACATCAGTGTCCAAACTAGTATTCAATTTTATCTGTTAGTAACGTAAGGAATTATACATACATGAAAACCATGCTTTCATTAAATAAATTGAAAAATATCCAAAAAGTCCTTAAAACCTTTACAGACCCTGACCTGATTCCCTCGCAACCTATTTTTCCTCCAAACTGGGTCATTGTCGATTGACCCCATTGAAAAGTATAATCTTGGAAAGATCATTTTACGAATAATATACTGTTGTTTTAATTGATTTACCACATAATACTAGTGGCTCGGTTATGTTATTATGTTATTATTATGATTGATCAGTTTTATAATGTTTTAATCGTTGTTAATTTCTTATATGTAAGCACTAGTATTATGATATTGATTTAGGGTGCAAATTGATTTCTGTGATATAGATTTTAAAACAGAAACTTTTTAAAAAAGTAAAATGAAAGGTCTTGAAAGAAATGTTTACAAAATATATATATACATGTATATAAGTTTTATATTATATTATGTCGCTAACTGAGATATCTTTATTTAACGATTTCTCTAAATAGTGTATTAGCATGTTATATTTAACCACTTTTTGAATTTTGAAGAAAAATCTGATGTCAAAACAGTTAAATTGTCCTAACGTAAATGATTATATATATATGCAAATAACATTAACATTTTTCCATGATTTGGTGGATGAGATGTCTAATGATATAACTCATCTTTCTATACCTCAAATCTAAGTGGGCCTCAAAGTCCCCATAGTTAATATTACTATTTTCTCTAATTAAATAGAAGAACATTTTTTTTTTTTACATTTAAAAAAAAAAAAGAAGAAGAAGAAGAAACCCTCTTATGGTTTAAAGGAAAAAGAAAATAACATATGGTTTTGAAGTAAGAAGATGAAAAAGAAAAGAACTCTAGCATTCCAAAGCTTCTTATTTGTCTTTCATAAGGATATACTTAACGATTTTGTTGTATTGAACAATACATTGCTAGGTTTGTTCTAAGCAACTTATATTTGGCCTAAATGGGGACAAAAGAGAAAATGCAAGATTTTACAGTTTTTAATCCCATATTATCATTAGATCCATATGGAAATTGTTAATTCTACTTCTACATTTTATAAAATTAGCAATCTTACATAGGATATTTGTCTTAATATGTACTCAAATTCTTAATTGTACTTACAACATCTAAATTAAAGTAGCTACAACTTATGTCCCTTTTGAATAGTCAGTTGGCAATGCCTACTGATAATAACTTTCAAATCTTAAGTTCAAAACTTAACGTTTGTTAGGGAAAAAATATAAAACAAATTGATAATTTATCTTCCATCAGTTTAAACTTATGAGAGAAGTAATAATTTAACTTAGTATTAAAGCTTTCAAAAGGTTCTGGGTTTAAAACTTAACAATTCTATACAAAAGCTAAACGCACATGAAGGATCCAACAAGAAATGTAAGACTTATAAGGATCCAAAAAGAAGTTCAAAAGAAACCGGATCTACATGTGAAAGATAGTGTTAAAGAAAAATTATAAAAGAAATAATAATCTACCTCCTAGTACTTCAAACTTTTGAGAAAAATAGTAATTTAACCGTTTTAAAATTCCCCTCCCTAATTTATTAAAAAAAAAAAAAAAAAAAGAGCAAGCTACAGCTATTTATATGAAAAACAGACCTAGATTAAAAAATCCTTTATGATAACTTGGCAATAAAATTCCCTAGGAGTTTCCTAAGGGATAACATATTAATTGCAAGATGGAGACTAACGACTAAACTAATTTTATCATTTAAAAAAGAAAAAAGAAAAAGAAAGAGATGAAGATAAATGTAGCTGCCTGATCAAATAAAATATGCTAAATTGGTAAATTAGAATAATTCTTCCCATGAAAGTAACAGACGTGTAGTTTAATACCTCAATCAAATTCCTCGATGTGATATATATTTTTACTAAATAATTACGTACTTATACAGAAAT